>NC_143436.1:121516995-121824328 GCF_987193195.1 Phasianus colchicus
GAGTAAAACCATCCCTAACAATCCTCCTCTGCAGGTGGACAGCTCTGGTGTGTCACATTCTGCTCAAATCCTTGCATGAAGCAAGGAATTGCCTCAGCAGGGCAACCAAATTCCTGTCGGCAGGGAGCTGCTGGGCATCATTGCCTTCTGCATGGCAGTGGCTCTGATGTGGCAGGGACTGGGCCAGGAGCAGTGGCATCATACCCTGCAGTTACAGAAGCAGACCCTCAGGAGCACAGCTCCCAGGACTGCTGCAAACAGAACATGCTGCATCAGTAAGTGTGCTGCATCAGTAAGAGGGTGGCACGGCAGTAAGAGCATGGTGAATTAGTAGTGTGTGCTTGCAGCCCAAAGGCCAATAGTACCCTGGGCTGCATCAGAAGAGGGGTGGCAGCAGGGAAATAAAGGTTATTGTTCCTCTCTACTCTGCTCTTGTAAGGCCTGACCAGGAGTACTGTGTCCAGGCCTGGGGCCCCCAACAGAAGAAGGATGTAGAGCTGTTGGAGTGGGTCCAGAGGAGGGCCACAAGAAAGATCAGAGAGCTGGAGAACATATCATGTGAAGAAAGGGTGAGGGAGCTGGCTGGGCTTGTTTAGCTTAGAGAAGAGAAGACTCCAAGGAGACCTACTTGTGGTCTTCCATTACTTGAAAGGAGCTTACAAGCAGGACAGGGACTGAATTTTTGCACAGATAGATAGTGACAGGACAAGAGAGAGTGACTTTAAACTGAAACAGGGTAGATTTCATTAGATATTAGGAAGAAATTTCTTACTCAAAGGGTGATGAGGAACTTGTACAGGCTTCCCAGAGAGAATGTGGGTGCCCCATCCCTGGGGGCATTCAGGGGCAGGATCTTGGGCAGCCTCATCTGGTGGTTGGCAACCCTGCCCATGGCAGGGGGTTGGAGTCAGATGATCTTCAAGATCCCCTCCATCCTAAGTCAGGCTTTGTTTCTATGATTTTCTTTATTGTTTATGTTCACATTTAGTGAGTGATTGATAGCTTTTTATTTGTTACACATTTTCCTACTTGATTAGTTATGACTAATTACAGTTGTGCCAAAATACAACTGTTAAATAATTGTCTCATTAAATGCAGATAGCTGAATTTCAGTTGTCTTTCACCCTTAGATTTCTAAAGGATGCTAGACAATTAACCTGTAGCACTGAAGTAAGGACATTTGGAATGTCATTCAGCAGTGCTGAGACTGCTTTCATTTGGAGTTTTTCTGTCATTGTACTGCTATTTATGGCAGTACCTCCTGGCCTCATCTTGCAGAGAAAGGAGCCTTTTGGCAAAGTGTAATGCATGAAGTTAAACTCACAAATAAGTCTTTAACTGAGATGTTCTGTAATATATGGACTTTTAATTAACGTTGCTATATAGTACATGATGAAATTGTATTAAAAAACTCATTTGAAATTATAAAAAATGCAGACTCAATTTCTACAGATCAGGTGCTCCTTTTTGGACAGGGTTGGTGAATGTTTTTTTCTTTGAAATGTCATAAAATAGTTTGACCCATTTCCAAGAACAAGATGAATACTGGGGATTGAGCTGGACTGTCCCAACAGTTAACATATTTTGACAGCTGCAGAGTTGAAAGGGGAATTCTTTAATAGTGACAAGAGACAGTCTGTGCAACAATTTCAGAACTGTATAAAACCACAAGAAAGCAGCTGGGAGTGAAGGCTGAAGTTCCAAGTCTCTTGATTGCTTTTCTGAGACATTGTGTGGTAAAGCGTTTTTTTTCTGATCGTCTCCCAACAGATTGCTCGCAAGGACTTGCATGACTATTCCTTGTTCATGAAGTTTGTGTGGTGGGCAGCGCTCCTGTGGATCTAAGGGTGCAAATACCTGTAGCTCTGTATAGGGTCACTCTGTACATTCTGACAGTTTCTCTGTCCCTGAGTTTCTTACTTAGAAATTTATGTTAAACAGTCAATCAAACAGAATAACAGCAAAACAAAACCCATAGAACGTTTTGATGTTGTAAAATGAAGAACTCAGAGACTGAATGGATCCCACCATACAAAAATTTTCTGCAGTTTTCAGTTCTTCCCTTTTGCACCAGTGTTGTTGAACAGATTCACGCTGTGCAGTAGCAGAACCCCAAGGACTGGGCAGCTTCCTGAAAGCAGTCTCAGAACAAGCCATCAAGTGGCTGCACATGTTCAACTGAGATCTTGTTTCCAAAATATCTTTTCCCATTGGCTTTGAATATGTTAAATTTATTTCACTGCTTGGAAATCTTCTATAAATTTTCTTTTAATGTAGCTTTACTTGTGTCCTTCAAGCTCAAGATCTTCCTTCAGAATTTAGGAAATAAGGGAGGATTGTTTCTTTGCTTTTTTTGTTCTGCTTCTCTCTAAGCAGAATAGGTTTTGTTGATCTTCAGCTTCTGAACCTTCTTATCGCCTGCTTCTGGCATTGCTTTTATTCCTGGGGCAGTATTTTAGTTTTAATAGCACAGAAGGACTCAGTTCATATCCAGGGAAACGTTCTTCCCCCTGAAAGTTTCCCTGACTCAAAGCCTTCCACCTTGCTTCCCCCAGGGTGAGCCATGTCATCTATTATTAGTGCTAAACCCTAATGGGCGAAGTTGAAGGTTATGGAAAATCTTGTGGAACAAGCGAATACAGTTCATTGGAAACATGCTTCAAGTCAGCAATTCCAAAGAGCTGAACATTTTAATTGTTTAACAACTGTGGCTTATTAATTACACAGCAAAGTGGAAGCAAAAGTTGTATCAGCCCAAGATATTCCAACAAGCATACACTGATACTTGGCCAAAACATTCCAGCTCTTTTTGACTACCCTATCCTGAATAGGTGCCAAGTTCTTGAAAGGAAGAGTGCTTGCAGGCTTGTAAAAACTAAATTCAGGGCACTACAGATCAGGCTGATGTGCCCTCTGACGTTCCTTTCTTTAAAGAGGGGTGTTGGACATGATTATATTGACCATGAAGAGAAAACCCAAAGAGGTAACATTTCCTCTTGGAAATCTTAATGTTAATGCTTAATCTTGGAGTCCTGTTGACATACTGAATTGCTTTTGTTTTCTTTGGTTACATGATTTTGAAGAATAAAACTATTCACAGTCTGAAGTAAAACTATTGTGCTAGTCCAAAGGCTTGAACTGCTGTTGTGTTATCTTCTCTTTTTGTACTTTATATATGGAAATAGGTTGATTTCAAGAAGCTAAATATCCTAGCATATGTATACCCTTTTGAGTACTTCCTGTTGTGTGTCTGAATGTCTCATCCATATAATTACCAGCAGTATTTTCCTCTGTTCATTTCCACAGTATCTATTTTGAGCATTTCATTATCATTTGTTACTTATATTAGTTTTATTACTTCAAAGTAAAGGTAACTATAACAAGCACAATTTGGTTAAGCACTCGGTTTCTAATAAAGTATATCAGTGAAATTTGAAAGATTTTCAACTGTATTTTTATTTTACAGCTTCCAAAAAAAATGCATTTACATGAAACAATGTCTACTAAATGAGCAGCTCAATTAAAAAATGGTACAAGTATACTTCATTTAAAATTTAAATGCATAAAATTCAAATGATATTAACAGAACATTTGTGTTGCATAATTTTTATGTGGACTATTTCCCTTTCAATCCCAGAAGTGAGATTTCTTAATGGAAAGTGTTTCTTGAGAAGTGGTGCACCACCCTCTGTTTGTGTTGTAGTTTGTGTCTCATTCAGTCACATTCAGTCGTTGGAAAGCATGTAGCTGTCTGCTACTGGATCTGTCCCTGCCTCACATCTGCCATTGACTGTGTTGGAGGCAAGTGTGTGTATTAGCTCCCTAAATACACGAAACAGACTAAGGAAGTGTCTTCAGACAGGTTCCCATGTGTTGTTGCTTTTAAAATATGATGTGACAGCTCTACTGGCAGCCTTGGGGCTTGGCAATATGAGGACATGCCTTGCCTTCCCAACAGGCAGTGAGCAGCTTCAACACTCTGAAAAATCCATCTTGAGAATATCTCTAGTTGTAGCCACTTACATTGGGCAGGTTGGAATGATTGGTTTTCTAAGTTTGAAACAAAACCTTTGTATTTGGGCTGAGCTTATATTTGATGTGTATGATATTATGAATTCTAGACCTTCTTTTTCAGTTTAGTCACTTTAGCACTGAAATCTTCCTGTTTGGTTCGGCACATGAATGCTGAGCATAAATTAGGACCTAGATGAATAAATCCCAAAAGCACTTTGTTATAATAGTTCAGTAACAAATTTCATTGTTTGTACCTCCAGATGGATTACCACCATGAATAATGGATTTTCATTTGTAAGATTTTATTGGCTAGGAATTATAGTGACATTTCAAACCGTATGGCAATGGATTGCCCCAATTTGGGATGACTAAATCCTGAGGGTATTCCAGGAGTTTTTTTATTATATGGATTAATCTCTTGCTGGCATGTTTTGAGGCTGATAAAAGATTCTATCATTCAGCTATAGCATTTAAAAATGCTTGCGGCTTTTGGTGTTTTTAATGAAAATTTCCTAATAAATCTTCTGGAGGTGCAGTTTGGTCTGGGCATGTGATATCTTGTTAATGTTGTGGAAAGAAACTGGTTCTGCCTTCAGAATTTTTTTGAATTTGTAAAATTATTAAATACAATGTGGTATTTTCAGATTATTCATTCCTGTATCAATTGGAAAGCTTATCAACTACTGAATGCTCTATTTGCATCCAATTTAGATATCTTTAGATTTTTGTGTATGTGTATTTCTGTAGTATACATATGGCTGCACACATTGATACACTGCGTATGTTATGTGTATGAATGCTAATGTTAATTTACAGGAAAACTGAAGAGATACCCTAGAAGAAGTAAGCAGGAGAAAATTACTTGAGCTAAAGATGGAACTGAGTGGTATAAATCACCCTATGTTAAGTAATCACAACAGCTTGCGAAGCAGGGGTCTCAGGAACTGTGTAATTCCACAGTGCTTAATCTAATGGTCAATCAGCTAATGCAGTTACTGTTTAATGTTTAGTTCAAATCAATGGAGCCATCTGGGAACAGCGCATCAGAAAAACTTTGTAGCTCAAAGAGTCTCTGCCATGTTTATTTTATAAAGACAAATAAATATATTGATACTTAAAGACATAATTTGTAGAGACCGCCAAGTGTTGTGGCTCATCCAGTTTCAGTTTTGTTTGTGCTTTTTACTTTGGAGGGGAAAAAAGTAAACATTTGCATTTAGAGACTTTGAGACTATCATGTAAAAAAACTTTCACCCCATTCAAGTCATTGGGTGATTTATATGTACTGTACTCTCTAAAGTATCAGCAAGATAATAGCTATTATTCCCAAAGTTGTGCTTGACTTCACTAATGCATCAGAAATAAAAAGAGAAAATTTGTCATGGGCAATGAAATAGCTGTGCTAGGCTGAACTGCTTTCAAATTAGAACAAAATATCAACCCAGAAGGACAAGAAATGTGCTAAAAAAAATGAAGCTGAAGAAAAAACACAGAGCATATTTCTGAAGTAATAACTGTTTCCTTTATACCAGGATTGTACGTGTAGCTGAGTAGAAAAAAAATGCAACCATTCCTCTGTAGTTTGAAGAAATTTTTACTTGCATTATATAATGACATGCATTATTCATCTTCTAAGAACTTGATATTTTTGCTAACTACTGATATGAAACAAAGTAGGTTTTTTTTCAGTAAAAATAAACTCTTGTTTAAGATGTGGGGTTGGTTTGTTTTTCTGACAGTACGTGTGAGCACACTCAACTTGAAATGTAACTTTCTATTTTGATAATTCTTCTTTGAAAGGGGACAGGAAAGAGATGGGTCACACATGGAACCTGATGTTTCACAGACTGATGCTGTCCTCCCTTGTCATTGCTGTGATGAACGAGCAGTGTCTGACAGATGAAAAATATGTATCTGTCAAGGATGTGTTTAGGCTGATTCATCTAATAAGTCATTTCTTGCTGTCCCGTTATAACCTACAGGCATCTGATTTCTAAGGGCTGTCATTTCATTATATGACACTGCCACTCTATCCTGAATGGGTTACACAGGAAGGAGTTTGTCAATTTTAAATACTTTCTCTTGGTATTCAACTAGGAAGTATTTCTTCTTTCTGATCATATTATCATTAATTATTTCAGTAGATCCTTGTAAGTCTTTCTTGAGTTAAATGTACATTAATTATGTTTATTCTCTGTAGATTTCTGATATTTATGTATTAATGGTGTGGCAACATTCTTAATTTAAAAAAAAATTTGTTTCTGGTGCAGGTAGAAGAGGGCTGGTGGGAAGGTATCCTTAATGGAAAGACGGGCATGTTTCCTTCCAACTTCATAAAGGAACTGTCTGATTCTGATGATGCTGGAATAGCACAGGAAGAGCAAGTAAAGCCAAGTAAGAAAAAGAATTATTCATGTTCTGTATGTACATCTGTGTGCTTTCCCAACATATTGAGAGGGTAGTGCATTCTTATCTCTTTCTTCGAAATATTTTTGAATGCTTTATTCTTTATTTATATTGTGAAAGTGTCAAGTGATGATGCTAAATGAATACTGGCCATGCTACTTGGTTTGTAATGTTGGTGGTGCTACTTAAGTTGTGTTGAGACTTGCCCAGCTGAAACAGATTGAGGACATGGAGGGCAATGATGATTATCAGCTTTGTCTTTCCAAATGAATTAAGATTTTTTTTCTTGTCTCTAGATGTGGAAATTGAGCAAAGTAATCAAACATTTTCAAAGTGGCTACGCTTATTTAAATGAGGGATTAAAGTGCCATTCCTTCTTTAATGACTCCAGTAGACTTAGGATTCATAATTCATAATTCATAATGTGTGGGACATGCAGCACTTTTTCCCTCCAGGTGCTGAGCATGTTACTATCACCTCCGCCACCCAGTGCCCCAGCAGCCAAAGGGAAAAAGGCCAGAAATGGGACATGGACTTTGTTCTCTCACTTACAGTGGGCCAGTACTGCTGCAGGTGAAAAGCATGTTTGGTAATTAAGTTTGCAACAGTATAAGCATGGTAGTGGGTTGCCCTTTTTATAGCTTTCCTTGAAGAATAACCTGAACCAAAAGTATACATTTCTATGAAATGGATATTTGTTGGTCTTCATGTTTTTTTCTAATTTTCAAACAGTCTGTTACATCCTGATTTAGCGATTGATTTGGAATCCTTAGTGAAAAGAAAAAAAGTCAATTGTATTGATGTATTTCAGGATAATTCCACATCTACTTGCCAAGTTCTTCCTTTACAGTCAATTACTATTTTCAGCAGTGCAGATATTCATTGCTGTATAGTATTCTTCTGAGATCTTTGCAACAGACAAAATTGAAAGGGCTCTCAAGATCTCTGAAAGCTTATTTCAGCTCAAGTTTACCAAAGCCTCTATAGCTCACTTTGCCAGTGAGAGCAGAAAGTTATAATGTTTCTTTTTTATTACCTTTTTTATTCTTTCATTTTTCCATTTAAGGCAAGTTTATCATCTTTATTCTGTCACACAGAGATAGGATTCTAAGAAAACCGGTGTATGCAATGATGAAAATATTTCCTATTGATTTTGTAATAGAGTTCTTATTCACATATAGTGGCACAGGTGACCTAGTTATGTGGTCAGAGGAGCTAATGGTGTTTACAGGTAATGTTTCTTATCCAAATGAAAATGTGTGTAAAAAAGTTAACAACTGTAGTGTGTTGGAAAAGGAAGATATGCATTAAGTGAATCTGCACACTTCAGCAAGATTGGAAGCTGCTGCCTATACTTCATATATGCTGTCATGAATTTGTGTCATTATAAAAACAGCAAGTGTTGGAAGAATTAATTGTATAGATGTGGTGTTATCTCTGGATTCTGTAGTGCTTGGTAGCCTATAAATGAAAAAGGTAAGTGATACTAATAGGGATGGACTGCCTCGATTCTATCTGTATGAAGAAATAAATATTTTTTCCCCAGGTAGTTTGATAATTGTCTATTATGAGCATCCTAAAAGTGTCTTTTAATAAAAGCACACGTTGGAGAGCATAACAGCAGACACAAAGCATTAGATTGTTCCATCAACCTCCCTACCGGCATATACTCAGTTCATACTGTCAGTTTTGTGTGCTAGTGGTGGTGACTGCCACCTGTCACTTGTAGGACTTGTACTGAGAGGATACCAGCAACAAAGATATTGGTTTTGTCTCTTTAACTAAAGTGAAGATTTACCTGAGATTAATTTTTCCCCCCTTTCATATCTATTTTCTAATGTCATAAACCAGAAGAATTCTGTAAGCCCTCAAAGAGACAAAAAGGGATTCAAGGAATGTTGGTGTTCTTGTGGAGGCTTTACTGCTTTTTTATTTTCATTTATTTTTCTTAAAGTAACACTGCCTATTTAGGAACTGCATTTCCCTAGGAGAAGTAGGGAATTATGCACCAACTCAGAACTTTCTATATGCTTTGTATGATTTTTATAGGTGTTATACTCATTACACATGGTGCTTTACGAGGCTGTATTCAGGTACCCTCTCTATATTTGAAAATCTCTATAATGAGATTACAAAATTCTGCAAGGTTATATATATGACTAGGAGTGATAATATCATTTCAAGCATCTGCATTTATTCTTAAAACACAGCATGATCAAAAGCAGCTAAACTCTGGAAGATTTGGATATAAGGCATACATAACTTTCTAGGCAATATCTTGTAAGGATATACATTCATGCTCCTAGATCAACTCCCCCCTCCTAAACTAAAAGACATGACAGCACATCAAATCTGCAAGAACTCTTTTTTTTTTTTTTTTTTTTTCAGGAGACATTGCTTGAATCTGTCTCCATCATAGGACTTTATGAGGCAGAAATCTTGAATATGAATTCTGGATTTTTAAGGATTTTTTTCTGGATGAACACTTGGATCCAAGAGGCTTTACTTGTGCATTGAAACAGACCTTGGTGGTCACTGAGGTTCTACACAGCTCCTAGAGAGTCCTAAAACAGTTTTGAGTACAGCTCTGCAGTCTTGAGTAGCAGTCTTAAACTCTTCAGCATAACTAACAAACTGCAAGGCTTGGTAGAGTAGCATGGGATCTTTGGAGAAAGGACATTGTGCAGACACAAGCATATTACTAACTTGGTAGTTTATGTGTTAGTTAAACAATGTTTTATTTTCATTTTACTGACCTTCTCTGGAGAGAGTCTTTTTGAAGGCACAAACATAATTGTTGATGATCTCAACAGAAGTAATAGAGTGAAGTTGTATAGCTTCTCTTTTTAGAAACAAAGATAATAAACATACACTTTTTTCTTTCCTTTTAGTATGTCCTACAGAGATCTAATGGGGAAAAAGATGCTGTCTGTTTTTGTGTCCGTTTATGTTTTACAGCAGATCAAATGCCCAGAATGAATTATCTTAGTTTCTTTCCACTTAACCTCAGAAAATTCTTTAGAACAAAAATCTGTGGTTGTTTTTGTTTTTTTAAATGCCTGGGCTAGTTTTGGAAGTGCCTAAATATGTCTGAAATCATATAGTGGGTTTTGTTAGCCCCTAAACTGAAAGGGCCAGAACAATGCTTTCACATAGATGGTAGGTGCTTAGCAGATTCAAAAATGAGATTGTTACGAGATCAAAAGATACATACATACATAATTTAAATATTTTCCCAGCTGTAAGGTCACTTCCCTATTTTTTGTCTTCAAAGACACATTTTGAAATACAACTAGGGCCAGGTTCAAGTACCTTTAGAGGGAGTGTGTTTCTTGTTCTTCAAAGCATCCTCAGCATTGTTTTTCCCCAAAGACAGGTACACAGTGTGAACAGCAAGTAGACATTATAATTTTATTACTACATTTGATATATGCATTAATTCTAAGATTTTTTTTGAGATTTCACAGATATCTAGTAGTAATATTAAGAATATTTTGAGTGTTTCTTGTATTTCAACAGGCTCTTGAGGTGCAAGAAAGTTGTCATATAATTAAATGAATTACATTTGAGAGTCAGAACGTATTATTGAGATGATATCCAAGGCATTTTAGTATGTTCATGGCAGTGTTGTGGCAACATTTAAATGAAGCCTGTTATGTCTCACTGCCTTGCCTGTTCTGTTCAGAAGTTGCCAGACCGTATCAACTCTGCTTAGAACCTTTCAGTGATGGCCACTGAGAAGTCATGATTGCAGGAGCTAGAATCAATGACAGCAGCTGTTGTTTAAGTCAGGCAACCTACTGTATTTTTAATTAAAATTTTCTGATATCTAATCCTCTCTGTCTGACTCTTTCCACTGTCACGAAGCTTAATATATCTTTCTCTTAGCATTTTCTTAACTGTAGCTTGAATATTTTAATAGCTTTCTTTTAATGCTATCTTGTGTAAGCAAGCTGAGAAAATGAATTTGTGGCGTTTTGGCTTCCTTATTTTGTAAAAATAACACAAGAAAGATATTTTGCTGTTAACTGAACTACAAGCACAAAACAAAGAAACTGCTTTTTACGATATATAAATAAGTTTAGCTTTTGTTTTCTGAAAAGTCCAACAGAATGACATGCAAGAAAAAATCTACATTTTTTGCTTTCAAAATGGTTAGATGCTATATTGAGAAAATTCATGTGCACTACTTTGCTATAAAATTCTACTGAAGACATTCATTTTTATGATGGTTCACCTAGATATATTGGCAGCAAGCTGACATTGATACATTCTTGGGCTTGCCTGGATACCGTGGGTTAACATAATAAGAAACAACAGAACAACTCAGATGCTTTTACCTTTTGCCTTCACTTGAATTTGTGTCAATTGTCAGAACATGAGTTGTCCTGGTATCAAAGAAAAAAAGAAGAAATTCATGCTTTTGGTAGTGAGAACTTTATCTTAAATATCTGAATGAGAGGTGGAATTTGGTTTTGTGTATTTATGTGTACGAACGTATATATTTGTTAAAGTGTGACAGTAGAGCCAGTTAAGCCACTGGCTGAAAATCTGCTTTATTCAGGTTTTGGTGTTCAGTTTGGTTAAGCATTGTTTAAGACTAGGCCCTGAGTCAAAAACAATTATAATAAGTCCTCATGGAAAAATGCAGTATTTCTAATGCTCACAGGATCCTGGTATGTTAAAGAAATTTGAGTGTTTCAGTGCCCTCTTTGGATTTCAGCTGTGCTTGTTCAATGCATCTGCATCAGGACTGTTGAGCCACTGTGAGTACATCATTGCAGTACTAACTTCTTTCAGGCTTCCCCTTTGCTCCATGAAGAGGCTGAATAAGGCAAATTGTTTTGTTTGCAAGTTTTGCAACATGATGGACAACAGATAAAACCTAAGAAAAAATGCATTCTGTTGGACATTGTAAAGAACAACTTCAGCAAAATCATGAGATTCCTTATCTGATAGACATGCAGTAAGAATAATTTAACTTCATGTGCAATCGGATACTTTTGTTAATATTCTCATTGTTTTGCTATAATGAGGCTTTAAAAATGTTAGAGACTGAAAATACAGATTAAAACTTCTTCCTCTCCCTTCTTTTTACCATTATTCGATCTTTTCACCCCCACCCCGCCCCTCCTCTTTTTTTTTTCCTCTTTCCTTCTCTTGCTTGCTGTCAGGAAAATCTGCCTTTGAAGGGACAATTCTGTACAGAGTGGCACCGGCAAAGATTGACAGCTACAGACGCTATAACAGTGAGTGTGTTTCAAAATCAACAAGCAATAGCTTTAGTCCTGAGTACGTGTTTGGTTTCCCTACACTGCTACTCACTTATGGCTACTTTAATTGTGTACATTTGTCTGTAAGCTAAAGTCAGTTTGCTGCTGATGAGCTGCCTAACCTTAATGCAATGGGAATGCACTCGGTTCTTCTGTGCATGTGTATGTTACATGTCCATATAATGTACGTGTGTAGCTCACAACAGATTGTGAATTATATGGGATATTTGGGTTTGCTATGGATTGGAATAAAGGCTATTTAGTCTTATCATTTTTGCCACCTGAAACATGAAATGGTAATTCATGGTAATGGAATTGGTAATAATCACAAGTCTTTGAATTAAAACTCCATCTGCTCTACAAATAAAGTTCTCATTATGATTGCTAAATTCATTAAATACGCTGTGCCTTTATTAAGAACAACGTGTTTTTGTTTTGTTTTAATTTACTGCATGCTCCTCTTTTGGCATTCCGTCTTCGACAGCTATTACTCACAGCATTTTGGTTGATAGATTTGTTCTGCCAAGGAAGTAGGTAAAAGATGCAAAGATACTTCCATCTCGTGTTCAGGTTTTTGCCTTCTGCATTTTGGAAGCATGAAACATATGCTGCTTTTCATATGCTTTTACTACTCTGTTAATACAGAAGAAGAGAGGATGGTGATAATCAGATGCAAGACTGAGGAAGTGAGGAAGATGGAAATCTGTCCTTCTACCTGCTTCCTCATCCAGAAATCTAGCAGAAGGAGATCCTAGTGAGTCACATTCAGTGTGACTGAGTACAAAGCATTCAGTCCTGCCCTCCGGTGCACAGGATGTTGTGCTAACTTTGGCATCTATTTTCATCACAGACAGCTTTCTGTTCAGATTATCCAAGCTGTACTGCCCTTCCTCTTTTTTTTTTTTTTTTGAGTGGGAGCGTTTGCTCTCCTCCCTCTGTGGAATTCTGTTTTATGCATATTCACAGCAAAGGGTAAAACAGTTGAAGTAGTCTTCTATGCTGATAAGTTTCACTGTATGTTGTTTTTTGAAGAAAAACAGGAGTTTCATATTCTATCTACCAGAACTCCCCTATTTTCTGCAACCCTTCTCAATCTTCAAACCAAGCTCTTCCTCTGAGTGAAGCAGACTCTGATTGGTGGCCCTCACATTGTTTTTTTTGCTGCATCTCATCTTACAGTCTTCTTAATTGCCTCATTCAACAAGCATGCTTCTTGCAAGGTTTTAGACCGTCATGTTCTCAAATCCCCTCTGTTTTTGAGAAGATACCTACCTACCTGATAAAGATCAGAAGGAACTACAGAGTGAATCTCCAGTGTGTTTGACTTCTGATTTCAAAATCTAGCTTCAGATCAAATGCTAGCTCTGACTTTGGAGCTCTGATTTCATGTCATTAATCTTTCTCTGGACAGTGTTGCCCTAACATTGCCTTCCAGAGCTTTCTAGAAACCTACTGTCTGTGCCCAACCCTTCTTCATTTGCAGTCCAATGGCCTTTCCTCTTTTCTCCAGTTATGTAGGGTTAGCCTAAGCAAAATCAAGAAGAATTCAATCACCTTTCCTGTTGTGCTAGAAATGCACTGCATTTTGTTCTTGATAACAGTACTGCCCATGATCTATGCCACGTTGCCCAAAATAAATCTTATCAAACATTTTGAAGCATGCATGGCTGGATAGGAATCTGCAGGTATTCTTGTTAACTATTTGCAAGACAGGTTAACCAGTAGGTTGCCTTATGTTGCCCTGGACAAACCCGTTTATGAACTTTGTTTTCCAAGCTGACCAAAGATGTCTTGTTTAATACTACTTCCCTTGGCACTTGATTGCAAGTTTTTTCATGCTGCTGAGGTAAATTGCTTTCTCAGTAAAACTGCATCTTGGAAGGGCAGAAGTCCAGCTACATTTGTGCTCCGTTTGTTGCTTTCTGGATTAGAACTGGGACTGAAATGGATAGTAACCAAAATCAGGTCATCTGGGACAGTTTTAAACAAAGCAAGTGTTGGCATCTCTACTTATACAGATTTTATCTCCTAAACTAACATGCAAAAAGGATGTTTCATTATTCTTCCTATTGCATCTATTGGCAGCTCTCCTCCTGCATATTCATTTTCTGTTGAGGGAGCGGCCAGCTATTTCTGTTTTTTATCTTATCTATGGGCCTTATTTTTAGGCAAATGCCCACATACTTATTATGTCTCCAGTGAAAATCATTTGGAGACATTTATAGGGTTGTTTTCATTTAGGAATGCCATTTTAAAACAACCCACGGGTTTCTGATTGCTCCATAAGTTAAGCTTAAGTCAGTACACAGCTTTGGATGACTTATGCCCAAGGGGTGCTTTGATTCGCTGTATTGCATTGCATGAAGCGTTGCTCAACTTCTGAATCAAGCTTAGAGCTTTCACTTTACACACATATGCCTAGTGCTAAAATAATTTATTTTGAAAGCTATTTTGCAAGAAATTTTGTTTCTTAACCAAGGCCTGGAATAGCTAAATGCTGTTGAATTAGTTTGTAGCTGCTTCTAGAGATATTTTCCCTGAAATATGCAAGAATGTCTCCTGCATAAGCAGCTGGCGTTGCCTTCACAAGCTGACATGGCTTTTTTCATCATTAGGATGCCAAGCCCCACTCAGCGGTAGCTCTAACTCCTTTGGCATTCTGCTCATTAACCTGCTGTCAGAAATTTTTTGCTGCTGCTTACGCTGGATGAACACACAACAACGAATTACTTGTAGTTTTATTGATCGCAGCCCCTCTTCTCTCATCCAAGAGCTTTCTGCCGTTCCACAAAAAAAGCTTCTTAGATTTCTAAGGGATTTTATTTTTACTGGTTTAATTTTTCTTTCTTCCTTCACTTTCTTTTCCTTTGAAAATGCGACAGCTCAGGAACAAGGCAGATTCAGTGCCTGGTTTGACAAATATTTGCCTCTCTTTCCATACACATGGACCCACAATGCTGTCAGTAATAGATATTAGATATAACGGAAGAAGATGAGACAGGATCGTTGAAACAGAAGTATTCGTGAGTAAATCTTAATTGTGTTTTCTATTGCTCGACTACGTTTGTTTTTTTCCTACTTCTTGAGGAACGGTGACTGGCCAGAGTTCAGAGAAATCAATATGGTTGATATAATTATGACGTTATTAACTCCATTTAAAAGTGGCTGATTGTGAGCAGTGTTAAACAAGAACTAGAATGTGCATTTTAAGAGCTCTGAAGAGAATACAGTTAAAATTTTTAATTTGACTTCTAACTTCATGAACTTCTCTTAAATGCACAGTTGCTACAATGAAAAATAACATCTGGGAAAGTACAATATTAAAAAAATTGGTGAGGGAAAAACTTTTGATTAAGAAATTTCTTCCTGTTTTCTGGAGAAAAATGTATGGATTCCAAGAAACTGGGGTTGGTGGGTAGAACAGTTATGTTGACTGGGGTGAAAGTAAATCATTTTAAAGATTCAGACTCCCATCAGCAAGTGATTTTCCATAAGTCTCACAAAAGACCACTTTTTGTTGAGTGTCAGGCAAAGAATTCTTTTGGTGTGTTTGCTTATCTGTTCTTTTACATGCAATAACTTGTTCCTTACTTGGTGAGACCGAGTGTGATGGAAAAACAAATGTTCCAAAATGAAGAATGCGATAGTACAGCTGTAAATCTTCTGAATGAATGATTATTTCTGTTTGCTTTTATGGTCCTTGGGGAAATGGCTGGGGATGAGGTGAAGCCACCAATTTCTGTATTGATGGCTTGTGTTTGTGCTGCAGAAGATGCTTGCACTGCATTGCCCATAATGCATGCTGCTACGTGGTGCAGGGCACTGCTCCCCTTGTCCCTGCATGATTAATTGTGAAAGCATAAAAATCTGGGGCTGTTTGTTACGTGGCAAGAACTGTTGTGCTAAGAAAAATGAATGTGCTGAAAGGAAATGACTGAATGTTTGGGTTACTAGGTTACATTTCTTCAAAGAGTGTAACTGAGAGCAAATAATTACTAATATTGAGATAGTCTGCACCAGCCATTTGTACGTGTAGAAGGGCCGCTGTGAAGGTAATGCCTTCTATTTTATGATTTGGCCCATGATGTCAGAGTGGATGGTGGTGGTACAGCAGTAGAGGTTGAATCTTCCCACCAATATCCCATTACGTTTTGTAGAATCATAGAATCATGGAATCCTTAGAGCTGGAAGAGACATTTAGAGGCCATCTAGTCTGCAGTGAACATCCACAGCTAGATCAGATTGCCCAGGGCCTGATCCAGCCTGGCCTTGAAAGTCTCCAGAAATGGGACATCAACTACATCTCTGGGCAACCTGTTCCAGTGCCTCACCACCCTCACTGTAAAATACTTTTTCCGTATATATATTCCATTTCCCCTTGTTCTATCACCACAGACGGTGCTAAAGAGCCCGTCCCTTTCTTTCCTGTAGCTCCTCTTTAGATACCGAAAGGCTGCTATCAGGTCATCTGTGAGCCTTCACTTGTCCAGGCTGAACAGCCCCAGCTCCCTCAGCTTGTCCTCGTAGGAGAGGGTTCTGTCCCTTGGGTCATTTTTGTGGCCCTCCCCAGGATGAGATCCAACAGGTCTATGTCTATGTTTTGTTGCTTTGTGGCAGTAGACACAATGCTGTCTGACATGGAAGTGTGGATGAAGCAAAACTAGTAGAATTGAGTTCCTCCATGCAGAAAAAATTGCACCAGTTGACATTCATCGATGCATGCTGAACATTTATGGAGACCAACAGTGGATGTGAGCACAATGAGGGGTGGGTGGCACATTTCATCAATGGTGACAGCATCAGTGGGTCACCTTTACTGGTGCAGGTTGCTATGAGTACAGCATGCAGGCTCTTGTTCATTGTTGATGAAAATACATGGCTAACAGCGATGACTGTGTTGAAAGGTAATGTTTTGGAGCTGAGAATTTGCTCTATCAAATATTGTTATGGTGCTGTTTGTTGTTTCCATGGAAATAAATAGGAGGCATTACTTTCGGTGTGACCTGTGTTAAAATCACGCTTGGTTATGAAGTAAAAATTTTTATTTAGCAACATGGAATTTATTAACCTGTAATTATGGAGGAGCGTCACAGCTTTGTTCTATGATCACTTTTAAAATCACATTTCCTTTTCTGTTTTTGCTTTTCTTAACTGACACTACATAATGTTGTTAGAGATGGTTTCAACAAAGTACTGGACTTTTATGGACAGCAAGCTGAAGAGAAATGCCTGATAGGCTTTATTTGTGTGGTCTCCTTTGCTTCTGTGTGAAGAAAGGGAAGAAAGATGCTTCCGGTCTCATTTGCTGTGGTTACCCTGTATAGCTTCATCTTCTTGATCATTCAGATTGGTCACTCAGTAGCTTCACACTACCATTCTCTAAATAGAAGGAAAGAACACATTTCCCCTTGCCTTCCTTTCCTTCCATAAAAGGCAGAAAACCCAGTAAGTTTCATTTACACACTTCTTTACTGTATTAAACACAGTTGACAATGTTTCTCTCTGACTGCCAGACAAAATCAGGAGATTCTTTGCGTAGTCTCAGGTGTGTGTCTGTGAACAGCTGACCTTTATGCGGCATAACAGAGCTGGTCTAAGAGCTCAGAGAGCCAAAGCATCATTGGCTCACACTCGGCACAGTTGTCTTTTCCCCAGTGCTATAGGATGTCTGTAGACAGAACAGTCCAGAAAACAGAACAAAAATTAAATTCATAAATAATACCTTAAAATAGAAAGCTCTGTAGAACTCACAATGTATTGCATTTTTTCCTGCCTTTTTAAGTCATTTTAAAACAATCCTTTTCCTGCTTTGAATGGAGTTAATTTTATCGCAGCTGTTTATTTTTGTTTTAACAGCTTTAGTTTACACAGCCCTTTATCAAATCTCTTTCTGGTTTAGAATCTTGGTTTGATGCCAGCACAGCTCTGTGGACGTTGGTGAATTAAGCCTGATGTTGTGGTCGCTTTTTAATCCCTGTTTAGAGCTACTCTGTTTTGGTACATTTCAGAATGTTGCTCTTGAAGAGCCTGTAACTGGCAGTGTGGTATGTTTGAAATGTCTTGAGAAAGCTAATATCTCTTATATGCCCATAGAGGAAAAATGTGTGTGAAGTGTGAAATGCTTTCAGACAGTGTTGTGAGAATTTAATCTTCATGAATACTAAATTATCTCACATTTGTGAGAAGCACGAAGCAACAGAGAATCTCAGAGCTCTGGATGTTTTTAAATAGCTTTATGCCAGGAGACCCTTGTCTAGTTCCAGCCAACAGTTGAGAGCAGCTGATTCCTGGGAATTTTAACTTGGTGATGTGACCCTTGTGCAGGTTTTGGGGAGCTCGCTGAGATGTGAGTTCTGCATTGCGGTGCTACGTTGTTTAGACAATGATAAATAGGAGCATCTGTGTTTATAGAGGCAGAAATGAGAAGTGACACCCAAAAAAGACTTACCTGCCTCCTGAGAAACTACGAAGATCTGGAAAAGTTTCATGCTATTAGAACTGGGGGGGATGGCAAGCATGTTAGTGTACTAACACCGCATTGCTGTTATATTCTTAGCTTCTCAGCCATCCAAATGCTGACAGAGAGTTGACAGCTTTCTAGAAAATTTGCTGTTTAGTCAGGCCTCTGGCTACTTTTTTTAATGTAGCTTTTATCTGGTTCTGAAGTATGTGAAGTCCTGAGGAAACTGTCTTCTCAGTTCAGTTCTCTGCAGAGCTGTTTGCAATAGTGGCGAAAAAAGCCATTAAGAGCTGAAGGAAAAAAAGAGTGTATTGGAGAAACAACATCAGGCATTTCTTCCCTATGTAGGCAGGGATGGGGATGTGAAGACTGTTTTGCTTAGAATAGGAAAAGAGACTAGTAGGGTTATAGAGAAAATAGTCCGAGTAGCCACTTCTACCAGTCACAGATGAGTGACAGTCTTAGAGTCTCTTGAATCCCTTTCTTTAAATTATTATTATTATTTTTTTTTTAAGAGACTGGAAGGGATATGTGTTGTGGAGTAAAAACAAGTAGCCTTTAGAAGGCGAGAAAAGCCTTGAATTCAATTTTGCTTCTCACTCCAAATTGGAAGAATGGGGTAACTTATCTCAGGAACCTTGAGAAGAATTAAGGTAAAGAGAGGATTCCCTCAGCATGTCTTTAAGAGAAAGAGCATGTTAGATTATTTCCTGCATTGTTTCTTCATGTGACTAGGGAGGTTTGCATTTTATTTAATATATTTTCAATTTTTACTGTGTATAGGCCTTCTTTGCTGTCACCTCTTCTTTCCCTCAGCCACAAAGTGATAAGAACAAGAACAGACTAGTTCTTGGAAAAGCCAGAGCCTTTATTCTTCATTTACTTATTCATTTATTTATTTAAAGTCCATGGGGCTTCTCTATTTGTGTGAATCAAAAAGTAATAAATGATGTCATTGTCCCAGTTCATGAGGAAGTATTATTTTAACTTTGAAGAAGGCTGTCTCTGTATCTGACCACTTAAATACAGGTTGAACAGATATCACTTCAAGTCCATTCTATCCTCCTAAAAATTATATTATCTACTGTGTAACTTTTATTATTGGGACTGTGAATGGAGACAAAGCTCATTGAGAATGAAATGACTCAAGGATTATCATCAATTATTATCACAGATGAGTGATGCTAAGAAAGTCTGCTATAAGCCTGAGGTGTGTTATCTCATCATGAAAGAATGCTAACAGAAGATACCATAATGAAAAACAAATGTGACCCATAAACAAAAGCCTAATTTTGTCTGAGACCCTTGAGGTTTCTAATTTCTCTTTCATGCAGGCTTCAAAGAACTGAAAGTCCATATGACACCTGTTGAGTAACTCCCATAATTACTTCAATATTTTATTTCCATCTGCAGGCCAAGGTCTGGGTCTAGGTTTATGTCTTCTCCCAAAATTAGTGATGCAGAAAACCTATTTTCAATAATTTTGAAGAAATGTTTTCCATTAAGGGAGTGACTAAGAGAGGTCATGTGTCTTATCAGTTAAAACCCAGTTAGTTACTTGTGGAAGTACTCTGCACTGCTGCTTTTGTCCACTGAAGAGTTTTATATTTTTTTAGTTAGGAAATCTTGGCAAGGATGAAAGAGGGAACCTTTGCCAGAGGATAATTTTCCTATCCCAGACTGAAGAAGATCTTTTGTTCAGCAGATAGAGGATGATCATTGTGAATTTTGTGTTTGAAAGGGTTACTCTCAGAAATATTACTCATTTTCCTGCTTCTGTCACTGCCCAAGTGACAACAAGGGTCAGAAATAAGAAAAAGATAGTGACTTTGCTGTGTTGCCTGAAGAAATTTATATCTATCAGGCTTAATTAGTGTAACCCTGCACTTCCGAGCACTTCTGCTCAGAATGTGGTGGAATGGCTCTGTGGCAGTTAGGACTCCATCACTATGGCCACCACAGTGCAGAGCTGGATTGCAGTATATGCTTGTTTTCTTTTTCTTTTTTTTTTTTATTGTTAACCTTCACGAGCCTGAAAGAGAGAATTCAGCAGAATTTACCTTACTGATGGCATTTACTTTACTGATGGCTATTTAACTTCTATGATAAAACTGTGAAATCAGCTTTGAAGTGTTTGCCCAGGCCTGTCATGGGAAGATAAAAAAGTCCAAGCAAAGAAATTGAAACTCCAGCACATTTTTAAAAAGAGAGCTGTATTACTGTTGTTATTATTATTAAGAATTCTTTTAAGTCCAATCCTGGATAGTTCATAGAACAAATAACTTGTACAGTACTATCTAAATCAAATGTTATATATATATATATATTCAACAAGTAAATACAACAGCTGTGCAAGAGGCCAGAGAGCCAAAGCATCTTTAGCCTTTTTGTTTGTTTCTAAATGCGAACTTTCTCTGATTCTGCATTCATGTTTTGGATATAGAAAATCTCAGAACAGAACAGTATATGATAATTTTTCTGCTTAGCATTCTTGCTAAAATTCCTGTCCTAACACACAACTCTTGAATTCTCCTTGCAGCACCATGCTGTTTAAACTAATTTTAACATGTAAGCTCCTTGCTTCCTTGATTGTGAATTTGTGCCTTTAGGCCTCAGGACTTGTTAAGGATTCTGTGCTTCATCAGAGAAACATAAAGTAGACCTAGAAGAAGAATGTGTTTTACTGGCTAGTTATCTTCCTTAATAGTGAATTGCCAGGAATACAAGTCTTCCTGAAAGTAAGTCACTGCTCACCAGAAAGACAGAAAGTTCTTGCACAGAGACCAATGAAACCAAAAGCTGTGAGCTAAGCCCCAGAAAATCACTAGGTAGATTAGCAATTTAGTAGCATAAACTGATGTGTTTTTCCTGGAAACATATTTAAGTCAATCTGCGGTGTAGGAAGGAAGGTTTAAGTGATTTCTGGAGACTGTTTCAATTGGAGGAAACTTCAGTGGGTTACTTCTGCTGCCAGTTACTGCTTGACGTGACTGCACCATCCTGTAAAGGACTGAGATGTCACCATATTGGATCTATGGCCTCTGCTGTTCAAACAGCGGAAATTTTCAGATAAGCACAGATAAATTTTCCTATTCACTGGGAGAAGTAATGCAAATCAGTATGTCAGTTTTGATTTATTATATTCCTAGAGGATTGTGTGCATGGGTGCTTTTCTTATGAGGCTGTCTGTGCTGCAAAAAGATTTAATGCTCAGCAGGGAACATATTATGCAGCTTATTTGATTGCAAATTTGTTTAAACAGCTTTCAGCTTTATATTTCCCTGTTAGGTAATGTAACTTTAGATACCAGTTGCATAATTGGCCTGATATGAGTCATACAGATTTAAGGTACAGTACTCCTGGTCTGACTGACTGTTGGTGTTAAGTGGTTTATAAAATAGCTGCCCTAGAACTGATTTTAACTTTCATTTATTGAATTATCTTGCAAATAATCTGTGTATAAGGAAGAAGGATTACCTTGATATTCTAGGAATGACTGCCTTCATGAATGAACTTCTGATGCTGAAGTGTGCATGTTTTGTGAATTGGTATAAGCTCTAACTAGTACACCAGTGTGACAAACTGAAGTGCTTTTTAAAACTCCAAAATGAGCGCATGGCACAGAGAACTTCTCTACTTTGGTTCTCATTGTTTGTTTTCCTTGAGAGCTTGGAGGGAGGGCCCTGATCACAATCTCGTTTGAAAACAGACATTTTTGCACCTAATATTCAATCTTTTATCCCTCTTAGGTCTGAAAGATACTACAGGCTCTGAGAGTGATGGTGGTGACTCTGGCAGCACAAAATCAGAAGGAGCCAATGGAGGCACGACAATCCAACCCAAAAAAGTCAAGGGTGTTGGCTTTGGAGATATCTTCAAAGACAAACCTATAAAGCTACGGCCAAGGTCAATAGAAGTTGAAAATGACTTTCTCCCAGTAGATAAGGTATGTATCATTTCTTAATTCTCTCTTTGGTGTTGCTTTAAAAAAGCTTCCATCCTTAAATTCAAAATTCTGCCATGGGCAAGAACTCTGTGGTCATTACTCCTTAATCTTTCTGTGGACTACTTTCTGTTCTTCTTCTTTTGCCATACACAAGAAGGTGAGTTCCAGTGACGCTAACTGCCTGCGAGAACTGTTAACTTTGCTTATGGATTTATTCCTCTGATTGTTCTTCTGTCTAATAAGAGTGCTTAGAAAAAAATAAATATATATATATATTAGTTTAGACAAGAAGATTGGAGAGGCTTGTGCTTTTTCAGATTTGCAATTACTTCATTGTAATAAAAAATAATTGCCAGTTGTTACATAAACTAAGCAGGAAATACAGTCATTGGCTTTCTAAACAGGATATTTTGGAGAATGGCTAAATACCTCAATTTAGAACCAGTTTGTTAATTTAAAAGGTGCTTTTAAAATCTCCTAATCTTTATCTAAAGGAGATAATAAAAGGGAAAATATATTTTTTAAGGTTTATTCTACATGCCATAAAAAGGAAGTCCTGAGATTAACACTTGTTTTCATTCTCTGACGGATTGAAACAGGCTATCTTTATAGAGAATGGTTTTTGTTCTCTAGCCTCAAAAACTATCACTACATAAACCAGAAATAAAAAGAGACTAGAAATCAAAATGAGATATTTCTAATAATGAGGGAAGGTGCTGTTGTTTTTTTCTTTTTCAGAATAAATGCATTTATCATTTCAAAGTGTATTCATTAGGGAAATAAAGCAAGAAAATCACATTCTTTCCTAATTAAGTAATAATACAAACAACAAAAAAAAAACCACTTAGCAGCTCCTTTCTTGAAGTGAACAACTGGATTGACATAAAGGTACTAATATCCTGAGAAGTGTTCAGAGGTTTGGACAGCCTGGAATTCTGCTATAGTTACATGATGCATTTTGTTAGGAGGTATGATGATTTTAAGAAACTCTTAGGCAAGTACTGTTGTTCCCTGGTGCTGCAGTCTCTCACATTCTGCCCTGTGCTTGTTCATTTGCCTGTAGAACCAGATGCTTCAGGAATTATATCTTTTAGCCTTAAAGCTTCTGGGTTTTAACCTAGATAACGTAAGTAACCTAGTTTATAGTACAGCTCCTTTCCCCAGTTCCCTTCTGAGTTATAGTGGTACAGCAGAAAGGGAGGTCAAGCAGAAGCACGGTTGAAACTTCTGAAGTTAGTAACATTACAGGATAACTGGTAAATATTTTACAGTAGACTGCAATTTGAATTCTATATAGTGAAGAGCCTGGATAATCTAAGGGAAAAACCTTGAATGTATTTCCATTGCTGACTTCTTCAAAGCCTGGCAGTTCTCTACTAACTCTGTGTTTCTAGGCAGACTTACTAACTCCTGCACAGGGCTCGTTAATGTGAATAAGCAGAAGCAGCCAAGCTATGTTTAAAAGGCACCTTATCAAAGACCACCTGGGACACAAGACAGCAGTAGGCCAGGCCTGGCAGTGCTCATAGAGTACTAGCTAAGGAGCCTTCTCCTGCCAGATTCAGGGATAGAGGTGGAGTGGCAATGAGTTCAACTCTGCATGAAGCCATTGTTGTGTCTTTTTTCAGTGTGTTTATTTGTGACCCTGGTAATCTCCAGTGGTTAAAGTGAGAATGGGCTTTATGAGAGTTTTGTGAGGACACTGAAAAAATTTTTCAGGAGAACACACAAACTCAGTAACAGATTTCTTTTTTAATTTCTTTTTTTTTTTTTTTAACCTCTTTTTGGGATATGTTTGTTTTCATAATTAGATGACTGCCTGAGATCTTGTTCATACAAGTCTCATATAAGGAAAGTTCCTCTTTTGTATACGATGCGCTTGAAAGCAGATGGACTTCATATTACTACATACTTGGCCATACTTAATCCTTTTCTCTGGACTCAGGACAAAAAGTTTTGCAGCTACATATTTTAATATTTTTATTTCTGTAGCATTCTATTTTAATAATGCGTGACATGAGTTTTAAGTTCTTAATTTCCTTCTTGTAGCTATGTAAAGGAAATTTGCAGACAATCTCCTAAGATAAACACATTCAGAATTTACATGCTAATGGTATTTATTATTGATATGCAACAGAAATATTCACTTATAAAGTGACTGTAGACAGAACTCAGGTGTTGCTCAAAATCTAATTCTCTCAAGTCAGATAAAGGCAGAACAGAACTTTCAAATGATAAGGCTCTGTTTATGCCACATGAATTATTTCTTGTGTCTGCACTACCTACGTGGTAGTAATAGTAAATGTGAACTAATTAAAATAAATTATGTGCCCCTTAAACTCTGGACTCCATTGTTATAGTATGAAGTGCTCACAAAATACAAAGTTCACTGAAGGGAAATTGCTCTGCTTTATTATAATGGGAAATAGTGCCTTTGTTTCTCCCAGGGCCAGATAAGCTGTGTAAGTCTATAGGTTCATTGCCCAGCCAGAAATTGAACCTAGAGTATTCAGAAAATTTCTGATTTTTTTCGTCCTACGTGTAGGCATTCCTTCCTATGTCTTTAAATTTCTCCTAAAGTTGGCATGGCTAGTGGAAAATAATATCTTCATCTTTGTAAGCACAATTGGTTATTCGTATTCAAGTATGTAGATAAGTAAAAGAAAGATGTTGCTGTTGTTCTTCTTTTTCCTGGGTAGAGTCAGGTTGGTTAATCTTTGAACTGGGTTGTTGAGAGGCTTGAGAACTGTTTCTTTGTGTACTCAGAGCATCAACATCTGATTCATTGACAAAATACTAGATTCTAACTGTGAAATATAAACTTCCCTAAATACTTTTCTTCTGGCTGCAAGAAATTGCTCCCTTGTCACTTCAGTGTTCTTTGCTATTTAATGATTGCTAAGAGAGAGAATCCCACCTTGTTTATAGCACCAAGAGAGGTCATATTTAGCACAAGAGCTCTGCATACGGGGGTCAAAAATGTGATTCATGATGCAGAGTTTTGAATGTAGTGTTTAAAGGGATTTTTGTCCTGGTATGTATCTTGCTCATTTGCAAGAAGTAGCCTCAGTTTTCCAATAACTTTAATCTCTATAAGAGTCAGAAACAACACTTTTCTCAATTTCTTCATTTTTTCAAATTTTCTGGAGTTTGAAGATCTTCACATTCTTTGTGGTGGTTCTTCTCTATATTATTTTTGATGGAACATTTTGTATGTCTGTAGTGATGCTCTAACCTTTTTGATTTGAAATATTTCCTAACAACTGTTGAATTTTTTAAGAATCGAGAAATTATAGTAAGGATTGTATAATGTGGGATTATTTATAACAAGGTAACTCCCATAGAAGGTGTCAGTTCCATTTACAGAATAAATGTCTTGGTCTCATTTTGTTGGCATTATTACATTCTGTTCTGTCATGTTTTTCTATGTTATGAACCATAAGTTTAGATCATTTTTCATACTAGAGTGATATGAATTATTGTTGTGTTAAGTTGGGAAGGCTTTTACACAAATATTGGCAGGAGTATGAGGACAGAAAGGATTGCTGCCAGCAGAGCAGGAAGAGATTCCATTACGCCTTGCTGTAAATCATCAGTCAGGTTGTTGTGCTCCGAGTGTTAGCCCAGTGCTAACAACACAGAACAGAGTGACCCTTGTCTTTTAGGGTCATCAGTAAACTCTCTAAGGACAAAATTTAGGAATTTAGGAAGCCCACTGATTTTATTGGTGTGCAGAATTCATTTCTTAGTTGTTCTTTGTTCTAAAAATCACAAACACGTTATCCTAGGGAAATTAATCATGCCTTTGTGGTAGTTTAACACGAGCCATCAAAACTGTTCTTCCGTGTTTTTACAGAATCAAACACTTTTGCTGTGTAGGTTTCTTTTCTGTTTGCATTGATGAATCAACCACTGGCTGTATTTGTTTTCCAGTCAAAGTAGAATCAGATTCCTGAGGCTTGGCTCTGTCAAATTCCCATTAATGATAGGTGTAAGTGAGTTAATTGACTGTGCTACATATAACTGAAACTGTAGTTTGCTGACCTGAATTTCTGAAAGAAGTACAGTGTGCTTATAGGCATGTTGTGTCTCCTTAGAAAAGGTAGTATTACATTACACTATATTAAAGTTAAAACATTAAAGTCTTATAGACAAATAAAAGCTCACATTTCCTCTTTCTGCTTGTGCAACTCCAAGACATTTACACAAGTGTTTATTTACTTCTTTTTTTTCTTCTTTATTTTGTAGTAGATTGTCTAAAACTTGTATTTGTAGGTTGCACTTTCTTCCAGTATGTTCTATATATGCTACCATTGTTCCAATAAGCTATCACATTTTCCTCTCCTGTATCTAAAAATAAATCCCTAGAAGTATAGGAAAATTAATTCAACCGATACATTCCTCTGTCTGAGTTAACTGTGTCAGGTTGGTTAGTGAGCTGAAATCTTGGCTGAAAAAACTAGAAGCCAAAATAGGTGAATGTAAATTAAGAAGTCTTTTTTTTTTTTATCTTTCTCTGAAAACTGTCCTTGCTTATGAAGAGACTATTGAGAGAATCTCTTGCATTTTTCATTTGAGATATATTCATGTCATATTCATATTGCCTTTTCTTTGGTTTAGATCTCCATAGTGAGCTAGCATGGGTGAATTTGAGTATAGCTGGATTTCATTAGCAGCATTCAGTGAGGTCACATTAGTGATTGCCAGAACTGAATGTAAATTATATTTAACCAGCAAACTGGGCAATATTGCAGCCACCGTCATGTCGTAATATAAAGGGGAGGCTGTCGTGGCTCTAGATCCAGCAATTAGTTAACTGCTCATTAGGGATCCTTCTCACAGCAAGACACTACCTAGCAATTTTTATTTCTGCATGTATTTAGTATACTGAGGAGAGGGGAAATAGAGAAGAAATAATGAAAGTAGACACAACAGCTAGAAGGGCTAGGAACTGATGCCAATTATTGAATCTACCTGTCCTCTGTG
The DNA here is from genome assembly GCF_987193195.1 of Phasianus colchicus. Taxonomy (NCBI): domain Eukaryota; kingdom Metazoa; phylum Chordata; class Aves; order Galliformes; family Phasianidae; genus Phasianus; species Phasianus colchicus. The sequence goes on from NC_143436.1 coordinate 121,544,081, forward strand.
ATAAGACAGAAAGCTGTAAATTCAGGGTGCCTGTAAGACCTGGGTTTCTATTTTGAGGCCGGGACCTAAGGACTCAGAGTCTGTGTCTGTGATAGTGAGGTTTTTTTGGACACATTTTTCCCACACCTGCTATTTCAATTCCTGCCTTGCTGCTTGTGCAAAACATTTCTACCTTCAACTTTCAGTTGTCACTTAAAAATGAAAGGTTTGAGAGACGCAAGTTGGAGGCCTTGCTCGGCCTATGTTGTGCCTGATCTCAGGGCTACAAGGCTTGCACCTGCTGCATGTGCTGGTCTCAAAGGTGTGGAAGCCAGTGGTCAAAATCCTGAGATAATTAAAAAATGAATGTGAGCGATGGCACCCATACCTAATATGAACACTAGTAAAAACTCCTGCTGAAGCAGAGAATGTGCAGTGTGAATATTAAGTGTGTGTAGCAGTTTGCATTTGAAAGCACAGGTTTCTGGCGTTCGTTTATTTGGAAACAGCCATCGAAGATGGCAGCAGTCACAGCAAGCATCAGCAGCGTGTCATACTGTGTGTAGGAATAGGGGAAGCATTTCAGCTGTGTGAGCAGTGTTTGTGTTGAGCTTTGAAGTTGCTGTCTGTGTAGTTTGGCACCCCTGCCCTAACCACTTAGTTCAGTGACATCTTGTGAGCCACAAGGTGAGAAGGCCCCAGCCTCTCTGGCAGCTGGCCCAAGAGTTCAGCTGCCCACAGCCAGATCTTGTTCCTCCACCAGCAGTGTGACCCCTCATTCTGTGAGCTCTGTGTGGAAGCATGGTTTGTGTTTATTTCATTATGCAGAAATAACAAAGGGAAAATGATGTTTGTGGAGCACTGTGGATGGTATACTTAAGCTCTTTGGAATATCGTTAGCCTTCTGGGAGTAGACAATTCAATAAGCAATAAGAAGGGAGGGTAGGTGGCCAGTTCTTGAACTGAGGGGTAGTCGGAAAGCAACATGCCTCTTGAGGAAGCTGACTGTGACAGTACTCGGTACAAGAGAATGGAAAAGGAAATGGAAAATTGTGTATAAAGAGAAGAACCAATCTGATAACACTGGCTGGCAGTGAGTCTCTGCTGAGTCACCAAACTATGATACTTGAGTGAATAGTGTCTCCTGGCCTTCTGTACATACATGCCTGGCATTTCTGGGCTAGCTTAGCTTTTGTGCTTTCTCACATTGGTTTGGAGAATGTTCAGACTGCTCAACAGAGTTACCAGATACTGGTGGCAGAGTTCAGCTTTCCCACCAGTCTGCAACAGCAGTTTTTGGCAGCAGAAGTTAGCTACGCAGTATTTTGTGCTTCTTGTGACTTTTTAAAGAATTTGTTTTAAATAAAGCATCTTCTGGGCCCTAGATTAATGCAAGATAGCTGTTGTCTGTGCCACAAAACTGCAGTGGCCTTTAGTCATAAAGGATTTGTCCGTATGTAATGAACGCATCCAGCATATGCATGAAAACTGTTTTCAACTTATAGTCTAACTTGAGTAGCAGCTAAAAATAGAAGCAGAGTAGTATTAAAGTATTGCTAGTACTGGAAGTTGCTCCTAAAGCTGACACAGAGATTATGTTCTGTTCTCCCAGGGAGAGTTCTGGGCTTCTGCCAGAGGGAGCTCCCTTAGAGGCGCTGGCAGGCAGCACTTCTGATTTTTCAGGAATGGTTTTGATTAGGAAATCTTAGGATTCTCTGGGAAAACAGGATGCATACGTTTAAGCTGTTGCAATTCTGTTTCGTAATAGGGACAGAGTATATGCATTCTACATTGCTGTGAACACAATTGTATGCTGATGACCAGCAGTTTCCTAAATCACAGGAAAGGTCTCATTTTCCATTAAATCTTATCGTTCCCAAGCTTTATATTCCCACAGACTTTTCAAAAGAAGAATCATTAAAAAAAAAGCCTCCAAAAACCAACAAAGCCACTGTGATTTAATAGTTTAAAACAAAGCTGTTTTGCTGAGGTCCAGAGATATTTGATGGAGACGAAGCCTGAATTTCAGCTTCAGTACAGAGAAAATGTTTAAGAAAGTAATGATACTGACATGCAGCTGTTGGGCTTCAGTTTACAGATTGAACTGTCTAATAAGAATTCTAAAATCTACCCAAGTAAAATCTAGCTGATCCAAATTGGTACAAAACATTTCAATATGTCTAATCAAGACTTCAGGGATAAATAATTTTATAAACAGTGTCATCATATTTCTAGGTAAAATGAAGTTGTTTTCTTGCTTCCCATGGCTTGTGTATGATAAAGTAACTTTGATTTTTAATTGCTGCATCTGAGTAGTTAAGCTTTTAAACTTTGATATTTAATCTTATTAGCACTCATGTACTTTAAATGTTAAAGAACAAATACTGCAAAAAAAAAAAAAGAAATAACCAATCAGAATATGCAAATTATGTAACTGACATCCATGTTTGCTGAGATATTGAAAATATTTATGAATGTGTACCAGATTGTCTATAACCTGTAACATTATTGAAAGTAAAATACATACACTCATCTTTTGCTGTCTATTTAGACTCATTAGTTTGTGGATTTTTGCTTAAATGGTTTTCTTTTTTAATTTTCACTATTTTTAAAAGGTCATACTTGATCATGCAGCTTATATTTACTTACATTTGATTAAAAAATATATATACAGAAATATATATGTATCTTAAAAATGTATTGTGGATTATTCTTCTCTCTAAACATAAATATCTTTTTTTGTGTGTCTTCTTGAACTGATAATGATGTATTGTAATACAACTTTAATTTGTAATTGGAAAACAGATAACTTCAGGAGGTGGCTTAATGGCTCATGAGGCATTCAGACTTTTCTGAGTCCTTTCTGAATCTGTTTTGCAGCACAGCGCTGACATATAGGGTGCACTGCAAGAGATGTTGCCTTTCCTGTAACCAATCATCTTGGTCTTTTCCTATCTTTAAAATATCCTGCTTTTTTTTTTTTTCTTTTTTTTTTTTTTTTTTTTTCCAGAGATGTGTATTTGCAGTGGTAGTTCTACTCAGGTAATTTTAATTTGCTTTCAGTTTAATCCAATCCTCTCAACCAGGTTAGGATCAAATGCACATATCAAATCCCCAGAGGATGTCTGATTTTTTTTTTTTTTCTTTTTAAAAGACATCTTGTAGAGAAAGTTGTATATCCAGCCTAAGTTCTAATACTTCTCTATAGTAACAGATTATACTATATATATCCCAGCTCTACAAATTACTTTTTTTTTTCTTGTTCTTTTTTTGTGAGCACCATATTAAACAATTTAATGGCCTCCTCTTGAAAATCTACATACTGTCACAGATTATCATCTCCATCCTTTTGTTTTATCTATTCACTGTATGAGTACAGTGGCTTTTTCCTTGTCCCAGAGTTGTTTTGGCACTCCCATTATACTGTCATTTTAGAGAATGGGTGTGTGTTTATGGAATATGTAGAGCGTATGTATGTTTGCACATTGCAGACGTGCTGGTTTATAAATGCATTAACATTTTCTGAAGGTTATTGAATGGTTTTTAAGGTAAAAAGGAAGCATGAGTGCGTAGTATGTTGTGGCTTGCTTAAATATAAATATTTAATTTCTTCCAAATTATTTGAGCAGCTCATGATGTGGTTGGTATTCTTCCCTGCCCTTTTACATTCATTTTAGGTTTGAATGCTTGTGAGGAGGAAGTCTTAAGGACTTAAAAGATTTTCATGGAACAGAGCATAATTTGAATGATGTTTCAGTTTCTTGATCATCTTCCTTTAAAAGACAGTGCCTGTCAGAAAAGCCTAAATATGATTTCAACCATTCCCTGCTCCTTCCTCCCCCCAATATAGAGAAACATGTACATTCAGAATTTGTCAGAAGCTCACTTTCCTGTAGTTATTTGCAAGACTTATTTTCTGGACTGTTCACAAGAAGTCCATACATCCTCTTTTCATGTTACCTTTCCCAGCTATCAGTCTCATGAAGCCAGGAGAGGAAACTTCTAACTCAAGTGTGAGCAGAGGTAGGAAAAGCTCCAGATTTCCTGTGAAATAAACAAGTGGAACCTTTGTTTCCCTGGGATGGCTTGAAGAGTGAGTCAGTGCTAGGGCTGGGCTCCCACCCTTGCTGGGCTGAGCTCATGCAAGGAAGGGGCAGGACTCCAGTGCTCTTCTTGGACACTCTGAGCTGCTGAAAGGCAGCTGGGCTTCACAATGGGAGAGGAGGTATTTCTTTTACAATTAGTTGGGTGTTTTGTTTTTTTTTCTGTCACCATTTAAAGCTCTTTTGTAATATATATATTCTGAAAGCACAGAATTTAACTCCATTGTGGTTCTGCACAGTTTGTAGATGCTGATGCTGGGTAGGTAAAAAAAAGAAAGAAAAAGAGTACTGGGGATCCTGAAGTCCATTTCTGTTACAGAGGAAGGTATTCAAATAGGGGGTTACTTCTGTGTGAAAATGAATTCTGTCCTGGCTCTGTTTAGCTTTAGTTTTTTTCCTTTTGGACTGTTTAGCCGTTAAGCTGCACAGATGGTTTTTTTTTATTTATTTCTATGTGATTTCATTTCAGTTTTCTTACTCTAAAGAGTAATCTAACTTTGCAATTAAGCAAGAATAGTTACACAGTCTTTAAGATATGTTGTTCTTTCAAATATTTACTTACTAAACAAAAATTATCCCCCCTCCCTCCTTTTTCCTTTCCTTCCCCAGTGTTCTAATAAAACCACTTCTTTTTGGCAGAAGGAAAGAGGAGGAGCTTTACTAATTCCTCTTCTGTGTGAGATGACACTTAGGGTCTTTTGTATGAATGATGAAAACCAATACAAATTATTCTGAAGCAAATCTTACAGGATAATAACATCTACATAGAAATTATCCCTTCCTTCAAGGAAAACTGGAGTCAACTGATGTTTGTAAAATCTTATAGAAAGCTGAAGGGAGAGACACCAAGTAAATTGCCCAACTATTTGCAGATTCTTTGGGGACTCTCGGTAGAAGCATTCTCTTTGTTTAACAACTCAAGTCAGTAAAGAGCATACAGGAATGAAGCTACAGTTTTTCTGAGTTGTTTCTCTTAACAGTGTTCCGTGTGTCTTTCTTTCTTTTGCCTTAAGAAAAGGAGGAAAAGAGGAGTGTTAAAGAATTACAGAGCAGTCAGACACACCGGGGGATTGAAAGTCTGTAAGGCAATTTCTAAATTGCCTTTTTGTCTTCTTTTTTGCATGTTTCTATATTAAGTCAGTGACATTTGATCTCTATAAAATAGTTCTTAAATACTATGAATATATTATTCATGTTATTATTCATTATTGAGCTTATATTATTAAAGTGAGTTGACTAAGCACTTCCTAGAAACTTCTCAGTAAAACTCAGGGAGGGGGTGATTGGGCTCAGCTCCTGCAGGGAAGTCTCCTGGCAGCACTGCTGTGTAGCCAAGAGCACTGCATTGCTGCCTGGATTCTGCTGGGTGCTGGGCTACTTGCCATTCACTGGCCACCCAAAGAGCAGGAGACCTCCATGCATCCAGCTGACAGCTTCTTTAGAAGCAGTCTCTGTACCTAAAGCACTTGCTGAAAAGAAAAGCTAAAACATATAATATTAGTCATTTTTCACTCGCGTTTCAAGTTGTTGAGCTATATTCAAAGGAAAATAGTTGAAATTCCAGTCTGTTGAAAGAGAACTGAATGGTGATGCTCACGCATTTTGCTTTGTCACTTGGTTCTCTGTATTTTTCTCTGCAAGAACTAAAATAATGCTGTGTCCCTGCTTAGCCTGGATAATTTTTGCAGTTGCAGTTGATACAAGGTAGGAAAAAGAAAGAAGGAAGGAAAGGAAAAATAATCTGAAAAGAACTGTATTGTGAAAATGGCAGAGATATTTGCATGATATGTGTGATGTTTTGTTGGTTTTTTAGTTGAATCTGAAAAATATGGTTGAATAGCTGCTCATCAATTTGGTGTCAGTGTTGTAACTTTCACAGAAGAGCAAAGTAATATTGTTGCTGCTTTTAAAAGAAAGATGCCAAAGAAGAGCCATTCACCGATTTTTTTTCTTAGACTTTTTTTTTTAAGAAATGCAAGTAGCTCAGCTGCTTCCCTACTGCTGCATGAGGAAGTGTAGATCTGTGTAGCAGTTGTAAGGTTCATTAATTTTTGTAAAAGGGAAGGTTTCATAACAGCAGTTTCTGTGCTGATGGTACAATCTGGATCGTGCTGGTTATCAGCTGCAATCTAGACAGGCTGGTCTCCTGGGAGAGTGCGAAGGGATTTCATTCACTAAGTGCAGCCCGACTGCAGGATTCTTCCCAAAGGAGACAGAAATTAATTGTGATTTGCAACCTGCAAATGGTAAAATTCCTGACAAGGGATGCCGGGGGACATTTTACATTTGCATGAACCACAGTCAGTAAAAAGGAAACATAAAAAATTAAATAAAGCACCGAAGAAAGAAAATTCATCTACTGAAAAAAAAAAACAAACAAAACCAAACAAACCTTGCTTTCCTTGCAAAAGCACCTTCTACCATCCAGATCTGTGGCTTGAGGAGGAAAGAAAATGAGCTTGTCCAGACTCCTCAATTCCATGTGCATGCTTTCAGTACTTTGGGATGAGGCAGTTGGGAGCATACTGTGTGGCTTTCATTGCAACTGTGCTTTATTTTATTATTTATTTTAAAGTGTTTTTACTCCTTAGTGATTCTAATATGTCTTGCTCCATTTGTTTCAGGAGTGTCTACCTAATCTAAGCTCTTCCATTGGCTTTCTCAATATTAGCCTTTTTGGAAGGCAGATTTTGAGTTCATTAGCTGTTTGAAACTGGCATAACTGGCAGCATCAAATGTCAGAAGTCCATATTTAATAGAAATAGGAATCTTACAAAGTGTGTAAGTTAAGATATATAGGTTTCTCTCCTGTCAGCTCAAACACATGAGGAGAAAACAGCCTATCTGTTGCCTTCCTTGTCCATAATTTAAGATTTGTCAGGATACCAAGTTATTAAAGCTTTGGAGTCTGAACTCATCTGCTGGTAGAATAGGTACACAGTGGAGAGTAATGATGGAAAAAACAGGATGTACACTGTTCTGCTTTCTGAGCTACACAGTTTTCATGAAAATGACAGTGTGGGTTCCTTCCAACTGGGGATATTCTATGATTCTGTGATTTCATTGTTTGTATTCATTGAAGCTTTTGTTCCTACACCTCATTTTTATCCAAGAAGTTAAAACAAAAATTTTGCATCTCTTATTTTACCTACTTATTTGTTTGGAATGTTATTTGAAATAGCACGTGTTTCTCAAGGGACTTGCATGAGGCTGATGAAGATAGTCTTCATCTGTGTTTTTATGGACTGCTGGTGGTCTGTTAAACACCTGCTAGTTTCAGTGCGTGGATAACTGGATGGGACATTTGGCTCAGGTCATTTTTAATGGAGCTTAACAGCTGGAAACAAGAACTACAGTAATTTTCCATTTAAGCAGTTCTGAAATTGCTGAAGAGTTGTTTTGTATTTGCAAATGGGAAGTTAGGAATCTGTGAAACAGTCCCTCTAATTAGATGTCTTACACACTATGAAGATTTGAGTCTCTCCAAAATATAAATTACATGAATGTGAAGGACATAAACAGTTACAGCTCAGTATAAACATCAGTATCATCACCGAGGGAATAGTGTGAATTCATGCAGTGAAATACTGCACCTATTGTGTCTCTGAAGACACCTTAAGTCTATAGCACTTGATCAGAGTAAAATCGGAGGCATTTAAAGCCTTGTCAGGATTACCTGACAGAGCCTGATTTGTTTAGCATGTAGGCGACTTGTTGTATACCCTTCACTGACTGTGCTGTGATGTGCTTCTTTCACCTTACAGATCACGAAAAGACTGAGATGTCTAAAGAAAATACGCAATTCTGTATTACTGTGTTGTGGATTTTTCATTACAGTAGCTGTTATGTTTGGTTTTATAATCTTTTAGATTTACAGGCGGTTTCTGGACTCTGGGACCTACAGAAGGGGGACCAGGGAACCAGGTTTATATATGCCGTAAATCACTTTTTAACTCTGTAATTTCTCAATTGAAAGTGTTTGTACTGGCCTACAAATCAGTGGATTTAAATTAATTAAGAGTTGCTGCTTTGTGGTTTTTAAGAGTTTTCTAATTATTCGTTGTTGGGGGAACAGAAATGGTGTAAGCCTTTGAAGTTTCTCTTGTGTTATCACTTTGTTTTTATGTCACCTTGCTTTATTTAGATTTACTTCCTGAAGTGTACCACATTCAATATTCCATTTCCATATGTTCAAAGAATGAGGTTTCCAGGATATTAAAAGATCTTGAGACGTCTGTAATTCAGATCATTCCTAGGCTCATATTGTACCTCCAAACAGTTCAATACTGACAAGCCTGGGGAAATGTATGAGATCAGGGTAAACTTAGAGAGCTTTTGTGGTGAGTGTTCACAGCCTCCAGTGATTTTCAACCTTGTGTTTTATAATCTTAATGGATTTTTTTTTCCTCTTCAGATCTAGTCATACATTCATTTCACATAAATTTTTGGGCTCCGTAACTTGCTGCAAAAGAATGCCACTCAGCTTGTTTACCTGATGTGGGAAGGAGTGCCTCCCTTTGTTTTGAGTGTTGTACCTGCTAATTTCATCTGATAGCCCTTTATTTCTATTACTGGAAGAGATAATGAGTGAATCCTCCATAACTACCTTCTCAACACCCTCCCTGATTTCTATAGACCTTTCCTAATCACCCGTATTAATCATCAGGGATAGGATTAGGGATCTGTTCCATAGGTTTAATTATTCTTTGCTTTCTGTTTTCCAGTTTCTAGGGACTCAGGTGAGTTATGTGTGCGAGGGAAGGAGATGAGAACTGCACGCTGCAGTGTTGAATGGACTTACACAGTGTTCTGCTAGCACGCATAATTTCTGATTTTCCCCTTTTCTGCATCATCTGTGAACATGGGGAAAGTAAAGGCCATGATCCAGATCTCTGAGGGATTGCAATTGTCACTGTGATGAAATCTTGCCTTTTGTTTCCTGTCTTTTAAGCATTTACATATGCAAGTTAATACTTTAAAAATATGATAGATAAATAAATAAGTAAGGATGAATAGTAAACTCTTTTAAATCTACATTTCAGTTTTGTTTTTTAGTTTGGAGTTAGGTCACAGCTTAAATCTTCTTAAATCAGGGGACAGGCATGACAACCTTTTTATTTGTATGTTTTAATGAAAACTTCTGTGAATTCATCATGCAAACCTAGAAAACATCATGTTTGATTTTTGTAAAAACAACATTGTATTGATGAAACACCAGTATTTATTAATTAGATACAGAGCTGGCTTTTCTCCTGGCAGTTAATATGCACAGGCTGCGCAAATAACACGCAACTTTAAGGGCATTCTGTTGACTAAATTTAGGTGTCTACAGTATTGCTAGTACTTAAAGGTCTTTTCCAGCCTGTAGACTAATGAGTGTTAAATAGGACAAGACTTTTCTTGTCCCAGAGAACCAGATGAGTTGGATCCTAAAAGTGAAGTTCACCCCCACTGACAAAGGGTAGAATGCAGTGGCTGACCATGTGTGCACATCTGTTTCATAGATAATGTTTAAGAAAATGGAAGCCGTCTTAAAAACTGCCTGAAGACCACAACATGTTGTTGTTTTACATCTCAGTGACAAAACCAGATGAAGGTTGTTGTACTGAGAAGTATATCCAGATCTATAAAGTTGCATCTAGTTGTAACAGCAGAAACAGGTTCTGTGTAAAACCCTAAATTTTGAGATTTCCAAACTTTTCAATAGCTAAGGTAAATTATCATTACAATTACAAATAATCACAACTAGTTTATTTAGTAGATGAAATTTAATTAAAACAAGATAAAAATATTAACACCAAATCAAATTAATTGCATCGCTTGGTGTTTGGACCTAAAAACAAACAAATAATAACAACAACAGAAACACCTCAGAAATCTAAGAAAGATGGGAAACTTCTTGAGAGAGTCCAGTGAAGGGCCACAGAGATGATGATGAGGAGTCTGGAGTATCTTCTGTATGAGGAAAGGCTGAGAGACCTGTGGTTGTTCAAGCCTTTAGTGGTAGCCAGTGACAGGACAAAAGGCAATGGGCACAAACTGAAACATAGGAAATTCCATACGGACATGAGGAAAAAATTCTTTACTTTGAAGGTAACAGAGCCCTGGTACAGACGGCCCAGAGAGACTGGGGGAGTCTCCTTCTCCAGAGATATTCAAAACCTGCCAGGATGCTTTGCTGTGTAACCTACAGTAGGGAACCTGCTTTAGCAGGGGGTTGGACTGGGTGGTCTCCAGAGGTCCCTTCTAGCCCTTGTGATTCTGTTCAGAACCACATGAATCATTTTCTGTCTATCCTAGTAATTGATTTTATAGGCCTTCTTTGTATGTCATTTCTAAATACTTTTCAACCCAATTAAGTTAAGCTCTGGTAACTTCTTTCATTAAGTATTTCAGAACTCAGTTATTTTGAAAAATGTAATAGTTTTTGATCAAAGCAGATGTGACCATTCTTGAAGTATTTACAGCTTTTTCCTCTCGTCTTATTCTTTACCCATGATGTAGTTTATGCAGTTTAACTGATGAGAAGAGGCAGTTTTGCTTCTTTTGTTAGCTGTAAAAAAAAATGCCAGAAGAATAGGCGTCTGAGAGAAATCAGAAAACAAACCCCAGTAAAATCATGTTTTGTTTTAAAATTTCCCTTATTTGGACACCTTTGTGCTGTTTCCTTCTGTTTGTTTACTTTCCTGCTTACTTGTCTGCTTAGATTCCAGTGTCCTGAATGCTGTCACGCTCAGTACTCTATTTCTAGGGCACCAAGTGAATTGAGTGTGGTATAATGTAATCATAGCCTGTTTACCATTTTGTGGAATGAGAATTAGGGCATAGTAGTACAATTTAGACTATGATGCTAATTTAGTCCCCTTTTTTTCGTTGTTTTTTTTTTCTTTTCCCATTCATAAAATTTGTAATTGCGGAAAGCCTATCAATTTCTGTGTGAACACTAGAAAACATTTTCCCCACATACCTTGAGGTTTTTTTGCACATGCAGCCTGATTTCAAAAGCCTTTTATGTTTGAGCAGGATATAGTTGTTGACTGCATCAGTGTTCCTTTTCTGTAAAGCAATGCTAGAGCAGTAGCCAGTTCCCGGAAGAGACCAGTGAGCAGTTACAGAACCCCAAATGGCTGTCGATTGCTGACTAAAAACAGCTTGCCCACTTTGTCAGAACTTATTAGCTGTGTCAAGAGTCATGCTGCTGGCTAAAATTACACTGATTTTTAAGGAGATCCAGTGGGATGAAGTCTTCGCTTTTGTTTCTTTGGTAAGACCAAGATGTTATTTGAAGGGACATTTTATCAAGAGTTTTCTTGATTTTCACCAGGCAGAGAAGTATTAAGGTACCAGTTCACATGCCTGTCACAGAACCTAAATACAAGGTTTTATAACTTTTCATGGGTAAAACTTTTCATAGGATTTATTTCTTTGCAAAGACACGCTTGAGATATGTAAGTAGCTGTCATTCAGGAGCTGTTCATCCAAGTCCAAAAGTGTTCTAGTATAGACATCAGTTGAAAGAAATGCACTTTTACCTTCTGGAATATGAGATAAATGTGAAAATGAGTTATTTTCAGATTGTCCAATGTACGGTAATATAGCCTGTATGCAAAGAAACTATAATATGAAATTTAAACATACTTTAATTGCTTTGTTGTCTGTATTCTGTTTAATCTTTGCCAGTCATCCTGCTGGTAAACTTCTGTGGATGTACACCATACCTGATCCTGTGGTTACAGCACCCATTCTCAATGGAAGTATCACCTGTTGTGTAGAGTCATGTACCTGAACATCATTCATATTTCATTTTTTTGAATGTTGTAGAAGCCAGCACTGTTGCAATGTTTCCTTGGTTTGCTTCGAGTATGATCCTTTGGAGTTACTGAAGCACATTGAGATGTGCCATACTTTCCTAATGAGCTTGAGCTGGTATAAATGAGCACTGCTGCTGATTTTCACCTTACCCTTATGTGCAATTTCCATGCCTCAGTTCTATACCAGTAGTTTGCGCAGCTATTGAGGGAAGCAGATAACTTGCGAACTCTTTTCTTCTTTCTTCCCATCTACAGTACATTTTAATGTAGGCTAGTTCTCTCCTCTCCCACTGCAGAAGGAGGTAACAGAAGTTGGTAGCTGAAGCTGGCTTCTCTGCACTTGGCCACCTTGGGTGGATAGCCTTGGCCAACACTGGGACTGCTCCCTCTCTTGCTCACAGCAGTTACGAAACATTCTGCATCCTGCCCTTCTACACAAGCTTGGAGCATAATTGTGGAGCAGAAGAATAATGCTTGCCTGTCCTTGTGACAGTGTGTTTGTAATTGAGGACTCAATGAACACTTGTTTCCTGCATCGTTCATTCACCTAACCTAGTTTAAGGAAATTACCTTGTGTTGTTGTGGTTGGAATTTCCTCATAGGTGATGTCAACAGTCATGCCATGCAGCTTGGGCAGCTGGAGCTCTCCATATTAGCTGTACATGCATTGAGCAGACTGTATCTATCCAGCTGATACTAAAAATATTACTAATTATAGTTCAGAAGCACATGGACAGTATACCAAAGCTTGGATGGGTAGAAAGTTGGCAGGAGCAAGAAGCTATTTAGACAATGAAGTCAGTCAAATGTGCAAGCAGGTGCTTATTCACACTGTCCCTAAAGAATTTTTATTTTCACTATAAAGGCTTCTTAAAATTCCCATTACCCTTTTTGAAGTGCTGTGTGGTGACCTTTTAGGAAAGCACTTAACTCTGTCCTTTTGGGAAACCCCAGGATAGTAAATACTTGGTCATACTGTCACAGAAAGTATTTCATGTGGAGCTGAAGGTTGGTATCTCGGAGAAAAAAAAGAAATTCCAGACATCTCTCTTATTTTACAGGTCCCTGACAAAGTAAGGGCATTTTGACATCTGAAAACCTTCTGGTTCTTTTTTTTAATATTAGTGCTCTTAACATTTTTCTGAATAGTCCACGGAGGAAGCATAAAGGACTTGATAATGTACCATAAACACTTGAAACGTGTGGAAAAAAAAAGCCAACAAACCAATTTGACTTCTCCCCCTAAAAACACCAACATTAAATACACTCACTGAGAACTTGTTTATATGTAGGCTCATCCACGCCTGGAAGAATCTAGCAGCTGTTTCTATTTCTTTGTGAGAAAAATGCTCTCAGTTATGAAATGGTGCATCAGGAGTACAATAAAGAATAAAGCTTTTATATTGTTGCTACCACTGGCCTTAGATTTGCACATAAACTTATATATAAAGAAAATTCTGATGCATGTGAACAACATTCAGAAATAGTAGTTGAATGTTAAAGGAAGTATTGTGGTCAAAGAAGCGTGGTGCATTTATTCCCCTGACCCAATCTGTGAGGTTTTCTGACACTTCTTGAGATATGTAACCCTCCCTATTCTTCCTCTGTATAAAAGCATCAGTGCATTTTGTTATATTTTCGCTATTCAACCTGACAAATGATATTAAGCTTAAAAACATCAGTGTTTCCAGCTCATACAGATGAATCCATGAATATCCGATGTCTTCCTTAAGAATATCTTCACAGAGTTTTATTTTCAAATAATAGTCCCAAAATATTTTATCTGGAATGAAGACTTCAGTATGCCTTCCAGAATAAATCCTGGTGCTGAGTAAACCATTTCTTTCCCTTTATTACTGGGTACGTAAGCTGTTCCTAGGAGAAACCCATATTTTTTAAAAGAGGGTGAAAGGATAAGTATGTTCCTGTAGTACAAAGAAGTATTACAGAATCTTCCATGTCAACCTAGCTGGTGCTTAAGTGACAGTTTGATGTGAATTTTCAGATGAAATCTTCTAGAGATACAGGACCTGCATAACTAAAGTAAATAGACAAGTCAGTTTCCAGCAACAACAATAGAAAACCCTGAAATACAATTTTAAAATATCCTGAAGGAGGAAACTTGTGCACAGGTCTGCTTTTCTCCCTGTGGTCATGGTTGAATAGTTGCAGGGAAGGGCTGTGGTACCCTCACATGAGAAAAATTCACACACATACTGCCTGCTGACTGCTTTAGTTTTCTGGTGTTGCTCTCTGTCACAAGGATTGCCAATAAGCCAAAGTACATAAATGAAGGGAAATTTAAAAATTTAAGTTATGCTGTGACCTCATCTGAGAGACTTTGTGTACCACCTCAATCATTTCTGTAATCACTGTTAATTCAGTATCAGAGGAAACTGCTCTGCAGTGATAGGGATTTGTAGTGTACCACATCGCCATCAAGGCCTCTGCTATTAAACTGAACCTGTGATTTAATGGTCAACTATCCGTCCATAGGCTTCATAAAACCAAGTAGGTTTTTGACTGGCAAGTTGCTGCTTAAATCTCTCTGAACCCTCTGAATATCTGTACGCCAGATCACAGTCATTATTCATGCTTTTATCAGCTGCTTCTGCAGCAAGAAGAGTCCTTGTCCCCTTTCATCTTTAAGATTTGCTTGCCGGGCGATTAGAGGGATTTGTGTCTGACAGCCACATAATCTAATTACACTTGCCTTGCAGAAATAGTGAGATTAAATTCTGCCCATGTTGTTGTTACATTCTGGTGTGTGTTGGAGAGTTAACCTGGCCATGGAATCAGGACATCTGAACTCAGTTTCCAATGCATGTTTCTTGTGTGATGGGACCTAAAAGTAATGTGGGTTGAACTTGGCTGACTGCCACCACTTAGAAAGGAGACTTATGGCAGTCAGCATGCTGGAGGAGCATAGAGGGAAAGGAGTGTCTCTGAAGCACTAGACAGGGAAACTAAGGTAGAGGAGAATCTGATTCTCTCTGCTGATTCTGAAAGCTCTCTGCAGCCAAGAATTTAAGATATACAGAAACGGAGAAAATGCAGAAATTTGCTTTCATTTGCAGCCTGGTGGTTAGGGCAGGCTCTTTCAGGAGGGGTTTATTATGGGCCTTCTGGTTCATGCTGCAAAGATTGCTTTCTGACCTGCCTCCTCACTCCAAATAACTAGCAGCATTGTTTGAGTGGTGTTTGATTTTGTGTTACCAAGGAGTGACTTGGTTCCCCATGCTGATACATCACCTGCACTACACTATATAAGCAGATGAGTGAATGTATTCAAGCATTAAACTTGCATCTACTTCTATAAAATAAAAAGTCATAAATTTTCTTTTACATTGCAGCTTGTCTCTTCTACTAGGATACACTACTTCCTTCCTCCTTTATCTCGGGATGCTTTTGGTGTAGTAAGCTAGCTACATTTTAGGTTTCATCCAAAAGGCATTAGGTGCTTTGTCTGTGTGAAATGCTTAGTAGCTTCAGATTCCTCCTGCATCTCTTCCAGTGCAGTTTTCGTTGCTTTCCAGCTAGATCTCAGAGTCATCTCTTCATCCTCATCTTTCTTGGCTCAGTTTCTTCACCACAGCCAGCCCATGCTCTTTCCTTGAATTTTGCTGTCTCCTGATTTGCAGGAGTCTGACATCTCTGGTTATTCTGTTATCTGCCTGATTGCTGCTGCAGACAGTGCTTCTCTCTTGCCGTTCCCACCTCAGCAAAGAAGTTAGGAGGTTCTGTAGAGTTTTGTTCTCATTCCCAGCACTTAAAAAACTCAGGATTGTAAGCAGAGTTACAAGCCCATCAGAATTTCAGTTGTTTCTATTGCCAATTGCAAGTTAAGTAGCAACAAGACACTCGTGGGTATTGCAATTTGTAGTTTGTCTTGCTTGTCAACACACGTTTGATGACTGTCTTGTGCACAACTCTCCAAACTGCCTCTCTTCCAGCTGCACTTTCTTTTGCCAGCCAGAAGCACCTATGTTGGTTCCTTTCCATAGAAAAGTTTTGGCACAGCATAAAAAATGACTAATATGGAGCTCTTCTTATTTTTTGTGTACACTGAAACTTTTCAGCTATTTAAACTGCTGTATTCCTATTGCTTCTCATATTGGCCAATGTTTTCTTCATGGTCACCAGTGTTTTCAAGACTAAGTACTAGCTGTCTTGCCTTTTACTTTGAAAGTCACTGTAGTATGGAGTACTTTTTCTTGTGTTTATACATAGCATACTAGAAAAGGATGCTGAACTATAGCTAGGGCTTATAAGTACTCATATAAAAAAATAATAATTTAACTTACCGTGTCAACTACACGTAATCTGGATTTTCAAGCTAGATGGCTTTCCTGATAGGAAGAGAGAAGGTGGCATGCATGTAAGTTGGTTAAGATGCCTGAAGATGAATATCAACAATTCTATTGCATTGTGGGCAGATAATGTTTTCTACTGTTCTTTCAGAGTAGCTGTGGTTGATAATTGATAATTATTATAATAATCCTCTGTAAAATAGTTATTTTTGCTTAAAGCAAACAAAAATGTGGAACATATAAAGAGATGTCAACTTAAAAGTCGCATTCAGTGTGGAATGACTGAAATGAATACTCCCGGTATGGAAAGAAATCAAGGGATTTTTTTTCAGTTCTTTCAATTTTACTTTTGGCACTGAATCCACAAATGAAATTTCTGTGACTTTACCCTAATGCTGTGTTAAGGAGTTAAGGGTTAAAAATATTAGTAAGCAAAATTTCAAGGGAAGATTTGAAGATAGAGTTATTATGGGTCTTATATTGTTGTTTAAAAAACAAAAAACAACAACAACAACCTAACAAATATCCTACAAACAAATCACTGTACAATTCAATTTGCCTCTATTTCTTTTCTTTCTCTTTTGTATTCCTATATTTTGCATTTCCATTATTATTTTTTTTTGTTATCTGACTTAGATTTTAAAGGAGAATAACAATTTTTTTTTCAGAGTGTTGGGAAGAAAGTACCTCCAGCCACAGCAACTCAGGAGCCAACAAAAACAGAAGTGGACAGCAGAACAAAAAGTAGGTTTCATAGCTTTTACTTCTTTGCACTTCGTACTATTGAACCTCTTAAAAGCTAACTGAGCATTTTTTCTGGTTTTGGCTAGAAGAGTAGTTTCCTGTATGTATGAAAAGCAAGAATGCAGATGGATATATTTAGGACAAACTTTGAGTAGGTGGTACACAGACAGAATGTTTTGTTTCACAGAATCCTCTGAATTGTTTCTGCTTTAATAATCCTACCTTGAGTTCCCTGCCATTGAAATCAAATTAAATTACATGATCAGCTTTTGGCCTGGAGGGTACTTTGTAACATGTCAGAGTTTAGTTAAGATCCAACTTCAGTGTCGTAACTTGTAGGTAGGTCATAGAAAAATATCTCTGGTTCTGAACACTCCTACTTTTTCCTCTTTTTTCTTTGTTTCTGTAGCAGACATATTTGTGTGGGTGGTACAGAATCGACGAATTTCGGTTTTATTTGGTTATTTAGATGCTTAGTAGAGCAAAAAGGAATAATTAAATCTTTTAGGAAGGTCTCAGTGCAGTTCTAAGGGAATGCCAAATCCTTTGTTTTGACTCATATGAAGTTACAGCTAAATGTTATAGATACTTGTAGAAAACAATAAGAAGGAAGATAACATAGCCATATATTAGAAAAGAAATGGATTATAATATAAGGTATTGAGTTTTTAAGTCCTTCCCTGATGTGTTTGCCTTTTTAGATAGTTAACAGATAGTGTTTTGTCTCAGAACTGAAATACCAACAGAGGAAGGCAAGGACAAGAAGGCAGGAAAAAAGAGGCTATCTGGCAGAAGTGTACAGGAAAGACCACATGCTATCAGCTCAGAATTGTAAAAGCAGCTTGAAACAGCTTAGTGAGTTACTGTTCATTAACTAGACCATGGTAATTGACTTTCTGCATCCTCTTATCTTGTTCCCCTTGTAAGGCTGTTAATGTGAAGTACTGCAATAACTCATTTGCCTGGAGGAAGTGAGAGTTTTAAATATTGAAAAGTGTGCAAACTGGTACTGTAGAGCAGGGCTTCAGAATGAACGTGCTTTGGAATTACCTTTGCCAGTCCACAGCTTGATAAGATTAAGCTGGCCTACAGGTAGGTGTCATCTGAAAGGGTGCTCCCATGGCTTTCCCACCTGCAGCATCAATGCTTGCACGTTGAGCCAGACAAAGAAATGCTCAATATCTTTCTCCACATTAACTCGTGGTTTTTTTGGCAGCTCAAACTGGTTACAAAATCACACCCCATGGTACTGAAGCTTCATGCTTGTACCACCTATAAACAAATATGAAAGCCTCCAACAAGGGCTGGAGAACTCTACCTTCCACAGTGACACACTGTACCCCTCCCTCTTAGACTTGAGCTTTTTTCACTTTTGCCTGGAATGGCAGGGTGCCAGGTGTCCTTGGAGCCTTTAATTGCTAAACTGAACAAGGTACTGTGGCGTTCTCCAAAGGTGTAGTTTGAAATGTAAGCTTAGTATGGAGAGGGAGCTCTTGGGTATGTGATTTGGATTCCCTTGTGATTGCTGCCAGAGATGTATGCTTGAAGCAAGAGAAATTGCATTGGCAGAGGAGTAGTAATATGTTTTTTCATTTTCCTCCTGTTTCTTTTCATGACTGCTGTTGTTCCTTATTCTGTACTGGATAACAAAGGCACTTGCACTGTGGACTAGCCTACTGAGCCAGGAAAAAGGGAGCAGCACCACTTCCTTTTCTGCACAGGGGGCTACACTGAGGAGTGCTGGTTGCTGACTTCACTCACATCTTGATGAATGAATCTGTTTTTTTCCCTATACCTGTCCCAGTGAGATGAGGTAGTGGTTGGCACTTGAACGTGCATGCCATTTGCTCCCTGGTACGCACAAGATGGCCCAAGTTTTGCAGTAGGATGAGCTGGTCAGAGCAGAGATAACTGTATTTTCCATAGGTGCATCTCCCAGTAGTCTGCTATGTGAATTTCCTTAATAAATGACCTTAAGCTTTTGTGAAGTTCTTAAGTTCTTTACCATTAGTGTGGTGAGGTGCTGGAACAGGCTGCCCAGAGAGGTTGTGGATGCCCTGTTCCTGGAGATGTTCAAGGCTGGGTTGGATGGGGCTCTGGGCAGCCTGGTCTAGTATTAAATGTGGAGGATGGTGGCCCTGCCTGTAGTGGGGGGGTTGGAGCTTCGTGATCCTTGAGGTCCTTTCCAACCTGGGCCATTCTTTGATTCTGTGATTCTGTGAAATAAATAGCTGATCATTATCAAAATCAGAGACAGAATGGCTTTTGCTCAAGCACACAGTGCAGTAAAAGCACGAAGACGTAGAGAGCTCTAGTGGTCCCTTGGAAAACAGAAAGGGAAAGGAAATATCACTAACTTCTTAGGAATAAAAGAATGCATCTTTGAATGGAAGAGGGAAGAACTTTTGTTTTAGGTTTGTGCCTGCATAGTCTTCTAGGGAAGTAAATCTGCTGTTGAATTTTCAACTGTTTTATGTGTGGCTCAGACTTACATGTATTTATACTCCTGTATAAGTATAAATATAAAAACCTCTGGGGTGAGATTATTTATCTTATTATTTATTTTGCAATGAAATAGCTTGCCTTTACTTGAAGTGTCTTGCAGCGGAAAGGCTGTTTTGTAGATAATACATATCAATTTTCAAGTAGCTCTGCCGGATTTTGTAATTCAGCAAAGCAAAGTATTCACAATGACTGACAGAACCATTACAGCTTACTGAGACTGCAGAAATGGAGTGTAAGTGCAATGACAGCAAAAAAGCAAAGACAGTGAGTCAAAATGTGCACTGACCGTGATACTTAATTTGATTACTCCACTCACTGATTATTTACAGTTTGTGTTAACCTATTACATAATAGGAATACCAAAATCCTAGCAAGTACTAAGCTTCTTGTATGACGATAGAAAGAGTATGAAGAGTTGCTGAATCTGGATTAATGAGGCCCTAATTAGTTCCGGATATTTTTGTTCTGTTTCGTTTAATGAGGTGGTGTTTTGATCCTTTGAGTCTGTTGCAGTTCCATGAAATTATTTTTTTAGTGCTATCCATTTATGAGTCTTGAAGGCAGTGATTAATGATAAAGCCAAATTCTGCTGAGTGTGTTGTTGGGTTTTTTTTCCCATCTGTTTTATGTTTTTGGTAACAATTATGTAATTTTTCCCTAGACATTGTAGATTTTGTTCAATTTCAGAAAGCCTTTATTTGAGCAGTAGTTAAAAAGAAGAAGCTTATGCCCAAAGATAACTAAATTAATTCTGCTAGTTTACTTACTTAATATTTCTGTATGATTTAGACTTCATCGAGGGAGAAATAATTAAGCCTCAAAAATCAACTATATCAGATAATTGCTTGCTTTACTAAAAACTAACTATCAATTTCTGAAAAGCCAGACAGGTAAATTCAGAGCCCGGTAGTTATATTATCTGAGATGGAGCAGATTTTCCCTTGAGGCAGAACAGATGTTGCCTAACAATAAGGAAAGAGCAGCAGAAGTAAGCAGAGGAACCTATATCATCCTAGCCTAAGAAAAGCAAATGCCAGAGTAAGTATCCCCTGTGTAGTTTAAGTGAAAAGGTATGTACGTCTGAGGACCATGATCTTGAATGTCTCAACTCATTCTAAGAGACTGGCAGGAGAACAAATAGAAGAGGCATCCCTTTAAAATGTGCAGGTTCTGCTGATGCAGTAAATTCAGTTTGCCCAGTTCTGGTTTGGACAGTACAATATTTAACCAGTCTCTCAAAGTAAATGTACATCAAGCCACTGCATTCTGTGGGTGAAATACAGTGCTTGTGACAGCCTAGATAATGCAGCAGCTGTATTCTGTAGGAAGGCCATCTGTTGCTGCCTTTTTCCCTCTTTGAGGAAATGTTTTTCTGGAGGCTTAAGGCTGTATCAAATAGCCCATATTTTGAATGCTGGGCAGACTGTGGGTCATAAGGTGTTAAAAGAAGATGCACGTTAACCATCCCCCTAAATCATCCAGTTCTTATTAGGGGATAGACTTATTTATTGTTCAGGGTAGTTCTGAGACTATTTCCTCAATGTAGCATGGGCGATGGCAAGCAACTTGTTATAAATATCTAATTCCTTGCTGGTATTTATTCTTGCAGCTTTTGACTGATGAGGATGATTCTGGGAAGTTCTTGGGGCTCTATCAGAGAATCTAGCAATGGCTTTGTTCTTCATTTCGAAGGATTGGATTGCAAGGGTTGTGGGCAGAGAAAATAAAATGCTTGTTGTTGTGTCATCATTGTTTCTAGTCTAGCTGAAACACTGTGGTTCGAAAATCATGGAAGGTACTTGGGGATGCATATTTTTTAATGGTATTGTACCTAGTCTGTGCTCTCTCAGCTTATAATATATAAGGCAAGAAACTGAACATCTTGCATTAGATCCAACTTGTTTGAGTTTCAAGACATATGGCAAGGTTCATCTGCTCACTCAATCCCCTGAGAAATGTCCATTGTATATGACAGGTTGTTTTCCTTTGCTTGGGAGCAGCTGCAAGTACACAAGCAGAGACTGTGATCTGAAAGAGTAAATTGTTGTTGAATTACTAAATGAGAACTGAAAAGCTTGTGAATATCATGTTTTTCTCCTCCCTTAGTGTTTCCAAGATGTCTACTGCTGAGGGCTTATGGAGAGGTATATTTTTAAAACATATCTTCAGGTCAGAGGAAAGAAAGGGAGGCTTCTGGAAGAACCATCTGTGATTTATAAACCCAGCCTAGGATATCAAATGTAAAAATGAGATTTATCACCCGAAGTTAAGGGATGCTTAATATTGGTATCTTAGTCTGAAGCTTTACTTTGGCTTAAACCTATTTACCATGCTTGTAATTGGATATGTTGCTTTGACCTTTTTTTTTTTTCCTACTTAGAAAAAGCCCAAATTCAGCAAGTTACGCTGTGCTCTCTTCTGTGCTGTGTTTGAATTTAGTATTGCCTTTTATCTTTTTTTTTTTCCTTCCTATCTAAACATAACTGGAAATTATGTACTATTACATCCTTTCACTGTATTGTTCTCTGCTGAGTAAGGACAATGCTAGTACATAAGTTACTTGTCTTATTAGATTTTTTTCTTCTTTTATTAATCTGAATTTGGAGATTCATACTACTTTGAGTCCTGTTTGACTTTGGTTTTGCTTATTTAAGTCATGGTAGACCACCTTTTTCATAAGAGGAGCTTGAAAGCTGACTTTATCCAGTCACTTACATTGTCTCAAATCCACCAGTGTTTTTGAGACCTGGCTCTGTTGCAGTGTGAACCAGAGGGTCCTCACTGGCCAGAGGAACATATTGATGTAGTGTATGTCAGTGTGAATCGCACTGAAGGAATCCAACCTCATAGTGTACATAAACTATGACTTTTTTTCCACATCTGTGCCTTCATCCTGAGTTCTTGTCCCAGCCTCAGTTCTCTCTCATGCCTATCACAGAAATGTCTCCTGGCTCTTTGTGCAGTGCATCAACATTTGCCTATGCTCACAATGGTTTTTTTCATTTTGTTTTCTTTTATTTTTTCTGATGTGTCATTTTTTTCTAGCTTAATTCCTTATTTCTCTACTATTTGAATATTTTAAAAAAAAGTCAAGAGTTTGATGTGGAGGGCAGAGATGTCATGCAATAACAGAGTTATTGATACCAGATCTAAAAGGTGAAGATTCATAGCAGTTTCCTATATATGAAAGACTAGGAGTTTTTCAGTTAGTCTTGCTGGTTCTGACCAGCTACTGATTGTGGGATCCACATTGGCACATACTTTTAGAGGAAGAATTTTAAAAAAAAAGAAAGAGAGCAATTAATTACCTGATTATCAACAGACATTTTTCAACACTAAAGCCACAGCCTTCTGTCCTCTCTATTGATCAAGGGCTTCATCCTTATTTAAATGTACTGTCCTTAGACAGAAGGAGGAACTGATGAAGATTTGCCCATTACAGGATTCAAGAGACACGAATACCAGACTATTGCTGGTGAAAATATTCTTTAACTTCAGATGCATGGAATTCATTCACAGCTTGGGTGAGAGCTGACCACTTTCAGGATAGTATCATTTCTGTGTGTTACTGGCTGCTTTCTGTTGTTTAGTCATTCATTCTGCTAGACTTACCTCCTAATGTGGAGTTTATAGTTAGTCCATGAAGGAACATTGTATTGTAGATGCAGTATCACTGTACCGCCCGGAAGACAGGGCAGTGTGCAGATAAAACATCCCAACTGAGTCCACAAAGAAAGATCCAAAGCCTTTATCCATATCACAGTGAACTAGCAATTAGACATCCCTTCAGTTTTCTGAAGTGAGTTGTGATGCAGTGGTTAGAGGCCATCAAAACTGAGACATTTGTGTGAGCTCTTCTACAAAGTAACATGCGCTTTTTACAAAGGGTCCAGTAATTCCTGTGAGCATTTCTTTGGTCTTTTTAAGCCTGCTGTCTTACAATATCACATTGTATACATTATTTAATAGCTGGAATGCACATTCACTTTCTATTTGTTAGACACGTTGATGTAGGGAGTATTCGTCTGTTGCACAGCAACGTGTTGTAACCTCTTTTCATCACAACTGCTTTTTAAGATTTCTGAATGGGAGTGCTGGCTCCTGTATTTTCTAGATGAAAGTTGATGCCTTTATTTATAGAACAGAAAGGGAAGAGGAGATGTTAAACTAATATTCAAGTCTACCTTTGTGCTGAGTATACAGAGGATTTAGTTATGAATGTCTTTACAGTTATTAATGTATTATTTCTTTTTTTTATCATTGGTATTGAATCAGAAATGCTTCCTTTCTTGCACATCAGGGATAGATAAGCTACGTTAGCCTACTAGGTCCTTTATGCTTCCGATTTACATTGGATTTACATGGCTACACCCATGGCAGTACTGCAGCAAGTGTCAGACACAAATCTGACACCTCCAAGAAAAACTGTTTATGGCAGGTTGCAGTCAGGAGAAATTCTATTTGAGTTAATCATGGATCCAATCACTGATCAAGCAAGGGCACCCAGAGCAGGGTGCCCAGGACCAACCAGATGACTTTTAAAAAGATTAACAAGGAGGAAGATAATGGGAAATAATGGTTCTAGGGATTGTAGAACTGACTCCGTGGTTGACATGTATGGGAATTCTCATCAGTGTGGAGTGCTTTAAATATTTCATAGAATTTATGAAGTTCTATAATGCAAAAAGGAAAATGGCAAGAAAATGAAAAAGCATGCAGAGACAGTTTGGGATCATTTTATGAAGATTTTCACCCTTGTTAAGCAGTGTTTATAAGATGATTTATCACATTGAATATTCTTCTTTCAGCCAAGGAGTATTGCAAAGTGATATTTCCATACGAAGCACAGAATGATGATGAACTCACAATCCGAGAAGGTGATGTCGTCACACTTATCAGTAAGGTAAAAGCAACATTTTTCTCCTACAAGCAGGGATCCAGTTTTTAAAATAGACATGATTTGATAACCATAAAATCCATGCTTGTGCCATCTTAAAATAATGCTGTTTTAGCAATGAAACATTAAATGAACTAAAAAAAGGTCTGCACATTGCCCTTCTTGTTGTGCTTTAGAGCCTTATTTTGATAAGGTTAAGAACAGCAAACAGAAAACTCTTGAGTTTATTAGTTTATATAATTTTAACTTGTATATATTAGCAGATATACATAAATTCTGAATTGGTTCTTACAACTAACATAGAAGGCTAGAGAATAAAACAGAAGACTCAAGAAAGCAGCAGAATTGAATGTCATTGTTAGGTTTGTGTGTTGTCTTTATTGTAGGAATTGTGAATTAGAATTTTTGGGTTTGGTGGAGATAGTATGCCTAAATTAGTTTAATGAAACTTATTTAAAATGTTGTCACCTTTAGCACCACAATGAAGCAGAAAACACACAATAGTGATAACTGAAATGAAATAATTTGAGATCTCAATTCTATAAATGATGGGTTTCATAAGAAATTGTTAGCAATTTTGCACCTGGGGAAAAAAAAAAGCCTTGAAAATACATCTGTGACAGTGTTCACTCTGTTCTAAGCTGTTTACAAACTCAGAGGAAATCATATTTGTCCTGAAGAATATATATGTAACCAAGCAAAAATAGCAAGACATTTGTAGGAAAATAAATTGAGAATTTAAAAGAACTTGCCTGCATGAAATATCTGTTAGTGGCTACTTAAGCCTAAAAGCATCAACATCTTTCTTACAAACGTCATTGCAGTGACATTCAGTTAGATGGAAAGGGTAGGCCTTCACACTGAGAAACTCTCATGTGTCTGCAGTGTGGATGTATGTATATGTGCTTGCATTTCTCATCTGCTTTTTCCCCATCACCATTTTTTTCACTCAAGTGTTTATTAGGATGACAAAAAATGTACAGCTGCCAAATTTAAATTCCAATATTCTACGGGAGATTTTGTTTTTGAATAATGCGGCTAGAAATGCTGTGGTCAATCTGAATACTGCATACCAGGATTCATTCCATGTGCAAACTGATTTGATATTTTTAGTTATAAAAATGTCACCTCTCTTGTTTCACATAGATTAAATGTAATTAAAATGAGTCGGTTTTGTGTGTGAAGCTCTGGTTTCTAGTGCCTGATGTTTTATTATTTCATTTTATTTTAATTTTTGTCATGCTTCCAATCAATGTAGCCCTTGCCCCCAGTGAGTTTTAAGCTTATCTTGAAAGTTGTTTGGCTTTGCATGATTTAAAATGTTCTGATGTAATAATTTAACAGTGTCTCTGAGCACAGAAATGCTTTTAAAAAGTTGTTCCTGTCCACTTTACACTTTATTGATCTGGCTGATTTAATTCCCAGGGATGGCTGGTCTCCAGATGGAGCAGTGTTCTTCACTGCACACAGATAAAGAGACAGTTGCTTTACTGCATTTTCAGTGGAAGATTTTGTTCGCTTACTTTTTCTCATTCTTTTCTCACTACCTCTGTCCCATTAGTGGAAACTTATTAGTCTTTTATAGTAACTGAGCTGATTATTTGACTGAATTGATGAGTACGTTTTTTAGTATATCCTCCTGTCCTATAAATCTGATTGTTTCAAGCCACTGCAGTTATTTTTCTTCCCTCTTTTCTGTGGTATGTCACATGTCCATGAACAGTTACATAAAACCATGCCTCTAGAGAGTGGGGGATCTCAATGCAAGAAGGCTTGTGTTTCTCCTTCGGTACTTTTTTATGCTTCATCTGAACTAATCTGAGATATCAAGAATGCAGTGTTTAACAAGCAGACACTTTGCAGACTCTTCTGTGGATTGCAGACCTTGTTGGTTTTTTTGTATGTATTTATGTATTATTTTTAATACATAATTTAAAAAAACAGAATTTGGAGTTGAGGCCTTTGTCATACAGTTCTGAGAACAATGGGGTCTCCTCTGTGCTCTTACCATTGAAAACAGTAATTTTATTTTAGTCCAGAGCTTCTCAAGCAGGTGTCACAACATTTTTATTTCAGTCATCAGCAACAAAGAAAACCTCACTTTTTTGTCCAGAAGTTTCTGCCAGAGAGCTGCCTCTTACCCAGAGCTCAGAGCCTCGTGCCTAGAGCATCTTTTCCATAACCAGAGTTAGAGATCCACAGTGATCAAGAGGAACTAAATAGAAGTGTATGGAGCACTTCCGAAACTATTACCATGGTTTTACATTGCCATCAGATGACAGAGTTTCTCTTGATCTAATTGCAAGAAAGAAAATTGCACTGTTTGCTTCGTATGGTAGACAACATTAGACAAAGTTTATTCTTTCCAATTACTTAGATCACAGAGAGAAGATTGTTAATTTTAAAGAAATCGATGGGAGTAGTACTTCCTAAAACCCCAGATGCATTGCCATTTTGGTGAGATCACTAAAACCAGAAAGTGGTAAATCCTTCTTAGTATAAAAAGTACCGCACAAAGCTAATATGTTTTTGCACAGTCAGATAGAGAGGAACGTTGAAGGCTCACAATTTTAACTTGCTTTGAATTTACATTTATGTGAAAATGAAAACATTGGTGAGAACTTGTGAAAGTAGCAGAAATAATAGAAAGTGAATCACAACAGAATGGGGAATGCTGTGAAAATTCACAAAATGCATTGCAAGCCTCATAAAAGCAGCAAGATGAGATAGCACTGAATATGTATGAAGAGTAAGAGCAGTGATTTAATTGAGCTAAGTGGTATGGTACGAGGAGAGCCTGTGTGCTTGTGCATACACA
This sequence comes from Phasianus colchicus, assembly GCF_987193195.1. NCBI lineage: Eukaryota > Metazoa > Chordata > Aves > Galliformes > Phasianidae > Phasianus > Phasianus colchicus. Next base: position 121,571,248 of record NC_143436.1, read on the forward strand.
TATGAGAATGTGTATGTAAGGAAGATATTAGTCCATGGTTCATCTTTTAAAAATATTTTATAGAGAGAATTACGGAAGAGTGGTATCAGTAAGTGCAAAATTGAATATTGTTATTTTAAGAGCCCACCCTGTGGATGAAATTTCAGCTAAGTTAATTATAGAAATCACTTTTCTAGATCTGCAATATAAAGAAAAGACTGATTTTTGTTGTTGTTGTTTTTATTTTTTATTTTTATTTTTATTTTTATTTTTATTTTTATTTTTTGATCCTGGTGTTTGCAGGATCTATATTAAGTTCTCACTGTTTTGGTGGATGTTGAAAGGTTGAATGAAAAACTGATAAGATCTGTATAGGTCTCTGCAATAGGGAAATTTTAATTATTTTGTGAAATAGCCAGTAAATATTTTGAACCGATTTACTGAATTTCAAGTGACTTCCCTTGTCACTTGAAGAATGTGCTGATAAGTTTTATTTAAAACCGTAAGTGAGTCAGAACTCTGATCATTTACTGGTCAAAAGGTAGTACATTTTGGGATACACAGAGGCAAGAATGTCATTACACCTAACTGATAGCCAGAAGCAATTGCAAATTAATCAACATATTGAGTCATTTTTCAATGAATTGAATAGGACTAAATACTACAAAAAATACTGATAAGATAGAGTATAAACATATGGTAGTAACGGTTGTTTCCTCCTATGTGAAAATTTGCCTAGAGATAAGAAGAGCAAAAGGAGAAACTAATGTCTTCACATAAATGTATTTGAAATATATACAGAAAAGGTTTTTTTGTGTTCCTTTTTGACAGTGAATGCCTTCGTATGTGCTTAGAGTATGTTTTATTGATTAATTACTAGAAGTGAGGGTGGACAAGCAATAATCTTTAGTTCCTTAGTGCAAAATATTTAAAGATTGGAGGTTAGAAAATATTGTTCAGAATTCTAGAGGAAGGCAGAAACTTCATCCTGATGGCAAGAGAATGGTATAGAATTGGAACCTTCGCTTTGCCGCAAGGGAGTATAAGAAGAATGTACCTTTTGAAGAAGGAGAACAAAAAGCAAAATACAGTAATTTAAGGTGATTGTTCCACAGTTTGATGATATTTTCACAAGCTGATGTAGCGGGAATGGTAAGAGGCCATGAGATTGACACTATAGAATATTCTTTGTAATCTCAAATGTTTGTAATGTTTCGGCAGCATTTGGATAGGTATGAGAACATCGATAGTGACTGTGCTGTGCAACTGAAAGACGGTGGTAAATGGGTGTTCTGTGGCACTCAAGTATTGATTTCTGAGGTTGTGTTTGTAATAAACAGAGTTACTTTTAAGCAACAGAAGTTTTTCATGACTTTTTCTACAATCATCTTGGAAGTCTTTTAGGATTTTTCATTCTACCACTTCTAGATGTAGCCGCTGTAGGCTGTTTCCCAGTCCTGACAGAGACTTTTTATGAACTGTAGATTTCTTAGCAGCTCTAATAAATTCTGAAAAAATAAATGAGATCTGAATGGCATATAGAAAATGACCTATGTGAGAAATTGGTAGTAATAGCTAAATAATTTTGAAGCAAAACCATTAAGTACACACTGGCAGCTCAGCATTCTTTTGAAGACAGTTTTATTTGCAAGACTCTGAAAGTTTGCATTCCACTTAGTCAATTTACCTGAGCTCTAGGCAGTAAAGACAACTTTGTTCCCAGGAATGAAAATAGCCTGGATAAATAAAATAAACTACTTCAAAGATCATTACAACATTGAAAGCTGACAACAATAGAAGGGTATCCTCACCTGAGTCCTTATTATCAGAGCTGGATTAAGTGGAGGACCATAAGAGTAGCAGTTCTGCTAATTCTGAATTTACGTGATGTTAAAATTAATAATGTCAGGACATCAATGGGAATAATAATCTTGTATCTTACTCTGCGTAGCCAACCTGGTTTTCTCTTCCTCTTCACCTACTTGGACTACAAAGCTTTTCTTCTCCCACTACAGACTGACAGCTGAATATTGGGCATTTGTGGTAGGTGCATGTTGCTCTTGAGTGATGGGTGACGTTGAGACCTTTCTCATTTTGCAAAATGACTTCTGTGAGGAGGTGAGTTTCATGGGGGTCCAAGCTTCCAGTCGATCATCAAAATGGTCTGGAGGATTGATGAGGTGAAAGAGAACAACAATGACTTACAGCCTTCCAGAAACTTTCTGATTATTTTCAAATACTACTGAGAAAGCTGGTGTATTGGGATCGTGAAAGACTGATTGGAGTAATGCTCATCATCAGGGACTTGCAAGGCAAATCTTCAGATCTACACAGTTAATGGCAATCCAATTTGTAGTGCTTAGTGTTGTGTTGAGGAAAAAAGAGTCAGAAACGTAGTTTCTGAAAATGAGCATAATGGCAGTCAGTTTTTGCAAAGATAGTATTTGCATTTGGTGATGGTTTTATTTTGCTTCATTGTGAGATCTGCAAGTGTGGTGGCTCAAAATGTTGTACATTTAGTGAGTCCCAGACCATAGCCAGATACAATCAAGTGTTAAGAGAAACAAGTAAGGACAGGCAAGTAGAAGGGTATAAGGAGACAATGAAATTAAGTTCATTCCTTCCAGTCTCTTTCGTAATGTCACATTTTCACTGTTAACAGTGGTTACTTTGTGCGTTTGTCCATGTTAGAGTATGGAGTCTCGTCGTAAGCAGAGAACTTAGCATTTCCAGTTCTTAGTTTAGTCTTCAGGCATTTAATTTCACCCTCACTGTATTTATGGACAGTTTCCCAAGCGTGTCTCTTTTGCCAAAAAAATTCTCCCAGTTTTGTCCCTTACAACATCTTTAAATGCTCATCCTTGTCCAGGAGGTAATTGTCCACAGCACTCTCTTCAGCTGAGAGATTGCCAAGGATAACTCGGCTGGGTAGGGCTGTGAGGGAAAACAGCTGCTCTGACGGATGAAGCAGGCTCCTGGAGGGTTGAAATTAGTAAGTGCTATTTACAAGACTCTTGCCAGTTCAGTGAGGCCATAAGCAGGGGAAGGAGCAGGAACCGGACAGTGTGCTAGAGGAGAGTGATAGCTGATACTTAATTCAACGTTTTGCTATATTATGATGTCTCTGGGGTAGAAACCTGCCTGTTTCCTGGGTTTGTGTTGATTTCTTTTTTGCTTGTTTTCTTCATTGCCAGATTTTTCTCTTTTAATTGCAAACAGCACACATACTTGACGATGTTTGATTATTGAAATATATGTACGTATTAGAAGACTTGTAGGTTTGTTTTTTTTTTAATGTGGGCAAGTAGATAGCAACAATTATTTTTCCACATTAAGATAAAATTTTCACTATTTTCCATTTAAAATAAAAAGTGATAAGATTTGGAGATTTATCTGAAAAGACAGAAGATATCAAAGCTGAAAACATACAGTTGCTTATAGTTGTATCTTTCTATAGGAAGGAAGGAGCCAGTCCTACTTCAGAATAGTCACTTAGATAATCTTATTTGTCCTTGATCGGCAGATAAAATCTTCCATCTCATTTTCAGGAATTAGTTTTCTGATATAGCAATACAAAAGGTCTCAGGTTACACATGGAAAAACATATGATCTGGTTTAATACAACTCATAAAAATGGCTTTCTATCAGAGCAGCACAGTGATTTTTGTTGGCACTAAATATCTGGTCACACAGATACCCTCAGTTCAGGCTTCAGTACAAGGTATTTTGAGCATTTGTAACTTTTGTAACAATTCTGCATACAGAAACCAAAAGGAATAAGGTAAATGAACATCAAATGAAGTCTAGCTTTAAGAAAGCTTTTATGATTGTATGTCTTTGAAGGATAGCATGTGAGCAATAAAAATATATAAAACCATTTACTACTTGCCTTCAGAAATAAGTATTTCCCTCAGAGAGAACAAGATGCCCTTTTTCTCTCTCTTGAGATAACAGTTGTTCAAAACGTCTTCCATCAGACTTAATAGCCATACTTAATGTGCTTTCTGTTCCTTGCCCTCTATGCTGTGCTTAGCACCACTTTCCCCCCTAGACATCCCAGCCACTCAGCTGACTGAGAAATCCACTTGTACCAAAGCTGCTGATTTCTCACAAGAAACTATTTTGTAAAGTGTGCATGTTGAGGGTGCGACTGAGCATGATGAATGGTAGGCTGCTGCTGAGAGGAGTGGGTCTGTTCCATCCCTCTGGCTTTGCATCTGGCTGACTTGGTCACCAGACATGCAGAAGTGTATGAGTTGGCATCAGTTTTATGGTAAGTGGGATTGCTGCCTTTTGAGACAAGCTTAGCACTTGCATGAAACTTTTCTCCCATACCTGAAACTTTTCCCTGAAGATTTTAGTTTAATGTGAATAAGCAGGTCTGGAACTTTTGCTAGGCTTCAAATTGTGATGCCATGAATGATGGTAGCTGGACTAGGTCCTGCAGAATAAGACCCTTCTGACACACTGCTTATGTGTGTGGTAAGTGTTGGGGTTAGTACTTGTGTCATCATGTGAAAATATGAATGTTTTCTCATGTGAGTTATATAAAATTTGTAGGGATGATGATGATTGAATAAATATGTCCATTGCTATAATAATTTGATACACTTTGTGAGTTACAAGGAAAACAGACTATGAGTAATTGTTCTCTTCTTGCCTGAACCATGTCCTTGACCAAGACTTTCAAATGCTTATAAGTAAATTTTTTTAACCCTTTTTAATATCTAGCAGCTTGTTTTTGCTACAGTTCTTAAAAATGGAACAACATGAGCCAGCAGTGTGCTCGGGTGGCCAAGAAGGCCAATGGCATCCTGGCTTGTGTCAGAAATAGTTTTGCCAGCAGGAGCAGGGAAGTGGTCATCCCTCTGTATTCAGCCTTGGTGAGGCTGCACCAAATACTGTGTTCAGTTTTTCACCACTCACTAAAAGAAAGACATGGAGGCCCTGGAATTGTGTCCAGAAAGGGCAGTGAAGCTGTGAGGAGTCTGGAGCACAAGTCTTATGGGAAGCAGCTGTGGGAACTGGGATTGTTCAGTCTGCAAAAGAGGAGGCTCAGGGGAGACATTATTGCACTCTACAATTGCCTGAAGGGACGTTGTGGTGAGATGGGGGTTGGCCTCTTCTCCCATGTAGCAGCGATAGAATGAGAGAGAAATGGCCTCAAGTTGTACCAGGGGATGATTCAAGTTGGACATTAGGAAATATTTCTCTGAGAGAGTGTTGAGGCAGTGGTACAGACTGCCCAGGAAGGTGATGGAGTCACTGACCTTGGAGCTGTTCAAGGAACATTTAGATGTTGTACTGAGGGACATGGTTTTGTGGGAATTGTTCGTGATGGGTGGATTGTTGGACTGGGTGATCTTGGAGGGCTTTTCCAACCTTGGTGATTCTATGATTCTATGATTTAGAAACATAATTAAAACACTGTTTTTTGAGATAAATATGTAAATAAACCATCAAGCCAGTGATTTTTTTCAAGGGAGAGGAGCAGCCAGCACTTAAAAGTTCTTCTTGTTTATATTTGTTTCTTTAAATATGCACTGAAATTCATTCTTCCTGTCCTTGTTATCACCAGTTCTGGTGATACAGTAGTGTTTTCAAAGGGGTTGTATTGTTCCTAGGAATAAGTTCATGCCAAGCTATGTGGGTGAAGTGACAGGTTCCCTTGTGCATGTAGTGCTTCAAGATTTACATCGTCTAAAGAGTTAGGGTACTTTTGTAAGCACTGTTTTTTATTAGCTTGGATAATATAAAATTAAAAGGTATTAAAAGGTAACATATTTTAAGATAAAAAGAGTGAGATTTTTTTCTGCTCCGTGCATATAAAGGATATTACTGAAATGCCAAGGCATCTGGAAAACTGTGATTATTGCTCACAATGCAGACGTTAAACTCACTGCTTAGATTCATCCTTTCTTTCATTCTGTGAATTGAGTTCGCCTGCTGACTTTTATCTTAAGTCCAACCTTGCCAGGGCAAAGAAAGCCATTTAAAGGGAAATATGCGCATATAATGCCAAGTGATGATTACTGTAGTAAGGACCCCAGCCCTAAGATGTCAGTTATGTAAGTAATAATAGCATTAAACTAATTATTCAAATGATTTGTTCTGTGTTTCTGTAGTCCTTCTAAATGCAAAAAAAAAAAAAAAAAAAAAAAAAAATCACAAAAAAACACATATTTTGGCTCATCAGAGGCATACATTGTGTCTGTTACCAGCACCACCTTTCATGTTTGTGTTGGCTAATATAGTTTTATTTTGTCTGGAGTGCTAGAGTTTTATGACTTGGCTCTTATTTATTTCTCCATGATATTCTGCTGACCGAACAAGTGAAGTGAATCCCTAGAAGAGATTGTTTAGTTCAATAAGCAGTGTAATTTTTTCTGCTTGCGCAAATATGCCATCAAAGCAGTTCAGCTTCATTACTGATTAAACTATTTACTCGTGGAGTTTAAAGTCGAAAGGTTAGATATGGCCTAAAATGAATTTCACAGCCAAAATGCATCTGGTCAGTTACACCCTCTGCTCTGAGGCCCTGTGTATGTTAGGTCATTCATTATTTTCAGCTGATTTCTTTTTTGCAGGACCCAAGAACTTGGGCCAGTTCTTGGACAGGATATGTCTCCTGAAGAAGTGTTTTCTTGTTATGCTTTCCAGTAAAAACCACTAACTGGAAAGGCAGTGTAACCACAGCTGAAATAATGTCTAACTTCTGACAGTCTCTTTTGTTTCCTTCCATACAATGTTGACACCATACATTTTCAGTAGAGCCTTAGAGCTTATGGATACAAGAGGAAAAAAAAAAAGCCTATTTGAGTTCTTAAGCATTAAAAGATACAATTGAATGTCTCACACGTACATTTCCCTACTGCTTGGGAGTGAGAGCTGGCAAGAGCCAGGAAAGATTAGCGCAGGATTTGAGTCTTCCAGGGCACAGGCTGTGGAACTGACCAGAATGAATTGCTCGGTGTTATGGACCAAAAAGAGTCAGATTGGGATATTTCTTCTCATACTTTTCTTCTGATATTTCCTAATTTATGGGTATTTGGGTGAGAGAGCATGTAAAAGGGAAACGAGTCCTCTCCAGGACTGCCTCAGAAGATTAATTTGCTGTCTTATTCATCTAAGTGATCTTGGATTAGGTAGTTGTTGAGAGATTCATTCTTCCATATAGCCAAATTTTAAAACAATATTTCTGTTTAGGAGTACTTAGTTACTAACCAGATGCTTTAAATCATAGTCACGGTCTTCAGAACTATTTAACAAATTGTTATGCAGGACCATAATGTCTCATTCCCAGTAACTGAGCCTAGTAACAGAGTTGGATCATGAAGAATACTGTCTTAGGTAACAGCACAAGGTGGATGTAATATAAGAGTCTGGATAAATCTTTCCATCACTCGCAGATATTTTACCAAGTTTTATGAAGACTCTAAAATCAGTTATTTTCTGACTTTTCAGAATAAAGTTGGATTTTGAGAGTAACATTTCAGCATCATAACTGTACAGTGAAATGTAAGAAATTTTAAAGAACCATTCTTAAAAGTAATTAAACTGCTTTTTTCCCTAGCTTCAACATGACTTTGTTTCCTTTTCCTCATGACAAATTATGTTAACAAGAATCTGATGCAGTGTTAGTTCAACTTTTGTTTTGCTGGTTTCAAAGCTGTTGATCTTTCGTACTTGTTTTCAGTGAAAACTTTCGATATACTTCATTCTAGGCAGTTACTCATTAAAGGGTTAAAAAAAAAAAAACAACAGGAAATTTCCCTGAACATTATTGTTTCTGCCCAGTGATGTCAAACGTCAGCTTTAAAACTTACAGAGCCCTTTCTGTGGCCTTCTCCAGGCCTGTGAGAGCTGGGACCTTTTGGTCCCCAGAGGCAGGCAGCAGCGCTGTGCCACTGGTGCTCTGCGTGGGCACAGCCAGCTTGGCTCTGTGATTTGACTTTCTGTGAGGCTTTCAGTCCTCCAATTCAGAAGCCTTTGTACGTAATATATGTGTCTTTGTACATACGTAGCATCTTGATAAGTGTTATAGACATACTTGATCACCTTAAATTCAAAGGTGTATTGTTTTTCTTTAAATTATGAGTTTGACTGTCAATTGTGGGAAAGGCTGCTGGAGAGATGCTTACAGCAAGGGTTGTAATAGCATAATGTGTGGCTGCCAGCACAGCAGAGCTGACACATGAAAGCTCTCAGTACAAGTTTAAGATGTATTCATGGCTTTCTGAATAATGGGATTTTACAAGCTCGACATTCTTCTTGATGAGATCCAACTATATAAAGGCAGAAGGAACAGAAGGAAAACAGGCATTGACGAATACAATTCCCAACAGCTGGGATATTTTTTTCTGTTTTTTTTTTTTTAATGCAATGAACTGTGTGTTCTGGTGGAGATGTCTGTAAAACTCTCATATCCTACCATAAAAATTTTGCTTTTTAAACTGCACTTTATGTTGTCTCTCAGTCAGTTTTCTGGATAGTCTTTACTTTTTGTTTTGTAATCTTAGCTTGCCAATTATATATTTTAAGCCTAAGAATCTATGAAAAAGTAATTACTGGCTTATTTTTTTTGGACGTCTGTAGCTGATGACCATGAGTGTGCAGGTACACCTACTTGCATGAGCAGAAAACTTGCTGTCTGAGCACTGGAGTGCCCAAACCATGGAGCTTTGCAGCCATCCTTTCTGAGGACCTGCTTTGTTTGTACTTGGAACTATTTTCTATCCTGACAAGATTGATGAAATCACAAGTTTCTGTATCAAAACCTTTTAATCAGAAAAGCTGAAATATTGAGCAGTTATGAATTGATATTTAAATGATAAGTTCATGTTTTAGCAGCTCTACAAATCAGCAGCTTGTTCAGCAGGCCAACTGTGCGGTGTTTAGCTCCCTCAGAAAAAAAAAAAAAAAAAAAAAAAGTTCTGCTAAGAGTTTAAGATATCCTTTTTTAGATTTATTCCTTTATGTGTTTACACAGCTGCACCTATAGGTGTACCTAGGGGAGAAAAGAAGTACATCGATTGTTACTTTGTTTTGGGACCTTGGGGAATAAGGAAGACCTCTCATTTACTTTTGCAAACAAAAGCTTTTTCCTTGGCTAAGCCCAGGAGAAAAACTGGGGAGGGGAGAGATGAACCCAGGGCTGTGGCACTCCCTGAAATCTGGACAATTCAAAGTGGGTGAGAGATGGTGGAGATGGTGCCTTCTTGAAGGCCTGCAGAAAGAGGCAGGAATCATCTTTGTATCCTCAAATAAGTGGAAAATGTGGCTGAAGCAGTGGATGCGTGCCTGGCAGTATGGGAGTTCCTTCATCTCTCACAAACCTTCAGTACATCCCAGTGCTCTGCTTTGTGGAGTGGCTTAATAGGTTTTGTGGGCAGCCCCTTCCAGAGTTGCTCAGGTTCTCATTTTGGTACAGCTACAGGAGGTGCTCAGCTGTAAGCAGGCTCTCCATGAGTGTCTGGCAGCTGATGACATCAGAAAGAGCAACATTGGAAATATTTGCAGTCAGCTTCAGCAGAGGTCTACATGCAAGTCCAGTGTCCTTCTGAGCCCATAGAAGAGGAAAATTATAAATACGACTGAGCACACAGCCAAGTAGCTACTGGTTTTTATTTTGGTGATTAAGAATGGACATAGTACACTGTAACTCTCCTTTGAGTAGCTATAAGTGGAGAAAAAGAAAAATCGATCATAGTACATGGAAGAAAAAATAGGTCTAGTCTCTGACACTAGAAGTACAGTGTGTTGTTGACTTCTAGCAAAACAAATTAAAAAATAACCATTATGAGTTTATATTACGAGCATGTTCACAGACAGATCTGCTGCTTCTAAGACTAACCAAAATCAAACCCCGTCTGAGAGCGTTGACCTCCAGCACTTGAGCCGTGCCCACAGCCCTGTGCATCCCGTTCCATGCCCACCGCCCTGTGGTGCAGCCCCTTTCCCTGAGCCCCAGCTGCCCTCCCCTGACACAGCTCCATGCCGTTCCCTCGGGCCCTGTCGCTGTCACACAGAGCAGAGCTCAGCGCTGCCCCTCCGCTCCCTGTGAGGAGCTGCAGCCGCCATCAGGCCTCCCCTCAGCTCCTCTGCTCTGTGCTGAACCAACCTAAAGACCCTGTCTGTTCCTCATCCATCTTGCCTTCTAGACTCTTCACCATCGTAGTAGTCCTCCTTTGTATGCTCTCTAATAGTTTTTTGTCCTTCTTATATTGTGAGAAAGGCTTGCGACCTGGTAGGCGTGAATCCACATCTTTTAATTTTGTAGTTCCGACCACGGTCTCAAATAGGAAATTGAAGATCACGTGAGCAGAGGACTGCCAGCTCTGTCTCACCAACCCCATTTGTCATTTTTTTGAACACCAAAGAGAAATGATGATAGTAACTGACTGAAAGAAAATTTACATCCTTGTCCTGCAACCACTGGTACTCTTCAACTGAGCAGGTGATCAGGGACAGCCTGTTGTTGGTTGTGTGCATCTAGATACAGCTGCTCCTGTGTAGCGAGTAGAGTATTTGTAAGATTATGAGTATTAAGGAGCCTTTACACTGTGGCTTTTGTTCAGCCTCCGCTGGTTTAACAGTGACCACTGGGGGAAGGAACAGTGCAAAGTTTGTTCTGGTTCAGCAGCAGCCTTTCTGCTGCTAAACAAACCTGCTAACACAGGATAGCATATGGGTAAGGGATCAAGCAATGCCAGGATCCTTTCATTCAAAAGATGAAGAAGCACAATTTTTCTCAGTTTTATTAGCCCGTGTGAGAGTTCCCACAGGATTGTCGTAGTTCCTAAAGGGATACTGAGCCATGATCTTATATTGTCAGCCCTCCTTACATAATTCACTTACATTCACTAAGAGTAAAAAAAAAAAAAAAAGGTATTCCAGATCAAAACAATCTTTGCTTGCTTATCTAAATTTGTGTGCACTGCTTTTATCTGATCTCTCTAGTCATGCATCTCTCTCTCTCCCATGACACCACAGACAAATTTTCAGAGTGGAGCTGCATTCTTATCTAATTGTTTATTTGGAGATTGTTTTTTTTTTGTGTGTGTGTTTTGGTTTTTTTTAGTTATTTTAATATTCCCTTCTGGAATAAAATGTTGATAGCCCCAGGTGAATCTCTATTACAATTTTATTCACAGCTTGCACGTCTTCTAATGGCATGAAGACTATTTTCTCCTGTTGTTCTTGTCAAGAAGATGACTAGTGGTTTTTAGTTTCTCTGTGTATGCTCTTAACGTGGTTGACAGCATGCTGACAAAAGCTGGTTGCATTCTGCTTTTCTGGTAGTTGCCATTTCTCCTATATGCCCTTTCTTTTTACTTTCCTCCCCTTCACCCCCCTCATTTCCTTAAGAATTCCAGTGCAAATTGATATTTTATTATCATATGGTTGCGCCATCACTGACTTGGGTAGAAATATAATCTCTCTGTTACACTTTAATGTGAACCAGTTTTTACTGTAGCTAAATTCTGGACCATCTACCTGGCCCAGCTACCACGTACTTTGCATGAACTCTAGTATCCATCAAATACAGTCTTTTTTTTCACGCAACCTTTGGGACATTACAGGATCTGATTTTTGTCTATCTGCATTGTTACGAATCCAGTAGGATAACATGGAAGTAAAGGAGAGGTCCACTTTGATAATAAATTCTGGAATATTGATACTAACAGCTTGAGAACTTTTATGTAAAGTCTGAGTTTTGAGATTACAGCCATTTTGCCAACATTGGACACATAAAGCCATATTGAAAAGAAAAGAAAAGAAAAGAAAAGAAAAGAAAAGAAAAGAAAAGAAAAGAAAAGAAAAGAAAAGAAAAGAAAAGAAAAGAAAAGAAAAGAAAAGAAAAGAAAAGAAAAGAAAAGAAAAGAAAAGAAAGAGAAGAAAGGGAAGCATGAGTAGGATTGTGCATCTGACAGGGATGTAGAGCTAATGGAGTCACTTTTACTTGATCTTGACAACCAGCCGAGTGGTTCTGCTCACAGCACCTTTGCTGCACTGCAGAGCTATAATATCAGTTGTTACTTTCTGAGGTAGCTTGTGCAGTTCCAGCTCAGCTGGCCTTATATGGGAATCTGTCTGTCATGAAGATGTCCCTGCAGTAAGCATCATAAGTGGACTTCCAGAGTTTGCTGTGACATAGCAGATGTGCGGTTGTGGGTAGGAGGGTGCCACTGCCAAGGTAATTCACCAATCTCAACTGCAGCTTTTAATCCTTGAGATCTCATTTCTGTCCTTTTGCTCAGTGACACGGCAACCTCCTCTGGCAAATAAAGTAAACGAGAAAATTGAAGAGAAACTGTTGAGCAGTTTACTTCTGTACGAAAATCGTGTGTGGTGATTGGCTGTGTAAGTCTGAGTGACAAGCAGGGGAGAAGAGACAAGCAAATGTGCAGCTGTTCTGGATTAGCAAACATGAAATGCAAGCCCTGTCTTCACAAAAACAACTAAGCTTTAAAGACAAAATGCATATGTACTAGTAAAACAAAGACATGGAAGTAAGGTTTGTGTTTCCTAAGAGCATAAAGAAACATCCAACCTAAAAAGAATGTACGTGATGTGCATTATTCAGCAGGGTAATCAGCTGGCACTAAGCTGTGCTGGCAGTAGAAGCTCAAGCTTTTCATCTCTGGAAGCTTGAATTATTATGATTTTTTAAAATCTAAATTGGGTCAGTAATGTTTTGGCAATTTCAGGATGGCGTGACAGTTGGTGGAGGGCATTACAAAACATACCATGTGATGCACAGCCACGCAAATGGTGTGCTCAACTGCTCCAAGTGGTAGAGCCTAGCAGGAGGGCTCCTCCTCATCAGGAACGAGGGGTGCTGTCTGAGGACAGGGCAGGATCCTGCACAGAGCCTGCCTGTACCATGCATGATTAGCTAATTATCTCCAGCCTTGTGGAGTGCTGCATTCATGCAGCAAATACTGTGAAAACATGAGCAGGTCGAGGATCAGCCTTGTTCACAACAAAGACATAAGCAAACTGATAAATATTTCCTAAAGAACTCCCAGGGAGGTCAGGAAAAGGTATGTGTCCTTGGTGACAGTCACCCTGCTAAAGAACAGAGAGGATGCAGGAGAAAAGAACAGATTAAGCGTGAGGGAAAACTACCAGAAACAGAATGGAAAGTTTGTTCAGTGCCTGCATTTGTAAACCAGGAATGTATTACATCAGAGTGAAAAAGGGAGCTATGGAAAAAAAGACACCTATCTTAAGCAAATGTGATACGAAAAATGATGCTACTTAGCTTGCTTGTTTAGCCAGCACATATTCTCACGGGATGAGGTGATTTAATTAATCTAAATAGAAAACCTAGACAGAAAAATAATTTTAAAAGAGAAAACAAAAGCTGTGCACTTCTTTACTGCTGATCTTTTTGTTTCTCAAATGTCATCAAACATTATGTATTCAGTACATGATCCCAAGTTCCAACTACGGATTTTCTATGATCCTAGGATTATAACTTAGAGAAAACCTGATTAAGTTAACTTGTGTTCTTTTGACATCCCTTCAGTAGCTTTACCAAATGGAAATACAGGGATGTGATCTTTTATTCACCATTCATTTTTTATTTTTTTAAATTAATCTATTTAAACTACTGTTTGCTTCCTCTACACAAAGAGTTAATCATTTGCTTTTAGTTTTTCCTTCTCCACTCTTGTAGTGTGTACATTCTTTTTAGCATTTACCATCAAAACTTTCCTATATTGCAAAGGACCGCTATGATTTTTTCCTAGGCAGATGATGAAACGAAGATCAGAAAGACTTTTTTAAAGTATGTGTTAATTTTGCATACTCAATTTGAAAAGAAATTCAGATCTGTCTTTTAATTAGTATTTATTATGCAGTTACCCTTTATATCTGGCTTTGACCATGACTGATCTGAGCAAGTGACATTTTAAACTCCAGAGTTTTTATATGCACTGCACAACAGATATGGCTTCACAGACAAATTGTGTGGGTAAAATGTGAAGGCATGACTTCTACTTGTGTTTCTACAGTTCTGTTCTTACACCACAAGAGCATAAAAGATTCTGGACATCTTGAGCCAATGCTGTTTCTGGAGGGATATTGCCTCATAGCAATTTGGCCTATTTCTTCTGTTTCTGTCCATTTTTTCAAGCTTTTTTCACTCTAAAAATCTAATTCCTTACTGCATGTTGTTGCCTCTCCCTTTTCCTTAACTACTTGCCTTTTCTCGCCTTCTTTCCACACTCCTCTGTTTCTGTTTATTCTTCTGTTCCAGTGTTCCAGAATCACTCCTTTTTTCTTCTTTCTCACTTTATGGAAAAGCAAGAGTGTGATTGTTTTGTAATGAGCCAGATTTGCACCTCATCATACTTTTTTCCACAGCCCACATTACATCTTAACAGGGAAAGGCCCACTCCATTTCTGCAGCAGTAAGTGATGGAAAGTCCTCACCACAGGCTTACCTAGAACAGTGACCGTGCCCCAAGAGAGGACTAATAGACCTACTTCAGTACCCCTGAGTGTTAAGAGAACAGAGCTGCTACATTTATACTGATTTCTTATGAACAATGGTGGATTTCTGAAAAGGAAGAACTCTTTATTAAATCTAGGAGCATTTCCACCAGGCTTCATTAGAAAGGTTAGCATAGGGGCATCCAACATACTGGACTCTGAGCAACTCTGTGTGGCCCTGCTACCAGGGCAGCTGGATGTACCTGGCTGGTGCAGATGTCCAGATCTGAAGTTGTGGAAGGGACCACAGTGGTTGCTTAAGCCAGATGTGGGATCCCAGCTGCAAATCCAGCCCTGTTTACTTCAACTTTCATAGAATGGGAGGATCCCTGGTGACTTATGACCAGTCTGTGCTCTGCAAGATTTCCCTTTCCCTCCTATTTTCAGATGTGTAGTATTTACTGCATGACTGAGCCACAAGAAGATGTAAATTTACTGCTCAAGGAGGCTGGAAAGGTTGGCCAGCCTAGTAATGAGCCAATTGCTAAAATTGGCTGAAATGTTTTCAAGACTGAGAAGAAGATGGGTGACTTTCCTGTAACTGTGCTTTGGAAAACAGCTGACTAGGTTCAGCTGAAGCTTTCAAAGAAGAGTGTGGAAAGACTGAACCAAAAGTATTCTCTTTAGCAAATGCAGCTTACCATCCAGCACTCAAGGAGCAATTTTAGCCTATTTTAGCCTTCTCTACGGTGGTTGTAGCTTATACTCCTATTGTTCATTGCCAAGATAGTTGTATTTCATTTCTTTTTTGTCACTTAAGATTACTGATATAGTAGTTATTGTTTTGTTTTGTTTTTTTTTTTTAATTGTGAATGTTTAGCTGTAAATTGTTTTGCTACCCACACTGCATTGTTGCTGAAAAATACTGTGGTAAAAGGTGACACTCTACAGTGATCAGGTGTTTAATGCCTTCTTAATTGGACTGTGATCAAATTTAATAATTTCAGAAGTAATTCTAGTGTGTCAAGGTTTCCGTGAAAGTGTGGCAAATGAATGAGCTTTATTACCTCTAGGGATGTCTGATGCTTAATTAAGTTATTGTCATTCTCTAAAATGAAGTCAAAGAGAAGTAACATCATACGTGTTCAAAATGCTTACTGGTTTAACAGATCAAGTGCTGAAATAGTGTTTTGCTTTAGACACAGACAAGTTCTTGAGCTCTTACAGCATATTTATTTTCTTTCCTAGCTGTTCCATATGATCATATAATGCAGGGCAATTACTGAAGTTTTTATCTGGTAGATTACCCTGCTAACCTGGCACTCCAGTAAATTGCTATGTTCCAGCAAAAAGACTGGGCATTATGCAAAAGAGCACCTCAGCACAAGAATCTGTTTAGCACAGAAGCACATTCATTGTGATTTTCATGTTATTTTACTGTTTTGTAGGATTGTATTGATGTGGGTTGGTGGGAAGGAGAACTGAATGGCAAACGAGGAGTGTTTCCAGATAACTTTGTCAAGCTTCTTCCTTCCGATTTTGAAAAAGAGGTAAGCATTATGTTCTTCCAGTTTCACTGTAGAATGCAGAATGAAACTCGAGCTGAAACCGTGTTTCAGATAGATGATTTAGACAAAGTTTACTTGTCAGTTAGTAAGAAATAAAAGAAAAAAATTAAAGAAGCAAACAAATTTCTGAGTTGCAAAACATCAGTGAAGAACATGTGTATGATTGACTTGTCCTGTCTCTCAGTCTCCACTACATTGTCCTGACAACCCTCTGCCCTACGTCTTGAGTTTGAGAGAAACTGGTGATCCCAATGTGATTTGCCAAGTCAAGTGATGCAGTGATGATCGGAATTATTAACTTTTCTCTTTTGTTTATGTGGCAGAACATCCTGTTTTGCCAGCAGTCATGCACTCTTCGAGAATGAAGAGGTTGAAACTTTAGCTGTGAGGTTTGAAAGATAGTAGTGAGCTTTTGGTATCTCCAAGACATGTTACGTTACTCTCTCAGGATTATTAAAAATGAAGTATGAAATCTGCAGAAAAGCTTTTTCAGCTTGTAGTTATTTGAAGAAGATGGTTGTTATTTACCAAACAATAATTAGAAATCTTGCAGCTCCCTGGAATAAAGTCATGGATTACTTCCCTCAAAAGTCCATTCCATTTTTAGGAATCTTTCGGTCATCAGTGCGATATTATGAGCTTGCACTTAGACTTTTGATGAGTATTTCACAGTGACAATATAAGCCTCCTGTGATAAAACCAATACTTACTGACACTCAGCTTCAATCTTTGGCAATAAAATTGGATGCCAGAAGCAATAATTAAATAGCTTGGAAAGCTTAATAAAAGGACTATTAAACAACTCACAGAAGCTAACACGATAATTATTGAAAATGAAAGTAGAAGAGCAGCAAAAACTGCTGGAGTTTAATATGCAATATCAGAGTGTATATCCTGGCTTCAGGCCTAGTAATAAAAAAGCGATTTCCAAAAGAGGCAGAAATTATAAACCTTAAGACATAGCGAACATTCAAATTGTATTCTAGAAGAAGAAAATCTTCATTCTTATCCATTCTTTTTGGTCGTTAAATTTATTCAGTCTTTCTAAACAAATAAATTGTATATCTTTAAGTATTTTTAATCTTTAGACTATGGTAACTTGAATTTGTGGAGTAAATGAAATATTCAGGCACTTAGAAATTGCAGCTAGATTTTCTTTAAAAGTGGAGAATGAAATTTTGTTGATTTTGGAAATGGCTCAGATCAGTCTGTGTGTCTGTTAGAACTATAGACTGCCTTTCTTTGCTTGAATCAGTGTTAAAATAGAAGGAAATGGATGCTTTTC
This sequence comes from Phasianus colchicus, assembly GCF_987193195.1. Classification (NCBI taxonomy): domain Eukaryota; kingdom Metazoa; phylum Chordata; class Aves; order Galliformes; family Phasianidae; genus Phasianus; species Phasianus colchicus. The sequence goes on from NC_143436.1 coordinate 121,588,522, forward strand.
CAGTGGTTTTGCCAGGTATTTTCTGATATGATCCAGAAACCTTGGATTCCATCCCACAGTATGAAACAATATGTGTTGCAGTAGTTCTGCTTGTTGAACAAAAGCCTGGGATCTTTCACCATCTCCACATTCCCAGTTTTCCCTTCCATTCCTTTCCCCCATGTGGCCATTTCTCCCAGTGTTTGCAAGACTCTGTGACTGGATAAGATAACCAAAAAGGTGATGGAAACAGGCTACAAGTGAAACCCCAGAAAGGAAACTGGAGCTGGTTGGACAAGAAGAAAACAAAACAACAGAGCAGGATCACAAGAGTGAGAGGGGAGAGAATAAACCAACTGGATAAAGAAACTGAGTGTAGAGAAACAGTGAATGCAGATGGTGGTTCAGATAGTGAGCTCAGGAATAGGTTTCTTCAGTAAAGCAAAGGTCACGCTTTTCTCTGATCTGGAACATGAACAACTGTTTTTTCCCTTCAGCAGGACATTTCAACTGCCAAAGTAGAAAGATGCTATTTCATTTGTTATGGATATTTTCTGTCTTAAAGTTCATTTTATGAAGTCATTTCAGGGAAGTCTGTGACAGATCAGTATTCTCAAGTCTGTGAGTCTTAATGCTAAGAAGTGTATGATTACATCCAGCCTTTGAGTAAATGAGATTCACAGGCATTTTGAAGTGACCTCTTCTGTTACTAAATTTTAGAGACCGAAGAAACCACCACCTCCATCAGCTCCTGTCGTCAAACAAGGATTAGGTAAGTTATAGCTGACACTGTGCAGCTCATGCCAGTGAGGACATCTCAATCTAAGTAAATGTATTCCAATTCATCTGTATCAGAATTGATATGCGGGAAGTGTACAGACAACAACTAATAATCAGAATCAGATTGCAAGAGGATGAAGTAACCCCAAAAGACTGTGATGTGTTTTTTAATTGTGTTGCAGGCAACCATCTGCACCATTTAAAAATAATGTATTTTGTCCCTTGTTAATTGTTAGCAAGCATGATACTTTAGTTATTAGAAATTCTGTTCCATTCTTGACTGGAGTTGATAGTCTTTTTGTGTTTGTCTGCAGTAGAGACAAAAAAAGTTGGAGCCTAATACTGCATGCAGTAGGAAACCATCTTCCCTTTTACCTATCGACCTGGTTCTATTCTAAGGAGATATTTTCCATACATAAGACAGGGTTAGAGAACCTGGCTGTAATTCAGTGATCCCATCAGAGTTGCAGTCTAGGTATTGCAGATCTGCATGAATACTGGAGCCAGCTGTCTGTCTCCAGGTTCTATGCTATAGTTAGATTCTTGTTTTATAATACTTGATAAACATAAAAGTGAAAGGAATTATCTTGAATCTGGCCATGTAGATAATTGTGTTGCAAATGCATGAAGGTGCTGATTATGTTTTCCACACATATGAGTGTTAGTAAAGCTGTTTTTGAAATATGGTAGGCTGAATTGTGCCTAAATATTGAGAGTTGAAACCACTTCTATTTGTGATTTTAAAATAACCACTCAGTACAAAAATCTGCATGATTTTTTTTTCTGTGGAGCTCAGAAACAGTTGAAATACCTACACGCTTGACAACTCTGACCTCAGACACTGCATTCCTATTCCATTCATGTTAAATCACAAATCACGAGGCATGAGGCGCTCTCGGAGTTTTCATTGCAGTTGTGGTGGAAGCGTAACTATGGCTGGCATTCCCTAATCCCCTAAGCCCCAGTGCCTAAGAGTTCTGCAGTGGCTCCACCACTTTCCTCACTGTTGTCGCATGTTAGAAAAAACAAAACAAACACAATGGATCTTTTTTGCTGTCATGGTGGTCTGTTCCCACTCTCAGTGCTTTCAAAAGTGAATTTCCTTCTCCTCCAGCTTTGATACATTGATAGAATAAACAAGTTACCCCAGAGTATAATTTGCTGAGAACCTATAGGTTATAATTTAAATGATTTAATTGTGTCAAGCTGTTCTTTGACTAGAGAATCACAACAATAAATATTTGGTTTGCGTATTGGCAACCATGGTTTGTTGCTAACACCGTCTGGAGACACCAAAAAACAAAGATTTGGTTTCAAGATCATTGAGCTAGATGTGTTGAGGGAGAGCAGTGTAACTTCGCCATCTAGTGGTGGCTGCATATTAAAGATGTGTGAGAAACAAAGTTATAGCCTGGTGCATGTTTTGGAAAAGCTCTGTAAACAGATATATTTATTTCAATTTTTACTCATCTCATGTCTCTGATGTAAAATTAGGGGGTAATCCTTTCAATTTATTGTACATATACAAACTTATCTAAATATTTAACTTAAAATTAAATATTTAACTTAATACAAAGTTTGATATTTGCTTGATTTGAGTATTTAAATATTTATTTGAACGTATTTTTACATGTTGACATCCAACACATTAGCCACGTTACCATAATGTGCCTCTTTTCAGAAGTAAAAATGGAGAGAGTAACCAGGGCTACTACTAATCTTTGTTTTCATACCCACCTTTGACTAGTCCTGACAGATTATGCACATGGGTTTCTTCTGACATGTATTGAGAGGTGGAAATAGTCCTCTGCTATCACTTTATCAGATAATCACTTTACCAAGATTATAGTGTTTTACCACATCCTCACATCAGGCTTTCCTGTTGATAATTTCCACTAAGGTTTCTGCATAGTAACCAGTCATAATATCCGACTGAACTGTCAGTTGCAATCTAAATAAGTAAATATAAATATATTCTGATGCAGAGGACAAAACTATTGCAGAGAAATAGAATTGGTCTTTCTAGTACAAATGTAAAGGAATTCGTACCTAAACTGAAGGGTGTCCCTGGGAACTTGTGTGGAGTTTTCTAGAATTTCCTCTACGTCACCATCTCTGGGCAGCTTAGTCAGGGTCATGGAGCCTGGGAGCTGATTAAAACAGGGTCATAACCCAAGCAGGGAGCACACCTGAGCCTGGGAGCCCATAAGTGCTTGTATATCCATGTTTTAGATATTGCCAGAGAATGTCCTTCTGTGGGTTAATGATGAACATTAATCTTACTGTAATTAATAACTTGGGCTTCTGACATTTTTTTCCTTGAACCCACTACTATGTATAAGATTATCAAGAAGTTGATTTGTGCTTAGCATGAACCTTGTTTAGAAATGCTTGAGTTGGTTTCTATCAAGAGTTTTTCCTCTCAGGAGCGATATAGTTTTATGGAAAATCAGTGTTATTTTGGTTTTTTGATGTGATAGGTTATACAAGTGCTGTTCATCCAACAGTGCAGTTATATAAAGAAACAATGGCCGATAATCACCACTGATTGCAATTTGCACTGATGAGTACTGATTTCTAGGAACCAGCTGCAGCAGAGAATTATGACCATACATTCAGAAAATGTAAATTTACTTGAGAACTATGTAGAACTTAACAGACTGAGGCAAAAAAAAAAAAAAAAAGCCTTGTGTTCCTTGCCCTGCCTCCTCTACTTTTCTTGGATGTCATTACTGCTATTTTTATTGAAATACTAAGAGTGTTACCTAAAGCGGTTTTCAACACCGCTAAGTTGAAATGGTATTAGCACCTAGTGGTTAGCCAACGCAGTGGAGCCAATATCCAATAAAATATTACTTATAATATGGGGACTGGAAGATTGCATCTTGCATGTGCCAGGAAATTTTTGCAAAGTCTTCCCGTTGTTGCTGCCACTAGTTCTCATGCTCCTTATAGCAACAGAAGGCAGTGTGTCAGGGTCTCTAACACAGAGGCAGAAAAAGGCAGAGGCTTACACCTCTAGGCCAAAAGCTGTCACATAAAATAGTCACGCAGAATACTGTTGGTACTGTATTCCCATTCTTCTAATGTGTGGAAGTGAACAACTAGTGTTGGAGTACAATAGAACAGGCATTTTTTAACTTAATGTAAAATAAAACTTTATATCCTTGTTAAGCATCTTCTCGGCAGAAATGCCCAATTAATTGGTTTAATCTTAGTGATTTTCCTCACTGTTGAATTGCTCTTTGCTTCAGTATATTTACAAAGTTAAAAGACTGTTAAAATGTCTGTCCACATTTAAAAATCTGTAGTTGTGTCCTTTATGGTATAAACAAATATATGAAATTGGATTTATGTTCAGTTTTAGCAAGAAATGTTGGAAGTAGGAGATTGTAAAAAGCCTTAGAAATTGCAAAATTGTATCTTGAGTGGCCTTATGTAGTGGCTTGTTGGCTTGGTCAGAATTCTAAATTCTCCATTCTTTGACAGGTACCACAGATCGAAAACAAGAAGTCAAAAAGGTGCCTCCTGAAAGGCCAGAGTGTCTTCCTAATCGAACAGAAGAAAAAGGTATGAAATGTGCTCTCCTGCTTACCCTCCACAGAGAGACAGGATGTGCATCAGTTAATGAGGCTGATGCATGTCCTCGTTTCCTGGCCCCACAATAGATAGTTTTCATTAAGTATATTGTTAGTTTGTTTATTTCCACCCTGATGGATCTCTGATTATATGCATTTTGGAAAGGATCACACTGGTATTTCTGAGCTAAATTCAGTGTTTTCAGTTGCACCAAGCCAAAGGTGTTAAGTGATTGCACCCTCAGCTGAAGTCCAAGGGAGATATGCTCTCAATACAAAAAAAACTTTCTAAAGCTACGTGCTCAGTAAAACCCATGTCCTCAATCAAGCATACCTCATGTCAGTGCATATTTTTTCTTAACTTTTGTATGCTTTGGTTCTCTAGTTGAAAACCATCAGCCCTGCTTTTATGCATCACAGAGAGGAGTTGCAAAGATATGGTCATTAACGCTTATGAATCATTCCATTATCAGAGCCACAAATGTTATAGGCAAGCCTATGAAGAAATAAAAGTCTTCAAAGCCAGGTTTAGAACACTGCAAGAAATGAGGTACAGTTCCATGCAGAGCAGTGACAAGTGAATGAAACCTTTTATAGTTTCAGTGTAAGTTCATGGTGTGTTCTGAGTAGTTTGGGAAAATAGTTATATTGATCTTCTTATTGAAGATGATGTCATTTCATATGTTTAAGTGGACTGTTAGATTCTACAGGCAGGTTTAATTATGGGTTTCTTCAAAGTGTTTGAATTTGCAGTCAGGCACGTGTATGAGCGTGACTAACTGTATAACATGCAGTTATAATTTAGTGCCAGAACACTCAGACTTTGCACCAAGAGCTGTTTCTGTATAAATATTCTTAGCAATCTGACAGATGTTTTAGCACTTCTGTCTGCTAACTTTACTTCTGGTTATATGCATTATTTCTTCTGGTTATCTTAGGAGAAAATCCCTTTGCTTTCCATTTTGGATTAACAAAGCCAACTGTCAAAATGGTGGAGGTTTAAATACGTTGCTGTCCCAGTGCATAAATATCTGTAACTTTTCTAAATGTTGAAAGAGGCAATAGGAATCATGCCTACATTTCTGAAATGCCGGGGAGTGTTGGGAATTGTTGAGTTTGACAGAATGGGTGAGCATGGGAAACTTCCTTTACACTGCACGCTGGTGCACTGCTTAGCCCATCTCTAGTACATAGTTTAGAACCTTATACACCTACACAATATAAATAGCCATAGGAATAAATGTGTAAAAATTACACACTATAATGATAAAGCTTCGCTGTTACAAAGGACCCAATAACTGTGTCAACAAAAAGTGTACTGAAAAAGGGATATGTGCCTGTGAATAACAATCACATAAACAATCACATACTGAACTGTTCCAAATCAAATCTGAATCCATATTGGACACTGGAGATACCACATACTTTGATGTCTCCGTAAGATTACATAGTAGTCCACTTGTATATTCCTACACCATTCATTCATATGGCGGATAGTGTTTGGATAAATCAAAAAGTGCAGAAATAAATTGATCCCTAGGTGTCCAAACACTGTTTCTTTATTAGATAAACACACACAATTGCATTATGCTAAAATTTTATTTCAGTATTTCTTCTCGCATTTTCGTTAAGGAGAAGTTTCTGTTGATTTATATTCCATGATCCCCTCGGACTGACACATAGAGCCCATCAAGAAACACACTTTTATAGTCTTAATACCTCTCAGGTGTATACAAAGACTTAATAATATTTACAGCACATTATAGACAGTGTTATCAAGGGAAATAGGGTGTTGACACAGTAGGATACTGGGAGTGAAAGTTTTGCCTTATCCTCTAGAAGAATCAGATTTCCTATGCTGTGGCAAATATGTTTAGTTTCTTCTGTGTTTATTTTGCATTGTGAATTTAGAGCATATTATTTTCAACAGTTATTACTGTGTAATATGTTTGACTTATATTGTATGTTTGGCATTGAGTCTTAGTGCTGTGGCACCTCCTAACAATCTGTGCTGCATGTGATCTAGGTTTGAACTGGGAAGCTGAAAAAGTCAGAATATGTCTGCTTAAAAATCTAAATAAAATATCTGATTTTTCAGAGGGGTTTTACATCCTGCCCGACATGTCTGAATTTTAATGCTTGTATTTTCATTTAACTGTGGTTAAATGGAACATTATTTTTTTTCTCCCCCAGAAATCCTATTTCTCTTGTTTGTTCAATAGAAAATCCAGAATTATTATCTTTCTGACCTTCTAACTTAATATTGGTTTTATAAGCATTTAATATGAGTTGATCTCAGGGGAAATTGTTGCACATGATATGTAATTTCTTGTTATTTTTCACATATGCTCTGAAACCAATGAGTTACTAAAATAAAAAATGCCATTTGCATTCAGACACTGCGTACACATTTCAGCCATGAGGAATTACATTCAGAACATTCAGGCAGTGCAGACTGGTTTGTGGCAAACATTTTAAGTAAAGAATGACTTAGGACAGAAATGGAATGGAAATAGGATTATTCCTTGTATATGATATATCTACACTTGAATTGTTATTGTTCAATTATAGATGTGTTAGTGCAAATAAATTCCACTTAATAGCCTGTGTTTTTTTTCTCTGGAAATAATTGATTTAAAGAAAGATCAGAGAGAGAGCAAAAACAGTTAGACTTGCAGAAGCCTTCAGTTCCTGCTATACCTCCGAAGAAACCACGGCCACCCAAAGCAAACCCTGTGAACAGACCTGGTACCTTGCCTCCAAGAAGGCCAGAAAGACCAGTTGTGCCTGCGACTCATACAAGGTATTGTTCTTCCTCTGTCCAGTGCTTTTGGAATTAAAGGAAAAATCACCTGTATAGAATTTAGATTTTGCAGTTAATGCCACAGTTTGCAAAGAAAAATAATGTTAATAAATAATCTTTCTAATTTTCTGGTTGCATCGTAACCATATCCTCAAGAACAGCAGTTTTAGTCTGGTCATTACTAGTTCATCTCCACTGATGAATGTAGTGAAACAGAAATGTCATAGTTTCCACTGCAGAATATGTGAGAAACATCTACATCAGTGTGTTGTGCTGCTGTTGATTTACTTAGTCTGCCTAAATTATTCCATCTTAGCCAGAGCATTAAATCATTGCCAAAACTTGGATTGTACTGAGTGAGGAACGGTGTTAGACAGCGTACGTGTCAAGCACTGCCAGCTTGGTTTCAGTCTGTTTCCCTTGATCATTGTAGATCAATTTTTAGCATGCTACATGTGTCTTCTCAGAATGTCCTTTAAGTTGATGCTACTGCAGAATTCTGCTGTCAAGTGATTTAATCTCTGATGTTGGTTGTTATTCTGTAGTTACGTGATGCTCCTTATCAGAGGTGGTTACAGCCTTTAAGGAGCACTGGAAAACTAGGCTTGTGAACACATCTCTGCTTACTCTGGGAAAAGCTGAGGCCCCACCTATAATCCTAATTGTGTCTAGATGGCTACTTGATAGTCGTTAGATTCTTGACTGTGCACTGCAGACTTTCTTTTTGCAAAGTAGGTAGAAATAGGTGAAAATCAGAAAAAAAGCAATTGTGTAAATTTGGCAAACTGCATGCCTTGCAGAAATAATACTGTAGACATAGAAATAATTTTACTATTGAACTGTTAGAATAATTTGCTGCCATGGAACTAGTGGAATTAGCGGAATATTGACAGCGGATTAACTACCAGAATGGAGTGGAGGGTAGAGTGGAATAAAATAAAAATCCTAGGCATCGATTCCCCTCATTCTTCCACGTATGCTTCATTAAACAAGTGCTCTCAGCATGAAATCTGAGACACAAAATAGAGAGCTGATGCCTGCCTTGTGCTGCTGGTTTCATCTCACTGAAGTGCCTCGGCTGTGTGTCTCTGAGAATATACACTATTAGCCATGTACTGCTACCACAGCTTCTGTTGGACTCCTTGGCTCTGGACATGCTTGCCCAGGTTTTCCACAGTGTGGCCCAGACCTGCTGGTTTCTTGGCCATGCTTGAAAAAGCAAGTGCTTGCTATGGCCTTTAAGATTTAGCTGTGGTATGTTACTGGCAAGCATTATTTTACCCAGAGTTGTGGGTGGGTCATTTATTTCTCTTCTGTTTTCCCATTTTCTGACTACAAAATTGTTAATAAACAAACAGTGTACTTTTAAAGATATTTCAGATTTCTGGTTAACTAAGTGAAACAGCGGATCTCAACTGCAATCTGGTCTTGTTAATTATCCAAACACTGCTATTTCTAGCACAGAGAAAAATACTTCATTCTCTTTATTTAAAAAATATTTAAAATTTTATATTTGGAAGAGGTTTGCTTTTTAAAGTAGTTAGATTAAAACAGTAGAAGAAGAAATGATTTTTGGAGTGATGATGATGCTATTCTGATGGTCATAGTGCTAGTGTTTTCACTATGAATTGCTTTATCAGCTAATTCAAATTAATGAATTTATCTCAAACAGCTGTTCTGCCTAGTAATCTTTAACTGACAAGGGTGTCTTGTAGAATGAGGACGGAAAGTTAACAGAATAAGAAAGAACTGTGAAGCTCCAGATGAAAGGCACTTTAATAAAGGTGTGTTAAGTCAATTCAGTTTAATAAAACAGTAAATACTTTTCAGGCACTCTGGTGTCTGTTTCCAGAATCTGAAAGACCTAAGGTGATTAGAATAAAAGTAGAACCAGCAGAATTTTTGCTGACCCTAATGGGGAAAGGTGCTATAGATTTATAAAGTGATTCCCATGAGACTACCTTTGCTTCAGGTTAGCAGAAGAGTGTTTTTTCTGTTCCAAGTGCCTTCAGTCTCATGCATCTCACTGGCTTTTTGTGGTAATAATTGTTCTTCCTTTTAAACGTTATTTTCCTTCCTTCAAGGCAGATTAGGACTCCAAGGGCAATAGAGAGACAAAAACCATGTGAGACAGAGAATAGCTGTCAATTTGCTGCAAAGGCTTCACAGCTTATTTAGATGTATATTTGATTACACAGTTTAGTGATGAATCAGTCGATTCTCCTGAGAAGGCAAGCCCTAAAGACCTACACCAAGTGCATTTTTACTACTAGTCTAAACCAATCTTGAGTCTCTGCTGCTGAAAGGGGCAGGTTCCTTTTCCTGGCAGCCCATTCCTGCACCTCCCTTATGTTAGCACCAGCATTTGTGCAGACATTCAGCCATATGGGTCAGGGAGTTGCTCCAGATGGCAATTAATCACTTTGCAAGGGGACTTCTATTAGCGTGGGCTTTCTTTCAAGGCTCATCAGCTGTCCCATCAAGCTGACAGCCTGTCTGCATAGGCACGAGCAGAGAGAGGGAGATGCTGTGTCCAAAAAGAAATGACTTTTGTATTCATATGGGTGCAGATTAGCATAATAGGCCTATTGACTTTTTTTGTCAGTGGAGTAGATTTGGGTTGGGTTTTTTTTGGTGATGTCATGTATCTTGCCATCATCAGTATTCAAATGGTAAATGCTGTGATTTTCAGCCCTGAGTCACAACATATTAAGAATCTCCTCCAAAAGAGCGCTTGCCCATTTCCTAGAGTGCTTCTGACTCACATGTTGCTCTCAACTGGCTGGGAAATACATGTGTGCAAAACAGAGTAAGCAGTCAGATGCTCATTGTCGTGTGAGCCAAGAAACTATGTTGTTTCTTATGTATTTATATATACATATGCATTTTTGATAGGTGAAAAACCAAAAGATAAGTGATCAGATAGATCACGTTATTTATCATCTCAGCAATTAATTGGTGATTCCAGGAGTGTATTGCTTCCTCTCTGTTGCAGACAACCTGCCACAATTATAGTTGTGTTGAACAAGGGTGTTTTTTTTTTTCAGGTCATAAACTGTCTGTACCATCTATTTTGTTTAATTAGATTCACTTAATCTGTGACAAATGTTTAGATTCTTTATCTACCACTGCCTTCCTGGATTCCAAAATAGGGTTTCTAGCTGCCTTGTGTTTCACTCATGTGCTGCTGTCACGAGTGGAGGTTCAGGCCGTCTGACATCAGACTATTAGGAGTTCATCTGTATTTTACTTTCAGTTGCTGTTCATATGAATGTATGCCTGCCTGGATTGTTCCAGGGATGATCAATATTTTTACCCATAATTCTGGTACCTTACATTCATCTTAATCGTTTCAGTGCTATGCTGGGAATAGTTATTGTGGAGAAAAAATAAGATATTTGTGACCTTATAATAATGTTAAATACAATTTACTGCATTAACTGAACCATTGTTATTATGGAAAATGCCTCAGGGACTTGTCTGTGAGACCTGTGCAGTGCTGTGCTGCTCACCTACTACCGGCTCTTTTTTTTCTTAATTGTTTCAATAGTCAAATTATTTTAGTAGACTTAGTAGCTGTGGGAGTGGAAAGAATAACCTTGTTGCTTATGTTTGATCTCGCATTTGATTTCAGAATTTCTGTAAGGTTCATATCCATAAGGTATCACAGCTCTTGACACTTGTCTATTCCAAAGACGTTTTCAGGCACAGTTAGGTGATCTTGTTTCATTGGATCTGTGAAAACCATTTTCATAGTCTAGTCTCATAAGTAATGTGCAAAAATAAATGGCAGTCTCCTTTTGTTGGAGAAGCTGCATTTACGAGTAGGAGCTGCCAGGCCACGTAACAGTTCTGTGAAGGTTCTCCCTGTCTGCAGTGCTCTGGATAGCCCATCGCTGTCATTTAGTCAAGCTAATTAATTACAAACAGTTACAAATAAGATATTGAAGGCTGTCCCTTTGCCCTTAGATTTCCTTCACGTTGAGATGCTGTGAACATTTGGAGAATTATTTAGACACTGCGGTGTCTAAAATAGGCTTTTTTGACAGGTGTTAAGGAGAAATGAGATAAGGTTAATCCATACAGTATGTTTACTTACTGGAGATTGCTCTCTCTGACACATTGCTGCTACTCTGCTGCTACAAGGGAAGAATATTTTCCTCTCTCGGTAGTAATTGCAAGTTAGCTATCAATTTACTGTAACCTATGCACAAACTCCAAAAAAATCTGTCCTCTTCTTGATCCAAATGTAGGAGTGATAGTCCAAAAGTGGAATTAGTGGGGAGTTCGGTATCCAGTGCGCTGGAGAAAGACTCCTCTGAAAGAAGCAATGACATCGGTAAGTTATAGAGCTTTTTATAGTTTGCCTAAGAAATTTATGGTGCAAGTCTCTGCCTTTTAGAGGCTTTGTTATGATCCAAAAAGCAGACTGAGAATTTGGCAATGAATGTGAGTGATTTATGTCAATTTTTAGTTGCAGAATTATGGAATCATTTCTGATGTACTTTAAAAGGTTTTGTTTCTTTCTTTCTTTCTGCTAAAAAACACAAATAGAAACATGAAACAGTGAGCTATTTTGAGTAGGAGAACTGTTGTTGCTTTTGTTTAAAAGTGAAACAAGTGAAAAGGCCAACAATGTCATATTTGTTTAACAGATGTAATGTTAGTTTTGCTAGTTTTGCCATATTTTTAATGCTGCAAAATGGTGTTTTTAAGTAATCTTTGCATTTTCTAATACAAAGGAACAGAGATCAAATTCATGCCGATCTGAATCAATTCTACTGAAAACGCTGATTAAGAGAAGTCTAAATTTCTGTTTAAAACAGTATCCTATGTTTCTACCACACAAACAGTTTAATCAAGAAATCACCTTGAAAGGAGTAAAGATAGGCTGTTTTTCCATCTTCTCTCGCCCTCCTTCTTTCTGAAGTTTCTGTGCAGGAGATGTTTGCAGAAGAGAGTGCTGGCACTCCGAAGCAAGGTGCTCTCCTCCTGTCCCAGGGCTGTAAGCAAAGCCGGTGACAGCCATCTTCACCTCCACTGAGAAATCCAACAGTGACAGCTGCTGCTGTCGCTCTCCGCAGTCACAGCTGTGCTGTGAGAAAACCCATCTTGTAAAAGGCAGAAGCAGGGTACCTTGAATGCGTAAGCCTTGCTGCCTTTCGCTGGCAGCATGAAATGTTGTTTTGGTGTGGAGGTCTATACACAAACTGCTTTATTAGTGACCATTTCATAAAATAGTAACTTTTCAACTGCCAAACCTGTCTTCTCTTCATACTTGCAAGCGTAGCTCGAAGTTGTGATTTTTACTTGAAATGTAAAAATAAAATGCTAAATTAATTTCATATTTATGAGCATTCCAACATCCATATGTCTGCTTTTTCTTAACCTTCTGCTGTTGCTATGGTTTATGATAGTAACATTACTCCGTAGAACCAAGTAGTGTGTATTTTTGGATTTTTCTTTGTAATAAACATGGAAAGATAGAAGCTTGAGATAAATTGCATGAGTATTTTTTATTGTAGCTATTAATATGAAAGAATGGTGTGGAAATGCAGTCACATTCTGCCATTTAATGCTTACTAGCCCTGTTTATAAATTTGCTTCAAAGCCAGCAAGCCTTTGCATTCTTGAAAGAGAGAGCTGATTGCAAATAGCAAATAACTGTGTGATGAAAATAAACTCTTAAAATTCTCGTGCTAGTTTCTTTGGAATTTATATCAGGATAAAAGCCTAGAGTGCTTTGTTTTATTTTATGAGTTTGAACAACCTCTAAAAGAGTAGGTGAAAAATTCAATTTATTATGGTTTTTGTTCATTTCAGGAGCTAAGTTATTGTTTGTTTTTCAATGGAGAATAGGAGCCAACAGGAGTCCATAAACCAAACCACATATACAACATGTTGCAAAGGGCTTAGCTTGTGACCTCCTGTTACCACTTACAGGGGAAACCTATTGAGCCCACAGATAGAACAGTGTGAATACTTAGATAGGTATAACTTGATAGGGGTCAAACCAGAATGGCATTTACAAGGGCAAGTCATGTCATCCTAGCCTGTTAGACAACTTATTAAAAGAGAAAAAGAAAAAAAAGTGATGATTCTGGAATAAAAGTTGACCTGAAGGTCATAACTCATATGAATTTTCAGGAGGTTTTTGATGGCTCCTGTTAAAATATTGCTGAAGAAATAACCTTTTAAGAGAGGATAGAGCAATAAATTAAAACTCGATAAGCCAAAACAATTTACAGTGTGTTAACGTCTTTTACTTTGAGGAAAGGACAGTCTGCAGGCCACTGTAATTGCAAAGATTTATGATAAATACGCTAGATTTTTAATTTATTTACAAGAAAACAGAGGGTTGGTGCAGTCTTTTGGCTAAATGAGTAATGAGTAAAAGCAACGGATGACTGCATATGGTGTCCAGTATTTTTCTAAGCAGCAGTGGATAAGGCAGTGTGAGTGCAGGTAATAGCTGGCTGTGATATGTGTTACTGGTTGCCCAGTGCCCACACACTCACTGTGTGAGAAAGGCAGCGTGTTTCTCTCTGGTTCATCTTTCCAGTCAAATTGGATCTGGTTAAGTCTAATGGTCGTATGTTTTTTCATTAATCCAATTTCACACAATTAATTAGACAGGACCTACGTGACAGACATGGTCAGACTTAGCTGCAGCCTTTGCAGAAGACTGAAGTTAAATGGCCTTCACAGTAACTCAGATATATGCCCATTTTGGTGACAGGGATGCTGCCTATTTCTTCATGAATACAGATACAGTTCCAGCATGCCTTCAGCTCTCGTAGAGAAAATGGGTGTTGCAGTGTTTAGCTGCAAGTTGCCTCATCCTGTATCATGCTTATGCTTGATATTAAGAGTGAGCCGTGGTCTGCAGATGAATACAGCAGTGCTTTCCTGGCTTCTTTGTCACAATGAAGTTGTTGGGCAGTGGCTGTCACTTTCTCAACACTTACGTCCTATAGCTGCTTAAAACCCTCCTAAAGGAGGAAGGATGAGAACATATGGTGTCCTTCCACATGTCATCTCTCAAAATCCAAGTAAGTGAAAAGCAACAGCAAAGATGATAATATAACCAGCAGCTGAGAAACAATATGCAGAGGGGAACTGAAGAATGTAGGTTCAAAATTTGTCTATGTCCCCCATTCCAGATCAGTGGCTAAACACTGCTTGCTTTGTGAAAGTTACCTTACTGTTTTCTAAGAAATATCAAATCCCTAGAAGTTTTGTGGTGAGTGGATCAGTCTAAATCACATTTAGATACATTCTTACTCAACTTTACTTGAGAAGGCCACACTTGCTTGAGCAAGGCTAAGGTGATGTGTAATACTGCACATAACGTTCTGTCAGATGCATTTATGAGAGGTTATTTTGATGCAGATGCTAGTGCATGGCTTGATTTCACTAGCATGTTTTGCTGAATTCTGACTTGACATTTGAATTTTTTGATGATAATACAGCCTTGATTACAATTTTGCAAGCTGTGTTGACAAAGGCAAGACCTGGTTAGCAATGTGGCTGCTGATTGTAAACATAATGGCAGCTATTACTACTTTGTTCATGCCTTTGCTTCTTTCTGCATTCCTTACCAAAAACCAATGGAAAACTAGCCCTCAGAATATAATATTTAAGAGGAACCATTCCCTATTCCTCCTCACTTCTTTTATTTTCTTTCTCCCTGTTTTCAGTGATGCCTTTACTTTACTTTCCACACATATTTCATCCAGCTTTTCCTATTCACATCTCTTTGCCATGGGTAATTCTTCTTCATTTCATGAGGGTAAGGCCTTTTATTTTCCATTTCCTTCCTGTCCTGTGTTTGCTTTAGTTGACAGTGTGTAACAAACGTAAATACTTTGTTGAATGGCTGATGTGTACTTGGCAGTTGCATATTTTTTTAATTCAAAGTAGAAATGGAATGTGCTGTGACAGAAAGTCTTGCACCATAGCAGTGAAATGAGAAATCATTATAGGTCCTTTTATTTTCGAGTAAGAAAATTGAGTGATGTAAGTGAAGTGTACAGCACGCATACACTGTTTGTCAATGCTATGATTTCATTAATATGCTATTACAGGCAGATGATGTCATCACAAAGTTTAATGCTTGTATTCCACTATGATGCCCTTAAATGTCAAAAAATAAATGTTATTTAGTTAAGTGCTCAGATGGTTTTCTAGTCTGAAATGGGGGAAAAAAAACATAGAAATTGGAAAAGCATTCATTGACTTTCAGTGGATCTTGCATAGACGTGTCACCCAAAACTTGCCTCTGGTATTCTGGTGGTTAAAACACAGCAGTTAGTTTCAGCATTTCCTCAGATTTTATTGCTCAGAGCATTTGCTGAAGGATTATGGAGCACCAACTCAAGCCCTGTTATCAGCTGTTCTCTTTTCCTGTCCCTCCCCTAAGCCAGGTGCCAACGTGCCTGGAAAGGTACTTAAAAATACCCTACTTGAAATTATCTAACAAACCCAACTTCTTCAGAGTTTCTTTGAGCTGTATTTGCAAATGCTCCAGAACTCAACATGTGCTAACAAATAAGTGCTCATATTTGCTAAGAGAGATGATCACTGTGCCTCTACTGGAATAAAGTGATCTAATAAGGCTTGGCCCACACCAGGGAAAAAGGCAAAAAATTTTTCCAGTAAAACAGTAAAAAATTATAGAATGGAGCAACCCAAGCCATTCTACGAAACTGATTTTTGTGCTTAAATCACAGGTGACTGTATTGTAAGACAAAATTACGTTACCTGAAGACACAGAGTAGAAGTTGGAAAAAGGAAAATACTGCTGAATATAAGGGTTGGAGGACAAAATATGGCTTCTGTAGTGAAGACTGTAATCTGCCCAGGACAATTCTTTCTTTTTATGCTACTGTTCATGTTTATTTGAATATAGCAAAGCAAAGAACTACAAAAATCAGTGAATCCAAATTAACCATAAACCTAGGTGTGAATTATAAACATTGTGATCAATGATATGCTAATAGTCCATTACGTAAATTAAGTCTTTTGCCCTAGAGGGTGCTGAAGAAAAAGCAGTCACACAGAAATTTAAATCATTCTTTATGTGTGTCAAATGGAGTGCCTGAAAACAGCATATCCATTTCTTCTAGCTCAATTTCCTTGACCTTTTAGCTCTTTCTTGGCATCTTCTGAATTGTTAAAAATAAAATCCTTATGAGGACACTGGCAAGTGCCTTGCTAAGATCGTTATGGCAGCTTTCTACATTCTGCTATTAAGCCAATAAAACTTGGGGCTGAAATGTGAAAATCAAATCGTATGCTTTAGGAAAGATGACTGTCCACCTTTCCTAAAGCATACGATTTGATTTTCACATTTCAGCCAGTCCAGTGGCTGTCCAAGGAAGCCAAGCCAACATAGCTTTTCCACCCAGAGCAAAGAGTCGTATGGGCAGACTGACCAGACAGACTTACGCAGAGCAACTCTGTGGCCAGGAACCCTCCTGCTAAAAGTGAATTACCCAAATCTTAGAAAAGAGTCAGCAGATTATCCTGGGTGTGATCCTGCTACCCTGACCCTGACTGAAAGTACAGCAGTGTTCCTTGAAGGGTGGAATGTTGCTCAGCAGGGAGAGATGAGCAGAACCTGAATACTTGAAGTCTGGTCTAGCATTAGGTGGAATGGTTGGTGGCCCTGCATGTGGCAGGGGGGTTGGAGATTCATGATCCTTGAGGTCCCTTCCAACCCTGGCAATTCTGTGATTCTGTGATTCTGTAGCTAAAACAATTCTGGGCTTGTGAAAATTCCCAGTAATATTCATATTCTCTATTGAGTTGCTTTTTAATTAGCACTGTGTATTGAGCTGACTTTAATGCAGAAGATCTCACTTGCCATATCTGTCTCATTTGATGCAGGATAGCTTTCAAGATTAATGTGTTTAAAGACAGTACATCATTTAACTAGCCTGTTGTCAATCCTCTAAATGTATTGAATATGATAATGAAATGAAATCTACCTCTGTGATTTTTTGTGATGTTATCTTCTTCAAATGAATTGAATGCCACCTTGGCCTCATTTATTCCAGCCCCGCTGTATTTCTCTTCTCCGAAATCTTGCCATTAGCATTCTGAATATGTTGATTCTGATATTATCCATCACTTTCCATTTCATTTTTCCCAAGGTGAAATTTCTCTGCTAATTCAGAAAGCTTTCCATCTTCATTATGCAGAAATGACTTTGCCCAAAGACTGAAAAAAAAAAAAACCCAAAACTGGGGCCTAGGCACAATTTCTGCTAGAATAGTAAATGAATGCATGGAGGAGGGGAGCAAGGAAGAAAGTGTAGCCATTTAATTCCTTCCCAGGAATTCTTCTGGAGGGATTGGAAGTTGTTTTCTGGGAAGATACAAATGTAAAAAGCTCAGAACTTTTTCCTCAAATAGACATTTGTTTTTTCTGAATCTGGATACTGTTTGGAAATACCGTGGCCATGTCTCCAAGCAAACATGGGAATGGTGAAAAAAATCCTATTCTTAAGTGTCATGGAAGAATACCAGGGAATAATTTTTGCACAGTCAGTATTTCTCCGATTTATTTCTATAGCTGTGTTTGCTCAGTAAGCTGGGCATTTTGTTGGGTGTACTGCACCAGTATGCATAAATTGCCAGCTTGTTCACCAAGGCAGTAATAAAGCTCAGTGCATCTATTTATTTGTAGAACAACTATTATCACCTACTTTTTAATTAGGGTTTTTCTTTAATTAGAGATTACCACTATTAATTGAAGGGTGTCTCCTGTCTTCTGTGTGTTTAAGAGAACCTTCGTTACTGATTACTATTAACAGAAACAGAAAGCTGGACCAAGGCACCCTTCAATTCTGTTGGATGCTGATGCTGCCTTACTGGCAATTGACATGCCTGCAAATATGGTTGATCACATTTTAATGGCCTCTCATTTGGCCCTTCTCAGGAAAGTTTTACAGTTTGATTATTCTGTAAATTTAAACTTGCAGTATCTGATGACTGGAGAAATACACTCCAGAATCAGACGGATGCATTTAATAACTTTGGTAAGTGTGGTGTAGTCACACCCATATAGCCTGGCTTTCCATTAACAATAAAAAAATAAATGACCTCTGTAATTGAATTAATTACTGAAGCTGCATTATAGATGATAGTAAGGCAGAGGTCTTTTGTGTGGTTTTGTTCCTCATTTTCTTCACTAGTATAGTAGGTGGGAATTTCTGAATAGCCAGGGAAGGTGGTGATTATCTTCAATGCA
The DNA here is from genome assembly GCF_987193195.1 of Phasianus colchicus. Lineage (NCBI taxonomy): Eukaryota > Metazoa > Chordata > Aves > Galliformes > Phasianidae > Phasianus > Phasianus colchicus. The sequence continues at coordinate 121,606,918 of NC_143436.1, forward strand.
GAAGGGATTTGGGAGTGAGAACAATATCTAAATAAGGAGAACAAACTGGGAGGAGACGATAAAAGAGCATGTGAAGTTACTGGAGATGGGTTTACTACTTTAGCATTGTACCAAGTGTTGTCCCTTATACTTAAATAGAGTCTCATTTATAGTGTCAGCTGAATAGCTGTGATTTTACCAGTTTGGCAGTAGATTTTACCAGTGGAACCTTTCCAACCTCTGCTCTGCTCCTTTTTTAAAATTCAGCGTAGGTATAGGCTGCTTTAGTTTATTTTTCTGGCCATCAGGAATGCATTCAAAAGTAGAAAAAATGGAGAATTGTCATATTTGTTCCCATTATTTGCTCTTAGTAGAAGCTTTGCGCAGGAATGTTTGTGTTTCTTGGTATTCATAAAATGTGTGGAGCACATTTCATCTGTGAGTGCCCATGGGTATTCTGAACAAAAATATGTACCCTCATCTGCTGTTATTACTACATTTTGCAATCGAAACATGAATTGTTTTGATTTCTTTTTTTTAATCAGACATAGAAGTCTAGGTAACAGTTTATTTAGGCCAAAGAAGCACATTTTGTTAATACTGTCACTATTTTTTTTCATCGATATTTTCCATTTCAGAATAGATACTTATGTAAGAACAGAGGACAAGAGAGTGGCACTTAGAAAGAAAGTGGAAACAGAGAGAGAGAGAAATTGTGCATTAGAGCACTCATATTTTCATGGGATAACTGCAGTCAGATTACTGCCCTCATAGCAAAAGCCTGCTTCTCCTCTCAGCTTTAGCTGCTACTGATCCTTTCTTCAGCACAGGTATTTGTGTGGCGTGGCACACGTTTTTGGAAGATAAGCTGAATTAAAACTAGGTCAGGAAAAAAACAGTGAAGATGGCTAGGTGGGGAAGAGCAGCTGAGGCAAGCAGAGTGCTGCTTCAAGTCACCATTTGTACTTGTCTATGTGAACTTCACGTGTTTATGGAAAGTCTGTTATTGATGGCAATATTTTCTTGCTTTGCAACCTAACTAGGTAACACACAGTAGTAAAAACAAAGACAGTGCATAAAAATACATTGCTGATTTGCCGTGTGTCTTAAGCAAGGCATTTAGCTATCTAACACATCAGCTTCAAGCTGGCTATTCTGGAAACAAACTCCTATATTTAGGCTGATGTTTCTTCCAGAAAAGAATTATTTTACTTCCATTTCTCCTCTCCTGTAATCCTGGAAGTCTGTGTGTTTCCTTGTAGTTTTGTGTAATCTGTTTGGGTTAGCTCATTTTTCTTTTCAAAGCATTGTAGCTCCACCTAATACTTGCATTCAGTCAAAGCTTTGGATTACCAAATTGCTATTGACTGACTGTGTTGATACCTCATGGCGAGGGCTGCAACAGTCAATAAGGAAGCAGTGAGAGAAATACCTGGCAGAGGACAGTGGTGTCACTGGTTATATATAGGAAGAGTTGCTCCAAAAATAAAGTAATGTTTAGAGGTGTATAACCTCAGACTATTTCAGGAGGTGTCTCTTTTTTTTTTAAACCTTTTTATAATTCTCCTGGGGATGGAAAAATATAGCTGAATCAAGAACGTCTGATCGCATTTGTTTCCTAGCTGCCAATTCGCAAGTACTTGAATTCATTTAAGTATCCTTCAGTGTGCACTGTTTATTGCACAAACACAGGTTTGTTTTTCTGTTATGTGATTTTGTACCATCTTTGTAACACAGCAGTAATGCTTGAACTTCAGAGACTCATTGTTCTGCAGCAGATTGAAAGTTAAGAGCACTGTTAAATTACAGGCTGTATTTCCCGCACATATGCAGTGAAAAATGGTCTCTGAGTAATAAATGTTCTAGCATTTGATTCATGCCTGAAAGTAATTTTACAGAATTTGGATTTATCGTGCCTAGAGTATCTCTTGCGTGTTTTCTCAATCATTTCTGTTTAACATATGTGATAGGGCATTCTGAAATTGAGGTGACTGAAACTGATATAAGCCATAAAAATAGATGAAAGTTGTTAAGTGATTTGGTTCAGGCACGTAATCATGAGCTGCAGTATTCCTTCAGCCTTCGTATCATTCTTTCACGTAAACACATGGCTGGATTCAGCAAGCACCTTCCCACTGCATTTCATTAACCACAAAGACAGTTGCGGGCTTTGTACTTCTTCTGGAGCCTGCAGGAGTTTTTGCTTACCATAACCTCTGGACTGCTGGAAATAATCCCCTCATCTTCAGCTTCTGGAAACTCTGCTGCCTTCAGCTGCAGGCATCCAGGAACCTGCAGAGGCCTTCCAGCTCCAGCACGCTCATTCTCTGATCCTGTGAGCAATTGTGTGTGGTGCTGCCAGTGCAGCGCTGGCTGTACAACACGTGAGACAACATGTGTGCTGCATTCTATCTCCAGCTGTTTGGAAAAAAAATTTCTAATCCTTCCAATAGCAAGATGGAAAGTTTGAAACTGTTCATTACCATAGGACCTGTGTTGTCATTTAGCTCTCACTGTGCCGAACGTAAACAAAACCAGAGGCTCCTCTGCTCATTTCCCTTTTGTTGTGTTTGAGGTAGAAGGGCTGTTGTGCGTAGCAAGAGCAACAGGATTGCAGCTGCCTCTGACTTCCAAGTTCTTTTAGTGACATCATGTTGTCTAAATGTGCTCAGAATACTGTAATACAATGGGAAAAATGGGATTTGGTTTCTTTTGAAATTAAAAGAAAAGAAAAAAGTGATTTTTTTCCCTTTCAGAATAGTTGCCAGAAAATCAAATCAATTCTGTTTTATTTTTAAGACTTGGAAGGTTTTGACTCTGTAGTACCAATTGCTGAGAAGCTTAATCATCCAACTACAACCAGACCAAAAGCTACTGGCAGGCGACCACCCTCCCAGTCTTTCACATCTGTAAGTGTAATTTTCTTTTTATTTTAAAAAGATTTTTCCTGAACTTTTTCTTCTCTGTGTTTCTGTTCCCTGATGCTTTTAATCAGTTACACAGCCATTCCTTCACATGTACAGCGAGGCAGAGAAATGCAGGAAAATTTGTGTCTAAAGGCTGCCAATGTTTTGAATGCTAATGTTTAAAACATTCCCTCCCTTGTGAGACTTGTACCCCCTCCTTTGGGTGCTGCCAGGTATTCCTTGCCAACCATGGCTGAGGCCAGAAAAACTCTCTATAAAAAACCTTTGGAATAAATTAGTTTGTGCAAAATATCAAGGTTTTTAAAAGCATTTTCCAGAGGAAGGATTTCCCTTGGGGAAGTTCAGAGGCTTTTCTTCCCCTGACAAATCCATGGGTAAGTGGACAACGGATATAAAAAAAACCTTCCTTGTTTGCACCTTTGCAAAGAGGCCTATGGCAGGCCTGTACTGTGCCATCAGTGTGCATAGGCAGTAGTGAGACTCCTCAAAAGAGCAGCAAAGCAAGACCTGCACTATAAGCAAAGCAGTGGCAGGGCTGACACCCCACAGCATGCAGAGCATCCTAGCCAAGGAAAGTAGACAGGAAGGTGCTTTAGTCTTAGAGTATAATGCAGAGTATAATGCCAGGCAAAGGTGGAAATTCACATTGAATCCAAATGTCTAAGAATTTCTCATTTCATCTAGCCCTGGAAGCAGAACAAAAAATGGAAGGAGGGAGAGTGCTGGTTTTCAGGTTGTTACTTTGGAAATTATGACGAAAAAAAAAAAAAAAAACACCACAAAATCAATACCACGTAGATGCTTTTCTTATTCCTGTGTTAAATCCTCATACAGTGAAAATATCTGCTTTTCTTTCTTCTCTCTACTTAGTCGTCCCTTTCAAGCCCAGATTTCTTTGACTCACCAAGTCCTGAAGAAGAGAAAGAAGAACATGTTTCCATTACACACAAAACTATTGAAGTGTCGAGGAAATCAAGAACTGTTACAATATCACAGGTAAATTAATTGGAATGCCTGTTCATCCTTACTGTGTGGGTATTTTAATTTTTGAAAACATTATTCAAATAGCTACTTTCAATATTAATTCTTCTAATACCAACACAATAACCAATTGGTAACCAGTCCTTTAAAGAAACATAAAATGGTAAGGCTGTTCTCTGTTTCAAAAGTCTAAAGTGAATTGCAGAGTTAAATGCCTCTGTAAACGTAGTATGAAAAAAATCTTTCTAGTGTAATTGCACTTCACAGAATCAGAGAAGCTACGGAAATAAATGTTAGAAACAGAGGCCTTTTTTTGCAGCTGTAAATTGAGTTTACATGAGATAAGTCTTTGAGCAGAGCAAATAAATACAACTTTTTGAGCCGTTCTAATAGTATGTGAATTAAAATTTGCAAGTACAGTCACTTTTTATACTGATATAACTGTATTTATCATATAGGCTTGTGCCATTCTTACTCTGTCTTGGTAGAAAACTGTGAAATTATCAAATACTATGGAAGGAATGTATAGAGCAGGCTTTAGAGTTTGGTGGTACAGTACGTAAGGATACCTTGGCTAATAAAAATATTACATTGTAATATTTATACTTTTTAATACAATTTGTATTTCAAGAATTATTGAAAGGATACAGTCACACACTTCTGTGATCAAATACTGAGGATAATGTTTTGCTATATAGCTCCCTCTTCTGGGTGCATTTGAATTAATTAATATTCTTGGGCCAACATCCGTAAATGATATGCTGGCATGACAACAATGTAAATGTTGTTCCTCTAAAACACGAAGACTGCTATCAGAAAGTGTCTGCCTGAGGCTTTGATCCAGATGGACAGATAAGATGTGGCATAACATGTTCAGTTCGGATGGCTCCAATTGTGCCTTGCTCACTTGCTGCCTGACATCCCTGTTCAGTTCAAAGGAAACTTGCATCAGGTTGTAGAAGGATTATTATCCATGAAGGATCTGGTTGCAGGTACATACTACTCAGACATTCATACACATATGTAAAATGTTAAAGGGGCATATTAAGATCACAAGAGTCAAGCATTCAAGCCACCAGAATTATTTATCTCTCTTGTGATTTATAATGCCATTTTTCTGTATCTGGTCACACTATTTGTTTCACAGAAGACTTCTATGCAGTGTTTGTCTGGAGCAGGTTCTGCACTCGGTCACTCTCATTTAGTAGAGAATACAGTTTTCTACAGATCTTGGTGAATCCTGCTTTTCCCTCCCCACCACGTTTTCTCTTAGCTGTCTTCTGATTACTAATTTCTCTCAGTTACTTTGTTGAATTAATGCCAATGCTCTAGTCCTCAAGTCTTCATTTACCATGTATCTGTGTTTGCATACTATTTGTTCTCAGTATCTTATTTGCTATACAGTTTCAGTATCTCTTTTCCAATGAGAGAATTAAAGGGCTGTCTAGTGTTTTCTCTTACTCTGGCCCAAAAATCAGAACTTAATTAGTTATGGTAGGTATCATATAATGCCCACATTAGCATTAGCAAGTAATAATATGATGAACAATTAAGACTTACCTTACTTGCCAGTGTGACAGTTGTACTTTTACACTGTTCTGTGTATGCAGTGAAGTAATGGATCTTACACGGTAGGTGTTTTCTATACCTTGTCTACTAAGTAGAGCCCTGGAGTGTAGTTCAAGAAGCATGCAATGCTTTTGAGCTAAGCCAGAAATTTTCAAGGTAACCACACAAATGTTGCATTTTTCTCTTAAGTTCCTGTAGGAATAAAGAGCCGTTGGTAGTTATGAGGATCCACAGATGCTTTGGTTACTCAAAGTCAGAAAATAAAATTATACAACTATTTTCTTTTGTATTGATATATTTTCATTCTGAAGTCATGGGATTTTGTTTCTTTTTATATCATACCACCAAGCAAATCTGTGGAATTGTTAGATATTTTTGTAATACTAAGGGCAACATTTAATGCATTCCTTTTTTTAATTTTAAGACAGTGTCAGATATGGAAGAATCCTTCAGTGCTTGATTGAAAACCATAAACGTAATCTGCAAAAAATGCCATTTGGATTTCTGGTCTTAATGCTGTGCTTTGTGGGAGACCTCAGTGAATGCAGGCATATTCCTATAGTCTTCTGTGAGAAACAGTGGATATCTGTCCTTGTTTCATTATACTGCTGGGTCTAAGATCTTGGAAATGGCTTTTGCTGGTTAGTTTTAGCAACTGTGGAAACTTCCACTGAAGCTGTCTGAAATAACAGCTCCCAGCTACACCCCCTCTGATGTAGAAGTACAAAGATAATTTACCTAATTGTTGCATCTCTCATGCTTTGACTATGGACTTTCAACATTACTACAGAGCAGCAAAATACTTAATGTTTGTTATAGATCTGATTTTCATAAAGGTTTCTCCTGGCACCTTTTTTTTTTTTTTTTTTTTTTTTGACAGGTATTTGATAATAAAACTCCGTTGCCTCCAAAACCAGGAGGTTTGGCTAGTGGCAGTAATGTACAACCATCTCTATCCCCTTCACCATCACCTGGATTTCATTCAATTGCTATGGGAACAACAGGCCACAGGTCAAATTCCCCATCCCTACTTGGTGCAGAAGGAAAGCCAAAGACTGAACACTTGAGCCAGGGTCAGACTGCCCTGGAGGAGCTGAGAACACAAGTTAAGGAGCTAAGAACTATCATTGAAACGATGAAAGACCAGCAAAAGTAAGTACTACAAATCACAGCTGTAGTTGGAATGCATGCAATAAGCGTGGCATCAGTGTCTCCTGGAGCTTGTATACATTACTCTGCACTGATTGCTTTTGTGTTTGCAAGTGGTTTCTGCCTACTTCCCTGATGTTTAGGAAATGGTCAGAGCTAGGAGACTCAGGAAAAAAGACTGGCATTATCAGTCTGCAGCGGCTTCTGATGTTTCCTGCTTTGTGACATAGGCAGATGTTTGTGGACTGTTGAATAAGTTAAGTTAGAATTAGCACTGAATAATTTTTTATTGTTTAATCTGCTAGTAACTATTTGGAACTCACATGCACTGATCTTAACAAGAGAGGGCATTTGTACTGGTTGTAGTACAAATTTCACTCAGGTTCCTAAAAAGTTAGATCAGTGCATTGTTTCACTCTTAGTGCACATTCAGAGGAAGCTTGTATTTCAAAAGGCATAACTAATTTGTAATTAGGACATTTGAAGACCTTTGGGTTTGACTCTGCATGTTATCATAGGGCTGGACAACTTTCTTTTTCTTTAAGCTTTTCATTTAGTAGGAGAAACGTGGTCTGTCACATAGTTTTTGCTATTCCTGAGGGAGAACGTTGATGTTTTGGAAACTGTAGCCCAAGTAGGAAAAAGAAAAGGAGAAAAAGAAAGGGAAAGCAGACTGCAGAGACTGTAGCAGAACACAGGTGTGGATGGGTTTGGGGAAGAGACATTGCAAGAGGGCACATCTCAAACTGGAAGTAGACACCAAGCACCCTGTAGCTTGGCTCCTGGTCCTCTAGTTTTCGCAGCCCTTCTTATGTGGGCTGCTCCCACAGTGGCATCTGTCACAAGGTGAGCTCATTTCAATGGGAAGTGGGAAGGTTACATTGTATTGTTGGCACAAGCTTTTAACTGGTTTGAATATGTTACAGGGAGTTTTTGTGTTACCAGTCCTTACAATGTACTAACAGCCTGTCTATCTACATTTTATTTGAAAAAAGGCAACTGGGTACTGATAAAATGTTGATAAAGCTAGCTAAGAGCAAAAGCTGTGGATGCAGGACTGTTAGAAGGAAATGTATTACTCATCTTATTAATTAGCAGGAGGAGAAACTGCCCTTTTATAGATAGTGTTACTTCTCTATGGTATGTAATACACAAGAGTATACTTACTTTAATTAGTTCTTCGGGGATAAAAAAGAAGTAAGTAGTGAAGGAGGGAAAATATCTCCAGGAGGTGATCCTTTGTGTTTTACTAGTTTCAATATTTGTATTCCAAGTTTTTTATCGCATTCTTTTAACAGAAAAGAAATTAAGCAGTTGCTGTCTGAATTGGATGAAGAAAAGAAGATCCGTCTACGATTGCAGGTACTTAAATCATTTATAGCGCTATGGAAATATTGGCAGGTTTGATTTAGCCTCAGGTACAGGACATAAAACTCTGATAAGATGCTTATGTTCCAGCGAATCAAAAGCTTTTACCATTTCTGAAAGGAGGTACCTGTTCCCTTCATCACATGGCCAGTCTGTGTCATATGTATTGCAGTTTGGGGTTCTTACGGGGAAAAAAAAAAAAGATAATTATCTAAAAATTCATCAGCCCAAGTGGACGAATACCAAGCAAAAGAACACAGTACAGGATTCCAAGCATATTTCTTTAGCCTCAATTTTAATGGTCTGATTTTGTCACAAGTGGAATAGTGCATTTTTAAATGATTTACCTCTCTCCCAGAGCTTTATATTTTGTATTTTATATTTCACATTGCAAGATTTTTATGTCTGTTTTATAGACTGAATTCAGGTTGCCTTCACTAAAGCATCATAAATAATATAAAAGATGGCATTAGGATTAAGAACCAGTTACTGCTATCATAGTTTGTATAGTACCTAAGTTGGCAAATTGATTTAATGTTTCCAAGCAGCGTTCTGCACTTTCTGTGTAAGGCTAACAGAGCTGCACCTCTCTTAGGGTCATAGACAGTGCAGCTTCAGTGTGGAATGACTTTGAATCTGCTTGTCCAGATTTTGAAGTGTAATGTACTTGATAAGAGCTTTAGTATTGATTATGTTTTATATTTCTGTGGAATAGGTCTACTGTACTTTATCTTTGTACTAGGGGTAGAAAATCGAACTGTAATTTCACTGGGCTGCTTAGAAGAGGACTTGGGAACATGACAAAGAGTGGCAGAACAGGGGATCATCAATGTTTGTACTCCAGGGATGTGTAAAGGACTTTATGCATGCAAGCACATAAGCTTCTTGTAGCACACAATTCACGTTCAGCTCAAATTGAAATAGAATCAGAGTTTATCTCAAGGTGAAAGGGACCTATAAGGATCATTGATATTCCATGCCCACCGCCCTGTGGTGCAGCCCCTTTCCCTGAGCCCCAGCTGCCCTCCCCTGACACAGCTCCATGCCGTTCCCTCGGGCCTGTCGCTGTCACACAGAGCAGAGCTCAGCGCTGCCCCTCCGCTCCCTGTGAGGAGCTGCAGCCGCCATCAGGCCTCCCCAGGTTTTCCTGATGAGCTGTGGGTGTTTGCAGTCAGTGGCAGTTCTGTTGTGCTGGGTATAAGTGCAGCAACTGGTGCATGGGCACAGTGCTTGTTTGGTGAGTTATTTCCTGGCAGCAAGTTGCATAGGCTGCGACAGTCATCACTGAGACTTGAGAGAGTTCAAGAGGTCTTGGGGCATGTTCAGTGACTGTGCTTATCTAGCTCTGAAGGGAGGAAGCCATGACCTTGTGCAGCTGAGAAGGTCACCTCAATTTGTGAAATCTTTGGAAATAAGGGTGATACAAAGCCTGTACTGACAACTGTGGACAGAATGAAATATGTGCTTTTCAAACTGTGCCAACTGTGCCTTAGTTTGCTAAAACATCTGATTTCAACAAAAAAAAACTTTCTTTTTCCTTTCAGATGGAAGTTAATGATATAAAGAAAGCTCTTCAATCAAAGTGAATACTTGATAGATGGAATGTTGCATTATTCTACATGACTGAGACTCAAATTTATGCCCCAGCCAAAATAACTTTGTGCCAAATGATTTAAGAATTGCCTCAGCATCCCTTTATCGAAGGATTAGCACAACCGTTTTTGATAGCACAACAGAAATACCAACAGTGAGGAAAAATCTTCCACACGAAGCGGTGCTGTGTGGCACTGGTTGTGACTGAAATCAATCTTCTTGTGCTAAAGGCTCTCTACTTCAAGATCATAGGTGAAATGAAAACTCAGGCAGTTTAGTCCATAGTGGTACTATTTTGATGATATTTTTCCATAAATAAAGTGTATTTCAGATTATCTGTTTACAAGCTTTATGATTTTGATTTTTTTGTTTGTTTGTTTTTGTTTTTTAATTGTCTTTTGTCACAGATTTTAAAATGTTTGTACTGCATATAGCCAGGAATGAATGTTAACGTTGGGGCTGGAGGGATTATTTTTGCTTCGAGATAGAACAGCCTACTTCTTGTTACAGTTTTAAGTTGTTAAATATGCAATTTCATGTCCCCCAACCCCCTACAATGAAACTTACGTTGTGTACAGTAATGTATTTAGGAGAAGAGAACCAACAGAATAAGAATCCGGTCTTTGCAATGATTTGTGCCTTTCTTTGCCACACACCGACGGGAGCTGGTCGCAGGTCAGGTCTCCATCACGTAGCTGCCCACATCTCCCGTCACCGGTGTCCGGTAGAGGTGACACTCGCCGTGTACAGCTAGCTGCTCCACACTGCCAGGTCCCTGCCGAGCGGTGGGACGGTGGCGCAGTCGAGAGCATCTCTGTCTTCATCAGCTGTGGCTTTTTAGCTTTCCCGTTTTCAGTAGCCTCTCCTTTGGTTTTGAATGTTTATCTCCGCTTGGTTTTCAGTAGATGATTTCAGCGCCAGCCTCCGTCCCCAATTTTGCACAGAGTGAACAGAATATGCATTATTAAAGCAAAAATAAATAAAAGTAAACTATAAAACGTGAATAAAAAGTTGTATTATTTCCTGCACAAGGTTCTCCATTGTGTGACATTGTTTCATTTGCTGTTTATGAGGTGCTGTTTGCTGCATTATGTTGTAAGCTTTCTGCCATTGAGTTATGTGGAGTGAGATACTTCAAGCCCTGCTTTGCCTTCCTAACCTTGTGGATCCTGGTGCTTGCTTTGTTTCTTCCAGTTTCTGTTTCCATTCTTTCAAAATAACTTCTTCTGGTTTCCTGTTAGTGGTTTTGTGTGTTCTTTGCTAGCAGTGGAGCATCTCAGACCTTGTCAGCAATTCCTGGTGAGTTTATACAAAGCATTTAAGGTCATGGATATTTTTGCACAGCATGGAGTGAGTGGGTGAGTGATATTGTTGATACTGCAGAGTGACAAAAACACAACAAAATACTCAAAGGCTCCGTTTGTCATCTCACCAAATGCCGGTGTTGGCTCTATCCAGGATGTCATGTATCACAACTGACCAACCTGCCTGCTGGGAACTGGGTGAAAAGTAGCTCTCTGTCAGCCAGTCATGTTCCCACATGGCTGGCAGAGCTCCTGTAATCTTCTTACATGCACAGCTGTATAAAATACACACATCACCATATTCAAATCTTACCTTATGGAACTCAGCTGGCAATACTGAACCTCACTATTGGGATCATTTCTTCTACTGTAGCATGTGCTTGTTTTGTAACTGTGGTATCTGAGATTAAAAGATCTGATGATGAAACTTGAGAATATTTCAAAAAGTCCCAATACATTGCTCAGTGTTTTTAAATAGAAGCACTAATAAAATGTTTGTCACTGAAATGCTCTTATTTAACATTTCTAAATAATTACATCACTTTTTTATACAAAGAGTGATAGTCCCAATATAACTTTCCAGCAATAAAGGTTTGTGAGGTTGATAGCAGTGAATAGAAGAGGATGAAATAAAGAATAAGAATTCTGTTTGGGTTTGTAGTGTTATATTTGCAACAAGTATCCATGCAACAGTTCTAGCTTCCTAGTTGCATCATAGGAAGAAAATAAACTATTATATCCATGGTAAATAAAGTTCTAATTCTGGAGTTGTATCTCAGACATGGAAGGGACTTCTCAGAAGTGTTCCATTTTTTGTAAATGCAAGTATGAAGTTGACGAGGATTTTTCTGATAGCAAATCACATTGATTTTTCCCCCCTGTTGATGATACCTTGAGATGATAACTTGTCACTTGATAAATCCAAGTGAAAAGTACAGCGTATCTGCAAATGAAGATTGAATAAGATTTGGTGAAAATGCTTTGCTTTGCAAGTTTATTATTATGGGATAAGAGAGTTCAAAGCAACACAAGTTTTTCTGCTTGCTGCATTTCATTATAACGGAAAGTATTTTACACAGTACGTGGATTTTTCCCTTTTCAAAGGGGATCACTTATGAATGAAAGCCGTGGATGTGAGCTGCTGCTTTAAAAAATGTCTGGGTTTCTATTTAAAGAAAAACAGGAAATGCTGGTGAGCTGCAAAGTGCTTTTGATGTGACAATGATTAAATACTGCTGTTTAAAGAGTTGTGGGAAATGATTTCTTGTTAATATGCACACAGTGGTCTTGAAGGAGACTTCTGTTTCCATGCAGAAATACGTGTTGGTATGGGATCACGCCTTTGGATGATAATGTTACTCATCTCGATTTGGAAACGTGTTCGATCAATGAGAAAACAGTTGTGTTCTTCTTCTAATGTTTTTTTTTTTCAACTCTAAAAGGAACTGATATTCTTAACATGGTACCACAGTGCTCAGTTTTACATGGAAATGTAAATATCCAATGTGTTCCTTAAGTTTTACTAGTTAAATTTCATCTTCTGGCTGCATTTTTGTTATTAATCCATTCAGATCTTCAGAACTGAGCACAGGTTTGGCAGGCAAAGGCCCCAAGTGGGTGTGAGCCCCCCACTCCCACCCCTGGGACCTGGAAGGGAGCGTGAGGTCCAGTGTCTGAGAAAGGCCTGGGGGCTGGGAAAGGAGAGAGGCACATGCAGGAGGGCAGCGTTGCCCTTTGTGGGTAAGGGTGAAGCTGCTGGTTAGGCAGACGAGCTGTGGTTCAAGAGCAAAGGGGAGGGCTGTTTAAAAGTGGAAGCAACTGCTCTGTGACTTCTGTTTAGGGGGGGGGGGGTTGTGGTTCTCCTTTGGCAGAGGGTCTTCTCAGTGCTGACTCCTGTTCAGGGCAGTTGAGGTGGATCTGAATTCTCTCTACCAAATACCAGGTACTTTGTCTCCATGGTTATTAATACCACTCAGTCAGAAATTACCACTCAGTCATTTGGCACTTTTGGCCTCAGCTGACTCTCAAGCCTGGCCCAGGAATGAGCAATCAATTGCTCGTGTCCTGGCACATTCATTCCTGCCTCCTGCAGCTGCTTCCCCTTCTACCCTCCAGCCACAGCCCCTCTGTTTTGGAAAATAACCAACTTCCTTAGGTAGCAAGCCTGAAAGCATGAGGATGCCAGTACTTCCAGCCTGGAACAGATCAGCTGGGCAAACAAGACTTTTTTTTCTTGTCGTGTTCCTCAGTACAAGTTTTTTCTCTCCTGCTTCATCCCCATCAGAGAAAGGTGAACATGTTCACATGGAGGGACCCATCAAACTGCTCTTCAGCTCCTTAGGACAAAGTCTGGTATTTTGTGAGAGCACTCTGGAGGCTTTTCTTAGAGGATGTGAAAAGAGGCTGAGAGGCCATCCCTGCTGCAGGATGATCCCTCATTGGGTTTACCTCTGCAGGGGATGCTGTTCTTTCTGAAGGGCATAACACCAGTGAACTGCAGGAGATAGAGCAGTGCAACAGCCTCTGTGCCAGGTTCTTTCTCCTACCAAAAAGCAGAACATCAGATAAGAAAGGATAAGTACAACAGAGCACCTGCATAGAAATTGCTGCTGCTAGATAATTTGGCTACTCCAGACTGAAAGAGCCAAATTAGTTGAGCTCTGCTGGAAGCACAGATGCAGCCATTTAGCGAATAATAGCACAAGGCACAAGAAACATGGCATACATTTTGAGACCCAGCAAAAACAGCATCGGCTGGAGGAAGCTGGTTTATTAATGGATGTCAAATCTCTCGCCGGGGGCTCAGGATGTTTGTGCTGTGATTGTGCAGCTGGCTTTGGCATGTGTCACTGTGCTCAGGGAATGGAAAATTTCCTATGCCCTGACCTGAAGCACCTGTTTACGTCAGAAGCGCAGCTCAGTAACCTGTGGGTGGGGAGCTCTCCCACGAAAACGATGTCACACTCCTGCCAGGGCTAGGAGCTTCAGTGTTGGACTTGGATTAATCTGGTTATACTGAAGTCAACAAGGTTGATTCGGTCTCAGTGCTGACCTAGAGATCCCAAGAGAGCAGGGCAGCAGGACATGGCAGGAATGCATCAGCATGAGCCTGTCCAGCTGGGCGCAGTGCTGAAACAAGCCCACATTCTCCCATTCATACTTCCACTCTCCCCCCAGGCCTCATGTTTTCCCAGCCTTCTCCCACCTAATTATAAAAGGCAGCAATCTCAGGCAGCAAACCTCCTGCTATCTTGAACCTGGTGGTTTCCTCCTGTAGGAGTGTATGTCCCAGCACTGCTGTGATGCGCAGGAGGGGATCTGCCCCCTGAGCAATGCATCCCACTGCCTTTGCCCATCTGAAGCTGCTGATGCTTCAGCTCCAGTAAGATTGCTGCCTTTAGTATGCTCTGGTTGCTGTCTCCTTGCAGACAGGACTGGGCTGTCACTGTGTCTCTGGGACAGGAGGCAAATGGGGTGCTCTGCAGGCTGAGTTCAAGTTGGTTTCATGCCACAGAGGTGAGTGCGTGCCATAATGGAATCCTGTGGGTTGTTGATCTCCTGTGAAGGGGGAAAGGAAAGGTATGTGATGTTTGTCCTACATGTGTGTGCATGCCAGAGCAATAACCTTATATTTGGCTTCTTTGTTGCTGTGTGAATAACTGGGTACAGAGCAATACCGAAATCATTCAGTTTTCCAATTGGATTTGAACATTGACATAAAACAATGATAGAATAGATAGATAGATGCTGTCAGGCAGCACAAAGATTTTACCCCTACTTTGAGTAGTCCTACTGCTAGCACAGCCTAAGTGCTCATTTCTTGAGAATATCAGCCATGATTTAGAATTTCCCAAGTGAAAAAGAGTAGACATCTCTCTTACAAAATTATTAGTAAATCCTGGATCTGTTCTTGTGAAAAGGTCAGGAATGTTTTGTGCTTCTTCAGAGTCTTGGAGCTGACCAGGAAGCGTGTTACTGTTTAACTGGGTGCTGTGACCCTTCCCACTGCAAAGTGCAGGAGGAAACTTTGATACTTTGACAGAAATGTGATTTGACACAGTGATGGGCTGCAGGTCTCACTTGTACAGCATTTTAAAACTTTGCTGGAATGATTCCTATCGTGCCAGCAGGTAGAGGTATGAAAAAGGGCTGTGTTTGAATGACAGTGTATCTGGCCTAACACTTTCTAATTACACAAGGCTGATGGGTGGTTTGGTGGTGGCTGTAATAGCCCTGAGCATGTGGCACTCTTCTTGCAAAGAATAAATGTAATACAAGTTGACAAAGCAGAGAAGACTAAGTGTTTGGCCTCATATCTTGTCTTGCTGCAAAACCAGGAGAGCTCCAGGAGCAGCTGTAGGCTGATGTGCTGTAAATGTGTTCAGGTCTCATCATTAACAGCACAGAGAAGTGCCCAGAGCCAAGCCCCAGTACTAACAACAGCACCATGCTAACAAGCTCACCTACCAAACAAAGTCATCATGTAAGCAGAGAAAAGGGTTGCCAAGGGTTTTCAGGAGGACAAGTGTTGCTCTCTTCCTCACTAGGGGCCTCAGCTGTGCTTTCAATGGTTATTGCCCACTTTTCTGCTGATCCTACACTGCTCCTTTATGGATACAAATTACTCATAGACTGAAAAAGCCCCTGATCTGGACATTAGTAGACTCCTTCATATGTCAAGCCAGCATTTAAGAAACATCGCCATCTCTTGGCTGCCTTAACAAGAGAAAATGCAAATACACTTAAAAGTTCCAATTGAGGTTGTAGGATGTTTACTAAGAGTCATAGAATCCTTAGAGTTGGAAAGGACCTTTAAAGGCCATCTAGTCCAGCTGCTCTGCAATGAACAGGGACACCATGGCTACATCAGGATGCCCAGAGCCTGATCTGGCCTTGCCTTTAAAGTCTCCAGGGATGGGGCATCCACCACATCTCTGGGCAACCTGTTCCAGTGCCTCACCACCATCACTGTAAAAGACTTTTTCTTTATATCCAACCTAAATCTACCCTCTTTAAGCATGAAGTCGTTTCCCCTTTTTCTATAACCACAGACTCGGCTAAATAGTCTGTCCCCTTCTTTCCTGTAACTCCTCTTTAGATACTGAAAGGTTGTTATCAGGCCATCTCTGAGCCTTCTCCAGGCTGAACAGCCCCAGCTCTCTCAGCCTGTCCTCGTAGTAGAGTTGTTCCATTCCATGGATAATTTTTGTGGCCCTCCTCTGGATGGTCTCCAGCAGCTCCATGTCTCTCTTGTACTGAGGACTTCACATCTGAAAGCAGCACTCCAGGTTAGCCTCACCAGCACAGAGTAGAGTGGCAGGATCACCCTCCTCACCCTGCTGGCCATATTTCTTTTGATGCAGACCAGGATTTGATTGACTTTCTGAGCTGCGAAGGCACATTGCTGGCTCATGTTCAATTTGTCATCCACCAGTACCCCCAGGTGTTTTTTGGCAGAACTGTACTCAATCCTTTCACCCCCAGTTTGTATTGGCAGTGGATGTTGCCTCAACCCAGGTGTAAGCTTTTGCAAATTTGGATTTGCTGAACCTCATGAAGTTTACCTGGGCCCACTGCTCAAGCCTATTTAGGTTTCTCTGGATGGCATCCCATCCCTCTGGTGTGTTGACTGCACCCCACAGCTTGGTGTCATCAGCAAACTTGCTGAGAGTGCATTCAACCCCACTGTCCGTGTCATTGATGAAGATACTGAAGAGGATTGGTCCCAGCACTCACCTCTGGGTTATACCACTTGTCACTGATCTCCATCCAGACACTGAGCCATTGACTACCACTCTCTGAACGATCCTGCATCCAGTTCTTTGTCTGTTGAACAGTCCAGCCATCAAATCTATATCTTTCTAGTTTGGAGAGAAGGATGTTGTGGGTTACTGTGTCAAAGGCCTTACTGAAGTCCTTAAATAGTCATCTAGTAGCTCTTTCCTTGTCAACTGATGCTGTGACACCATCATAAAAGCCCACTACTTATCAGTCTAAATGTATGAAGTTTTCAATGCTACCTACTGTAAAAGTGAGTACCAGCAGAACAGATGAGGTTTTTGATTTGTCACTTCAGAGGGATTTTTGCCTCTTCAAGATTATTCTTCTTCCATAGTACCAACTGATAACAACATAACCATCATGATTACGGATGTTTAAAATGTTTTTAAGCATGGACGTCTTTTGCTGAGTTTGTAAGTCTCATACAGCCTTTTGTACCTGGCATCTAGAGAAATGTAAGACTAGTCAAATCGTGGAGTCTAGATGTCTCCACTATGTGTTTAAGTGAATTCCCTGCTATAGTCACAATTTTGCTGGAATTTCATTAATCAGCAGATGGAATGAGCCCATTGGCCCAGATGACCAAGTCATGGATATTCTTTCAGTGACAAGTAACTTGGGAGAGGATGAAGGTAGGGACCTTGTCTTAGAACAGTCCAAAAGAACAACCACACAGAAAGCACTGAGCCATGACAAATAAGGAAGTTGAGGATACTTTGATCAAGTTGAAGACAAGAAAAATAGTCAGACCCAGGATGAATATGTGATTTTCAGTAAGTTCACAAATGTTATACCAGCCACTTGGAGTTCCTTCTTGTTCCTACAGGAACTGCATACTTCTGACCCCTCTGATCTGCTCAGTTGAAGAGAGACCCAACATGGGAAAAGATTTGTCAGGTCTAGGACTGCAAAATTGAAAACATTAATCATGTCAGGGGGCCGTGTGAATGGAGAAATCTAGTGCTTATGTCTTCAAAGTATTAATGTCTATCAGCTGAGCACTGGATTGGGGCCTGGTTTGCTTTTCTTCCCATCAGAAGTATAAACTTCAGAAAGGTTATGCAAAGTCATGTGAAATGTGTTGAAAAGAGGTGATGAGTGGTTTTCAGTTGGACTGATGACGGGCTGTGATCTGGAGAAGCTGAGTTAATCCTGCACACCAGAGATCTGAGCAGAAAGCTGCACTAAGAGATTGTGTCCTTGCACCAGCAGCTGTTTGCTTTGCCCTCATTCTGTCAGCAGGTCAGATGAGCACATGAAGTCTTGCGCTTTCCAGTGATAGAAAACGAATGCTGATTCAGTGACTGTATGGTGTTTAGAGTTCATGCCAATTTTGGGCACCCTTGCAAAGCAAAACTGCCTGCATGTCAGTGTTCTGAGCTTGTGGCATTTGTAGGCGCTCTTTGTGAGGTTCCCCTTCAAGGCTCATTCATGATATTTAGCTGCCATTGTATATCTACAATATTTTGAATCTGAGATTTTGAACAAAACCAAGCAGCTTTGCTGGACTTCTTAAAGGGAATTCACAGGATCTTTTTTAGACTCCGGTAAAGCTTTTATTTGATGACCTTAAAAAAGAGAATGGTTTTTATATGAATGCATACTTAACAATATATAAATCTTATTTTCTTGTTCAATAAATACAATAACAATTTTCTTCTCATTCATATAAGAGCAGTATCTGTATGGTTACTTGGATACCTGCTCACTGTAAATGAAAATAAGTGGAGAGCACAGTAGAAACAGTACTACCAACAAGTTAATTAACAAAGTGTTTACCATTATCACTGTTTAACATCTTTGTCAATAACATGGAGAGTGGGATTGAGTGCATCCTCAGGAAGTTTGTGGACAACACCAAGCTGGATGGTGCAGTCAACACACTTGAGGGGAAGGGATGCCATCCAAAGGACACTGACAGGCTTGAGAGGTGGGCCTGTGCAAACCTTATGAAATTCAAGAAGTCCAAGTGCAAGGTTCTGCATCTGGGTATGGGTAATCCCAAGCACAGACAGGCTGGGCAGAGAACATATTAAGAGTAGCTCTGTGGAAAAGGATTTGGGAGTGTTGGTTGATGAGAAGCCCAACAAGAGCTTGTGTGAGCTCAACGGGACCAGTGTAAGCTTGCAGCCCAGAAAGCCACCTGCATCCTGGGCTGCATCAAAAGAGGAGTGGCAGCAGGGACAGGGAAGAGATTGTCCCCCTCTGCTCTGCTCTCATGAGGGCCCATCATCTGCAGTAGTGAGTCCAAATCTGGGGACCCTGGCAGAAGGATCTGGAGCTGTTGGAACAGGTCCAGAGGAGGTCACAGAGATGCTCAGAAGGCTGGAGCACCTCTCTTCACAAGAAAGGTTGAGTGAGTTAGGCTTGTCAGCCTGAAGAAGAGAAGGCTCTTAGGTAATGATTCAACTTTTTACTTGCAAAGAAACACGACAACTCCCCACCCCCACTTCAAAGTGAATTTCCTGCTTGTTCTCACTCAGGTAACTTGCAAGACCTGAAGATACTGGTATTCAGTTGAAATATCAATCCACATCAGGCTCAGTTGCAGCATACAAAATGAAGCTTCTTCCCTTAAAAGTACTCCTTGTTTCCAGCTATAAAGAAAGTCTATGAGCACAACAAATGGCACCATGTTAAACTACTGAAAATGAATCTTCAGAATGTGGCAGCTTGTTAGGGAAAATGCCAGAGGAACAGTAAGGATATTGCTTGGAAGAAGAGTGAATATAATCAACAGAAGAGGAAAAGTCTCGTTGTACATTAAATATCTATGAAGAGAGATTGTTCCAAGATGAAGAGACAGACCTCTCAGCATGGAATGCAAAATGATACTGAATGTTAATGTCTGCAGAATGGAACCCAAAGACACATCTTCTATCTACAAGGAAACAGGATTGTGATAATCTCTAGAAGGCAGAAAAGGCTTTTTTATTATGTCTCAGCAGCATCCCGCTAAGCAATTCCAGCCCACATATTTGTTCCAAATTAACACGTCAACAACTTTCAAGATTACAGGGAGCACCACAGCACGCCTCCATTGTTCTGAACCCACTCAACTGCAATTTGTTTTTGCATGTTAGCTGTTGAGAGCCTAAGAACACACTTGAGTAAGATTTCCTGTATAAATAATCCCTTAAATTTTACAACATTGTATTTTTTATTCCAGTACCAGCTTTTCAGCTAAACTTTCTTATATTGCAAAAAATACAAAGTAGGGTTTGTGCTGGGGAGAACCATAGAAACGTGAGTTAGCAGTATTTGTCAGCTGAAGGCTGCCATATGCACACTGAGGTACTTCCACTCATGGATTTACGTTTTCCTCCTGTTACATCAGAAAATTGTTGCCTTGCTGGTTCAAGGCTAATAGAGCTAGAGGTGTCAAAGAGAAAGGCTTACTCACCCCTAGAGAGGAAAACTTCCAGGAAGGGGTAGGAGCACCAGCAGCCAAAGTAGATAATTTCTCCAAAGTTTCCCATACTGGTGCTTTTGTAAATAAAACAGGAATCTCAACCTCTGCAGCAAATGCAACAGCTTACTTGCTTCAGACTCTCCAAAATGAGAGACAGATTTGTCTCTCATGTGTTTTTTCTGCATCCATGTTGAGCCACATTGCACATTGCTATCCCCATCTTGGAGTGTCTCGCAGGACAACTGGCTACTGGAACCCCTCTTTTGGTCACAAGGCCACAGTGCCAGACGCCCACAGAAAAAAACAGCGTGCAATAAGTTGCTTTTATTGTATTATGGCATGTGGTAAAAATATTAATCTCAGATAGCAGTAGGGAGCAAGGCTGCATCAGAAGGTAAAGATGCTGTTCTCTTAAAACTTGTTTGTAGCCCTAAGTGAAAAGTGAGATGAACAGGCTTTCCAGCCAGGCTTACTACTTCCAATCCAAATTCACTCAAGGCCTCATGGTTTCCACAGTTCCTTTGGTTCTTGGCTTTCCTGATTTCAGTGCGTGCCACGGCACCCTTCTGACAGCTGAGATACAAAGCTGAGAGAAGGACTTGGTGGACTGCAGGGTGACTATGAGCTGGCAATGTGCCCTCATGGCCAAGAAGGTCAATGGTACCCTGAAATGCATTAAAAAAGCCTGGCCAGCAGGTTGAGGGAGGTGATCCTCTGCCTCTACTCTGCCCTGGTGAGGCCACATCTGCAGTAGTGTGTCCAGTTTTGGGCTCCTCAGTTCAAGAGAGACAGAACTTCTGAAGAGAGCCCAGCAGAGGGCCACAGAGATGATGAGAGGCCTGGAGCATCTCCTGTATGAGGAAAGGCTGAGACCTGGGGCTGTTCAGCCTGGAGAAGAGAAGGCTGAGAGGGGGTCTTATCATTACAGGGAAGGTGACTAGTGGATGGGACCAGGTTCTTTTCACTGGTACCATGAAGCTGGATCATGAATCCACGATCACGGGAGATTTTAAAGAAATAAGAGGAATTGAAGGATACTTTGTTTCTCAAGCTTTTGGCACAGCTGATCTATCTATGGTCAAGATCATTCAAACGATAAGTGGAAAGATAAGGGAAAGGGCGTAATACACCGGGCTGAGGGAAGAACAGGCAGCAACAGTGGTTTCTGCTGCTTCGGGAACAGCCCGGAGACTCGGGCTGACAGCAGCAGACGGACTCCGGCTTTGCACGGGCACAGGGCGCTGCTCACCCCCTCCGAGCACAGCCGAGCTGGGCCGCCACTTCAAGTAACAGCAGTGACCGCGGGGAGCGGGCGGTGCGCGGAGGCGGATTGCCCAGCGAAGGGCGGGGAAGGAAAGCGAGGCGCGAGGCGCGGTCGCCCCGACGGTGCCGCCTCCCCTCAGTCCCGCTCTGGTGGCGGCGGGACGCGGTGCGCCCGGGGCTGCGCTTCCACCGGCCCTCAGGGCTGCCCCGTCCGGGAGGGCGGCGCGGAGCTCGGCCTTCGCCTCGGCGCCCTCGGGTGCCGCCCGGCCGGGCGCGGCCGGAGTTCGCCCTCGGGCTGGCGATGGGGCGCGGCCCCGCCTGAGCACCTGCCGGCAGCCGCCATGGAGAGCCCCGCGGGCGGCGCGGCGGCGGAGCCGGCGCACGCCGGCGCGGAGCCGGAGCCGCCGACCCCTGTCCCGGCGGAGGGCGGCGGGGAGACGGCGGAGGGCGGCCCGACGGCCCCGCGGTCCCGCTGCCTGCGGGCCGTGTACGTGCTGAACGACCCGCCCAAGGCGGGGGCCGGGGCGCGCAGCCCCGAAGCCGGGGCGAGGCAGTGCCTGCTGCGGGCGTGCGAGGCGGAGGGTGCGCAGCTCGGCACGGTCAACTTCGGCGAGTTGGACTTCGGGGAGACGGCGGTGCTGGACGCCTTCTACGACGCGGGTGAGCCGGCGGGGCGGGGGGCTGCGGGGCGGGGGCTGCGGCTCATCTACAGCGCGCACCAAGCCTCGGGACAGCGGCACTCTCGCTGGTGTAACTTGCTGACAAGCCTCGCCCGCCTCTCGGTCTGGCTGAAAGCTCAGAGCTGGAAGCAGCCGCTCTGCTGGTTCTCCAGGTGCCTCCTGCTCCCACTTGTTGCTCTGAATTGCAATGCGGCCAGTAGGACAGAGCGATCTGTATTGAGCTCTGGTGAGTGCTGTGTTCGGTTTTGCACCACTCACTCCAAGAAAGACATCGAGGCTCTGGAGCGTGTCCAGAGAAGGCAGCGAAGCTGTGAGGGGTCTGGAGCATAAGTCTTACAGGGAGCAGCTGAGGGAACTGGGATTGTTCAGTCTGGAGAAGAGGAGGCTCAGGGGAGACCTTACTGCTCTCTATAACTGCCTGAAGGGAGGTTGTGGTGAGGTGGGAGTTGGCCTCACAGGTAACAGCAATAGAATGAGAGGGAATGGCCTCAAGTTGTGCCGTGGGGATTCAGGTTGGGTATTAGGAAACATCGCTTCTCAGAAGGAGTGGTGCTGCAGTGGCACAGGCTGCCCAGGGAGGTGGTGCAGTCACCATCCATGGAGGTGTTCGAGAACTGTGTGGATGTGGCACTGAGGGACGTGGGCAGTGGGCATGGTGTGATGGGTTGGTGATTGGACTAGGTGATCTTAGTGTTTTGTTCCAACCATAATGATTCTGTGATTCTAAGGAAGTGTAGAAGCACACTCTGAAGAAGTGGACCTGTTGGTGTCGCTTGCTGTCTGGGCTCCAGCTGATTACAGGTCTCTGTTGGTTCAAAAGGATCCTGCTCTCTCTTCTCCAGCCAAACGACTTGAATGGTTGGACAGCATGAGAAAGAGTCATATCCTTCTGAGCAAGCAGGGAGAGGAAGCCCCTAAGTCAATAGATATTATTTAAAGTAATTAAAATTAGCGCGTGCACAACTTCCATACTGATTTTTCTCATAACCTTATGGGCAGGCTTCAGGAAACTGGGGGAATCCAATGACTCTGAAGAGGAAAGTACCTTGAAGTCCACATTTATGTCATCTTGCTCAAGAATGTGCTTTGTTTTGCTCTTGGGACAAGTTAAGGGAGACTTTTTAAGACTTTGTTCTCATTTTAAATGATGATTCCATTTCATCCTTCAGTAAGTCCTCCACATTGAGAAACAACACATCGTTTTGGCTGTTTACTAACTTCTCAGATGGGATTCTGTTACGACTCCCTTAGCAGGGTTGGAAAGTGTTCTCTATTCATAGCAGATGCACTCTCTATGTCTCTTAGGACACAACCACAAGCAGCAGCTTCTGTGTATCTCCCCTGTTTTTCTTTGTGTTATCCTCCTGAAGGGAAGTGTGATACCGTACTGCTGGCCTCATCAATGCCAATTTTTTTCTGACAGTCCTATTTATGTATAGGCACATACTTCCTCTGCACTGCATTGAGAGCTTATTTTGAGACAGTTATTCATTTTCTTAAGTTCCTGTATTATTAAATAGGTGTCTCTTGCCTGGGATTGTGCCTAACTTTGCCAACTTCTTCAGTATTCAGGGCATCTTGGAGAACTGAAATCGCTTTATGCGTGATTAATGTAACTTTGTATTACTGAACTGCCTTACTACTGTGACGTTGTTATCTCTGCACTTAGTTGGCAAATGTTTTATATCACTTTCCTATCTAATTTTTTAATTTTTTAAAATTAATTAAATAGTCCTAAATTGAGAACTGTTCCAAAGAGACTGCTCAAAACAGGCTCTGCATTCATACCTTTTCAGTAGCAATGTTTTAAGACCAGTCAGGGGAATGACTCTGTAATCGATGCCCTCATTTAGCAAACTTTTAGGTTAAGGCATCTTGTCATATTTGTTACCTGTATTAAGAGAAACCCCTAGCATGAGTCACTGTTCTCAGCCAGCCCTGCAAGCTGTCCAAAAGCAGAGGGGTTTATTTGCCCCCATGTACATTTTTTGGAAAACCGTGCAGAATGTTACTGCTATGTTAGCATTTACTCACTGTTAAGAATCCCAGATTAACTGCCATCAACTACAGTGTAACGCTGAAAATGCAGGCATCCTTAAATAAAAATGAATACATTTTTGAGTATGTAGGTTATTATCCAAAAATGCTGAAGCTGATAACTGTCTACTCCTAACATTCTCGTTCAGCTATCCCACCATTTCTTTAGTCTCTGAAAAACCAGTCATTTTTTAATTTCTCTATTTCTGTATATATGATTTATTGTTGTCATATTCTTTTTGTAGAACGTGTGTTGGATTGGGGCTGTCAGCATCTATTCAGTTTTTAACAAAGGCCATTGTAAATGTTGCGTGGTTAACGTTGTGCTCAGAAATTGTGTGTTTATTAAAAACAAAGTCCAGAGAGATGTTATGCCATTGTGATACCTATGGGATGTAGTGCAATGCGTGTTTACTTTCTGTACGTCATGGGCAGAACTTGAAGAAGCAGTTCCTATTGCTCTGTTATGACAGTTGGGCTTTTCTGATAGTTGCTTGCTTGCCTTCTGGTTTGCCGGCTGAAATCCTGACCAGCACATATCTATTGACACTTAATGACTGAACAGTGACTTCTTCACGTTCTGAATGATATCAGTGGGATCTTTGATTGAAGCTCTATCTGCTACTCTGCTTTTCCCACTCTGCCTGAAGTTGTGGCCATTAACTTTAGTCAGAAGACACCCTCCTGAAGCAAGTTGATGTATTTTATTTAGTATGAATCTCTGATACCGTGATTATTGGAGTTGGTGCCTTTTTGAGGACAAAACCAGAAATCTTTAAGGATGGTGTACAAAGAGAAAGAATAACAGGAAGCTCTTTTTGCTGTCTGCAGGCAGAATTTCTGGAAGATGATTTCTCAGTAGGCCACTGAGAAGAGTGTTCAAAAACACTTCTATGCTGTAATGAGAGTGTGATGTCCTTTTCTTCTTGAGCATACTCATTACTGACTTCCCACCATTTGAAATCTTATCATGAATAGAAGTGTGATTTATGTCTTAGGTATGTTAATGCAGACCAGCAGGTAATGCAGAATGACTCTCATCTTCAGAAATCACCAAACTTTCTATGGTGCTTTGATAAAAGGGGACTTGTAAGTTCTACAGCTCCTGTGAGAGCAAACTTAGGATAAATGGTGAAATTAGGGCTTGTTAACAAGATGAGCTCTCTTTGCTCAGATTGTTCTAGAAACAAGCAATCAACAAAGTAATTTATGTGATACAGAAGCGAGTGGTGGTATCTATGGAAGAAAGAAGCAATCAGGGGGAGGCTTGGAATATTTCTTGGATCATTTGGCCATGATATTTTGAGATGATAGCAGTCATTGAAGTCAGCAGCATAAAAGTCAACTGAAAGGAAGACAGACCAGGCAGAGACTGAACTATGAAGGAATAAAGCTAGGATTTGCCTGAGAAAAAGGTTACTCCTGCAGCAATCCAGGAAACGGTATGTCAGATAGTTATCAGTGTAATTGAATATTTTGAAGTCCATTTCTGCTATTTTGCTACATATGAACTTTTCTTACCAGCATCCTGCATGGTAAGGCAGCCTCAAATGCATTGTTGGATATCCTGATTCCTGTCCAGCAGCTCTCTCTTCACTCACAGCCAGCGTCAGACTGGAGAGGGCTTCCAGGCAGAGCCTGAAAGGTGGGTCCTCCTTACACTCCATCATAGTTGAACCACTCTTAACGTTACCCTGATTTCTTGTCCCTGAAACTATTTTTCTTCAAGCCATGAAAGGGAAAGGCAGCTTGTCTGCTCTGGGTCCTGATTTTCAGATTGGCAATGACTGAAGCGACATTGTTGCCCATAGCCAGCTACCGCCGTGAAGCCCTCTCCCCTCTGAAGGCTGGCATCCTCACTGCAGAATTGGCAGGAGTGCTTCAACACCTACAGTCGGAGGCAAGGATGTCAGGATAAAGCAAACATTTATCTTCAAGCTAACACACAGTGTGGCAACTGGTGTCACTGAGCTGGAGGCGCATGTTTGCCTTGCTGCCTCTGCTGCAGGAATTGTGATCTCTAACAGGAAGGTGAGGATGACAGTTGAGGGCAATAACCTTAAATAAACGTCAACAAACCTTGCTGCTGCAGTTTATCTTTGCTCTTAGGTGTGACAGTGAGTGGTGGGAAGGGGTGAAAGGTTGGCTGTCTGTCTGATGCTTACTTCAGCAGGCAGAGGTAGCAGTTTTACTGAGGAATACTTAGTATTTCTCTTTTCATTTCTTCTGCAATTGGCCCAGTGACTGAGGGTGTATTTTCTTTTTAAATCTGAGGAGATATGTGCACAGTGTGGTATGGAAATGTGAAGAGAAGCAGTAAAACCATCTTCAGAGCAGGAAGGTGGTAGCCAAGAGGCTGGGACTGACTAGGTTGAGTGTTGTGCTGCTTTAATACAACAGCAGAGCTGTCAGGATCTGATCTTTTATCTCAGTGTGATACTGCTTATGCAAAGCAACTCTGGGAGGCTTCAGCCAAGCACTTCATTGTGCCACCAAAGTAAAATATTTTGCTAACAAGACTGTAATATAGTAGCATTACAGCCCTTTTATATCCAAGGACGTGAGGTAAATTTTAAATGACAGTAGCAAGCTTGATGCAGTCCATCAAGTGTTTATGTTACGTTGTTCTGATACATCCTAGGTGCTGTGATACAACCATTACATTCAAAATGTGTATTTCGTTTTAATGATATTGGGTTCAACTTCCAGTATGAAGTCATCTTACAGGATTGCTTACTTGCATTCAGAGATATGTATGCTTCACTCAACATTATTTTCACTGTCAACAGTGAAACATAGCTGTATATCAGCCTTGTTGCTCTTTCAGCATGTAGCTTGAAAGGCTTCGCTTTGGTTTAGCTTGCCTATAGGGTTATGAAATAGCTTTCTTGATGTCAGCTGGACAATATTAGAAACACGTAAGCAAGTAATCATAAGTAGGTTGTGTTGAGTTCATTCATGTTCCTGTGCTGTAAATATCTGCAGGGTGGATGTCAGGTGGATGGGAGCCAGGCTCTGTTTAGCAATGCCCAGTGACAGAACAAGGGGCTGTGGGTACGAACTGGAACATAGGAAGTTCCATATGAGCATGAGGCATGTGAAGGCAGCAGAGCCTCGGAGCAGACTACCCAGAGAAGCAATGGAGTCTCCTTCTCTAGAAATATTCAAAACCTGTCTTGATGCTTTCCTGTGTAGCCTGCTGTAGGGAACTTCTTCAGCAAGGGGTTGGACTCGATGATTGCTTGGGACTGGTGCTCTTTAACATCTTTATCAATGACATCAACGACGGAATTGAGTGAACCCTCAGCAAGTTTGCTGATGACACCAAGCTGAGCAGTGCAGTCAATACATTGGAAGGAAGGGATGCCATTCAGAGGGACCTCAGCAGACTTGAAAGGTGGGCCTGGGTGAATCTAATGAGGTTCAACACAGCAAAGTGCAAGGTTTTGCACTTGGACCAGAGGAATCCATACAGACTGGAAGGAGCGGTCCTTGAGAGCAGCCCTGTGGAGAAGGACCTGGGGGTCCTGGTGGATGAAAAAAACTTAACTGAGAGAGCTGGGCTTGTTCAGCCTGGAGAAAAGAAGGCTGCGGGGTGACCTCATTGCAGCCTTCCAGCATTTAAAAGGGGACTATAAACAGGAGGGGAATCAACTTTTGACAAGGGTAGACAGTGATAGGACAAGAGGGAATGGTTTTAAGCTCAAAGAAGAAAGGTTTATATTGGATGTCAGGGGGAAGTTCTTTACAGAGAGAGTGGTGAGGCACTGGAACAGGCTGCCCAGAGAGGTTGTGGATGCCCCACCTGGAAGTGTTCAAGGCCAGATTGGATGGGGCCCTGGGCAGCCTGGTCTAGTATTAAATGGGGAGGTTGGTGGCCCTGCCTGCGGCAGGGGGTTTGGAGATTCATGATCCTTGAGGTGCCTTCCAACCTGTGCCGTTCTGTGATGATCTTCAGCAATATATTCCAACCTCACCTATGCTCTGTGTGTTCTGTCATGTCATGCTTTTATTACCTGCTTTTATTTATAGCTATATCTCACTTCCATTTTATCATGGAATTACACATGGTTATTAAGCAAATCACAGGTGTTTATGTATCCCTAGTTAAAAAGTAATTGATGTTCCTGTTTTGCAGATGTAGAAGTTTGAGGTACAGCTCTTCTAATAAGAAGTTGGTGCAGAACTGGGGCAAGAACTCCAGATTTTGGGGGTCCTTCTGCACTCTGCTCCAGCGGTGGCCCCTAGTTCTAATTCACTGGCTGTGTGTGCTGGCTGCTAATCCACATCTAGCTAACCTGTGGGCATGCTGCTGCTCTGGCACAGGCAAAGGAACAGCCCTAGCGCTGCCTGCTTGGGCTGCTGTCCCCTTTCATGCTCCAGTGATATTACATGACTGGAATTAGGCAGTCAGGTGTATAGGGTCACTTTTAGCAGGACTTCAAATTGGTGTACAGCTTGGTGGTGAAACTTGTGAACATGGTAGGCTCTTTCCCTCATGCTTCAGTGTGTATGTGAGTTGCTTTAGCCTCATGCTACCTTTGAACTCCAGTGCGTGTGCTTGAGACTGAGCCAAGAGGGAGCACAGCTGTCGTTTTATCCTGCTCCCAGGCTCAGGTTTGCTGTAAACAGCATAGCTCCAGTCTCTGCTGAGGTCAGTGTGGTTCAGCTGGCAGCTGCTGGTGGGCCAAATATGTATGATTCCACCTAGCCTGTTGTCTTTCAGAGATGCTGCAACTAGCTTGGAGGTTGGGGTGGCTATGGAGGTGTGCCAGGAGCAAAAGCTGCATTGCTGTGGTCTGTGAGGAGACAGCATGAATTCTGACTCTTAAAACTATGGATCACTGTACCATAATAAACTATGCTTGCTTTTCTACCCTTCAGAATAAGTTAGCCTCACAGAAGTAAATTGTTCTGCTACAGTGTTAATGCTGAAACTCTTCACTGGTACAAAACCCAATGCTCTCCCTGTTCCATGGCCCAAGCCACAAGCCTGCAGATTCTTACAGTCACTTGCTGTTGACTTTTTCTGCTAGTTTGAAGTTTTAAACTAATTTTCAGAGTGACTAATACAAATATTAGTGAGGTTTTTTTTGTTTGTTTGGCTTTTTTTCTGCCGAGTTTTGATCTGTGGTCTCTACTCTGCTACACCGTGATAACTGCGACAAAGCAATCCTAGGAGGAGCTGGCAGGAACTTGGGGTAAAGCAGTCTGCCTTAGCACTGAAACTAAACACTCACCCAGTCTATCCCAGTCTGCCCCAGAAAGGGGCAATACACAGTTCAGAAATCTTTAAAAGATCTTTAAAAGGGGAAATTTACTTAGTAGAAAAACTTGCGTGTGGTAATGGTGACCTTCATAGTATCTGCAGCCTTTTTTTTTTAAATAGTTTTTATTTTTATTTACTCATCATCTCCACATCTGTAGAAACTAAGGTCCTTCCACAACATACAAAGAAAAGCATGCTTCTGCAAGAAGTGCCAGGGACTTCATGAAATCTACTCGGTTGATTTGCAATAAAAAATTTGATAGCAGATTCAGATGTGTGATAAACAGAACGGTCCAACAAATCATCCTCAAAATGCAGTTAACAGTAGTTGAACAATTGAATTTACAATGAAAAATCCATTGTCTTGGGTTTTTATTAAATACTTGGTGCTGTTAAGCAGAGATATTGTCAACATCATGCTGGGCTTCATCTTATGACAATTTATGTATACGTATATTTTGAGATGAGCCATCCTGCAGTCTAATAAAAGATGGAGAACACTTTAAAGGCTTGTTATAAAAGTCACTGTTTTATGTGACTGTGTCTGAAAAGCAGCATGGAAGTGCTAATATTCCTCTGATAGAGATCCTGTGATAACTAGCTTGGAGTTGCATTATTTATTTACTTTTAGCTATGCTGTATTTTGAAACAGGGAATTGTATGGATGTGCTGTGTTAATTAACAGGCAGTGTTCATGCTAATGTTCCGCATTTGCAAGTTGGAAGTAATAACTCATACTGTATTTATAGGATAGTTAAAGTACATAATGTTGGTAATTCGCTTTGGGAATGAGGCCTTCTACTGAAATCCTAGATTTTATTGATCACTACTCAGTACCTGGAAATAGAGCTTTCTAATTTTTTAATGGGCATTGCACATTTCTGAAATTACAGTATTCAGTGGTGGATATGGATTTTTACAGTAACGCATGCAGCATTTAGGCAGGCACATAACGCTTGTGCTGTTTACAGGCAAGGTAAAAATAGCAGATTGGATCCACATCTGCCCAACATCCAGAATACTGAATCAAGAACTCTGTCTGTACGTGAGCGGAAGCTTTTTGGCTCACAGAGAATGCTGTGGTTTGTTTTATGTAAACTTCATTTGCATTTCCACTGTAACCATGCTGCCTGTTTTCAATTAACAACTTATCCATGAATATTGTACTTCCATGTGGGCCCTAAATGGAAGTCTGAGGTTCTATAAAGAGGAAATCTGTGATATAGTTATGAGACCAATGCCACAGTTTGGTATGGACAAGTGTAGATTTCAAGTGATGGAGATGTTTCTTGATCTCTGTTTTTAAATAAATGATTTGGAAGAAAATAAGGGATTTAGAGCAGGTAAGTTTCATTTATCTTTGTACATTAAATTTTTCATTCTTAAAAAAAAAAAAAAAAAAAAGCTCTTAAATAGCTTTACACAAACCTATAAACTTTGGTGTACCAAAATATTTCTATTTCTTCCCACAGTAGAGCCTTGTATTTTGATCAGTCTTATCTCTAACATTTCTTTGGGCAGAAGATAAAATGCAGCATAATTTTGTTTTTTCAAATGGTTTTGGTATATGTTATTGGCCAATGTGCAAAGTGCTCGGGATGTGCAGATTGGGCAAGCTTGTGCTGCTTCCCATCTAAGATATTCAGCCTTAAATGAGTGACTGAAGTCATTTAGGTTGGATAAGTGTTGAAAGGTTTGAAGCTAATTTGAACCTCTTTGGCCTTACTATTGAGAAGGAAGGGGAAGCCTTTCTTGTTGAATTTCATACTCTTCTTAATTGCACTTAGGTCAGGCGATCCCATAAAGAATTTTTTTTTTTTTTTAAGTTGTACTTCAATCCCTTTCATTGCCTCTCATGACCCCGTTGCCTCTCATGACTCAGTATAGGAAGTGCCAAGGGTGAATGAGAAGTTACATCAAGTTCAACTTTCTTATTTTCCCCTACTACAGGCAAGGTTCAAATTAGGTTCAAGGCTGGGTGCCGTTTTCTGTACGCTCTCTTAACTGGCAAGCTCAGCTCTAGTAAACATTGCAGTGGAAACAATCTCACATGACACTTGGCACACAGCTAGTGCTAGCGTGAAATGCCTGTTTTTAATTTATTCCACCGTTTCTCTCTGCTAAACAAGGTGGCAAAATGGCCGATTGTTCAGAAGTAGAGGGCTCCTTCACTTGCTAGGGAAATTTGGGAAATAATGTTATCCTCACCTCAGGCACTGAGGTTAGGGCACCACAGTGTAAGAAGGATATAGAGAGCATCCAAAGGAGGGCTACTAAGGTGGCGAAGGGTCCAGAATGTGACACTTGAGCAGCTGAGGCCCCTTGTGTTTGCTCAGCACAGAGGAGCTGAGGGGAGGCCTGATGGCGGCTGCAGCTCCTCACAGGGAGCGGAGGGGCAGCGCTGAGCTCTGCTCTGTGTGACAGCGACAGGGCCCGAGGGAACGGCATGGAGCTGTGTCAGGGGAGGGCAGCTGGGGCTCAGGGAAAGGGGCTGCACCACAGGGTGGTGGGCATGGAACCCCATGAAGGGCAACGCAGAAGGCTGCCCAGGGCAGTGGGCACGGCTCTGAGTGCCAGAGTTCAACATTCTCAGACATTAGGTTTGATTTTGGGTGGTGCTGAGTGGGTTGGACTCCATGATCGTTGTGAATCCCTTCCA
The DNA here is from genome assembly GCF_987193195.1 of Phasianus colchicus. NCBI lineage: Eukaryota > Metazoa > Chordata > Aves > Galliformes > Phasianidae > Phasianus > Phasianus colchicus. Next base: position 121,638,889 of record NC_143436.1, read on the forward strand.
ACTTGAGGCATTCTGTGGGTCTGTAGAAAAGCATGCACAATATGAGATCTGCTCCTTGTGGCTGTCTAGTACCTATATCAAAGCTTTTAATACACTGAGAGTGTATAAGTGGGGGAAAAACTGAGCAGGTTTCTTTCTCAGGTAATCTGTGGTGGATAAACGTTTTTGTAGTGTTCTGGATATGTCGATTTGAAACCCTACATCAACCGCTGCTTATGGCTTTGGGAAAGGTGAGAAATAAGTGACTTCTGGAAATTTCATTTGCTTAATGTCTGTGAATAACAAGAAGGGAAACAGATACATGTTCTTTAAATAACTTTTGCATGCTGCTTTGTTAGTGTACATTTGGATATCAAGGTTGAATGAGCACATGGGAAGTGTAAATAGCTGTCTGTTTCAAGTTAGGATTCAGGCATATTGATTGCTTTGGAGATGATTAGCTGCTTTCCAGATGCACGACTACAGTTATTAAATCCAAGACTTTGAGCTGTAACTTGTGCCTAGGCTAAGCTGGATGGTAGAAAGGAATGGTTTAGGCAAAATAGAGGGAATTTTCTTCTCAGAAGGCACCGGCTTTGCTACAAGCTGCCTTCAAAATGAGGGCTCTGTTTTTCAGTTTTCCTGTTTCAGTGGGGCATATTGAGATTTTTTTTCCCCTATATATCAGAATACTAATAACTGTATGGCTGCCGGGTCCATCTCTGAGACCTGACTTTGTTTTAGGCTAGCATCACACAGCAGCTGTGGGGTACAAAGAAGCAGGAATGGGATTTGGTTGTGTGGGGAAGCATTCAACTCCTCAAGCCATGATACTGCCCTGTCTCTTCCTGCAACCCTATCAGCCTCCATCATGGGGTGCCTGCTGATCTTCTGCAGCTACTGAGGAAGGAGTGAACTGCTTTTCTTCACCACGTGCCCCACAGCTGCATGTCTGCTATGGTTGTATCATGTCTGAAGACTGTGTGGTTAAATGTTGGGTATTTTGCTTCTTAGGAACCATGGAGTCTCTGTCTCCTTCCACTTGGAGTAAATGATAAGTTCTGCTACAGATGAGTGTTTTGTCCAGTCTTCACTTGTTAAGAGGAATTAAGAGGGAGGGAGGAAAAAACAAAGGGGAATATTGAAAGTAACAAAAAGTTGAAACTTTAATCACTATTGCAGTGAACATTTGGTTAAAATTTTGAAGCATGTGCCATAGTGGCTCTTCTTTCATGATATTTTTGATACTACTTAAGCCTTATTCTTGATGTGATATTTGAGTTGTTTTAAAAACAAATGTGTATGCTATTAATAATCCTCAGCATATTTTAACATTATGCAGGTAGTGAGTATAGAGCATTTAGTACTATAATTTGGGTTTCTTAATGAAGGGCTTTTTTTCTTGAAACTGGGATTAATATACTGTTCCTTTTTACATTATACATGGTCAAATGGGAAAATTGCTTCGATTTACCCTTTAAAAAAATAATCAGCTGGATGTAGGGTTATATAGTTGAAATAACAGTAAGTACTTTGTTTTGGCACTCAAGAAATACGATTGTACAATTGTGAACAACAGTTCAAGAGGTGTTTGTGCAAGCATTATCTCAGCCTACACTTTATTCAGCTTCTTACAGTGATTTTCATAAAATGAAGAGGGCTTTTCAACTTTTATTTCTTCCAATTCATGTGAAGTCTTCTTAAGGCCTTTCCAGGAGGCTAGCAGGAAGCTGATAGCTAGATACCATTCACAGGACCAGTCAATGTCTGTCAGTGACAGAGCTTCTAACTGCTGCCCTGCTGGCACTAAAGCAGAATTTATCAATTTGTATTTAAGTTTCAGATCAGAAGTATCTGAACTCTAAGGGGAGGATGGAATGGAAAGGGAGGAAAAGTAAAGACCATGGGTCTTGTGAAAGAGCCAAGAGTTACAGGCAGGCATAAGTATTCATCTGTTTGGGCTGTGAAATTGCTCAAAAGCTAAGATCCAAGTGATAAGGTCTCTCCCTCAGTTTCCAACCCAAGAGCCTGGAGGAAATTGTGTAAATAGCGATCTCTTGTGCATGTCACAACTTTCATTTATTGGCAGCCTTGTCAGTACTCGCTTGATTTGATTATGGTTGGTAACTAAAGAACTGTGGCTCAAAGTGGGCAAACTTTTGCAGCCCTTCCTCAAGGAAGGATGAGCTTGCAAAGGGCTGTGTAAATTTTGCAGTGAATGCATGCGCACGCTTTTTATTTTAGCTGTGATTTCTCACACCACTGTGTTACCTGCCTCAAACTTGAGGCCGTGTTGTTCTTAAAACATCAGAAACTGCAGTATGAAATCATAGAATGACTTGGGTTGGAAAGGACCCCAAGGATCATTAAATTCCAACCCCTCTGCCACAGGCAGGGCCACCAACCTCCAGATCTGGTACTTGACCAGGTTGTCCAGGGCCCCATCCAACTTGGTCTTGGACACCTCCAGGGATGGAGCCTCCACAACCTCTCTGAGTAAAGCACAGACTAGTAAAACTAGTTTTAGTATGAATGCTGTTGGCTTTCAAGGAAATGTAATGCTTAAATTTGTCTTGAAAAGTAATGTTTAGAGAGAATTCAATGAATGTAAACTTCATCCATAGGCCAAGAATATGCAATTACTGGAAAATTCAAGCAAGAGTTTGGTGTTCAGAGACTCTCTTGGAAATCTTAGCTGTGGATCTAATTTGTGACAGTCCTTCTGTTCCTCCTTCAGAGGCAGAGTAACTGCAGGTCTAGTGTTGATGATGAAGAACTGTAGTTTTTCTCCAGTGGCCAGTTCACTGATTAGTTGGTGGGAACATCTGCAGGGAAATACCTGCTGAGATTATATAATTTTTGACTGAAATGCATTAAAAGTTGCATGTGGTACTTCAGAGAGGGACTGCTAGGCCCCATAGAACAACCTCATAGCACAAAGCACCTTACATGCAATTATTATTGGTTCCCTTCACAGCTAGTGAAGGGAAACGTGCACTTCTGAGCTACAGTTCTTCTCATATAATCATGGAATCCTTAGAGTTGGGAGGGACCTCTGAAGTCCATCTAGTCCAGCTCCCCTGCAGTGAACAGGGACACCACAGATACATCAGGTTGCCCAGGGTCTTATCTAGCCTGGCCTTGGAAGTTTCCAGGAACAGGGCACCCACCACATCTCTGGGCACTGGTTCTGGTGCATCACTACCATTACTGTGAAGGACTTTTTATTTATATCTAACCCAAATCTACCCTCTTTGAGCTTGAAACCATTTCCCTTTTTTTCTGTCAACACAGACCCTGCTAAAGTGACTGTTCCCTTCTTACCTGTAGTTCCCCTTTAGATACTGAAAGACTGCTGTCAGATCACCTAAAGAGGAGCCACAGGAAGGAAGGGGACAGACTAAGGTAGACTTCTGATGGATCAGACAATCGGTATTCTAAAAGTGCTTTATCTCTCTGCATTGACAATCAGGGGAGTGAAGATGACCTTATGTGAGACCAAACACCTGTCTTGTGACTGACCAAATGGCTGCTGAATCTTAGTTTTGGAATAAATAACATTAATCGAGACTAGCATGAGTATGTCCAGGCAGCTTGACTGTTCAGTCTCTGTTTTGGTACATGGGAGCGCTAAGCCTTCTTAATTTGGCATGGGAGGATGTTTAATACTGCTAAAAGAATAAGTTCCCCAACACAGTCTCATAAATGACTGGATTGTTTTTAATTAAATCTTTTATAAGAAAAAAAACAAACACACACAAGCACACAACCTCAAGCAGATTGGCAAAGTTGGAAAAAAAAATAGGACTGAGAACAAAGCTTGGTTGTGGAAAACAATGAGCAATTTCTAAGCTTAGTCATACACTGTTTAGAGTAAATTACATATTTTCTAACTTCTGCAGTTCAATAATGCAAGAAAAGTTTGTCTAGGATTAGTTCTTTTCATGCAGTTAACATTTTAGGAAAAGAAGAAAAATAAATTTTTCTACGCCTTCTGAGTGACAGGTTCTTTTCAGGTGTTTTGCTATTCCAATGTTTTCTAGTCAGGCAATGTTTTCATATTCATGCTTGTGCAGAGCTTTAAAAGTGCATTCTACTTTTGGATTTGCATTACTTTTGGATTTAATATTAACTATATTAATTTTCTTCATGCACCAGTTCTTGAAGTTGCACAGTTGTATTCTGTCTGGCAGAGTTTTAGAAACACTCTTGGAAGATCTGTTAAATATAAGCACAGACATTCTTTGGGCACAAGTTTTGCTTTTCTGGATCAGTAGAACTGCTTTCCTATTTTAGATTAGTGCTTTGCCTTCTTGAAACGTACAGTTTTACTGTGAATTTAGTTATATTTAGGAAACATCTAATAATGTTTTATAAAGTTTTTGCTTTTCATTTCCAAGGACATTGGAAGAACCTTTCCTTTAATTTAACAACAAATAAAATCCTTAATGTGCAGTTAAGGGGAGAGAACTGTGAGATTCAGGTGATATTTAATAAATAAGAAAGCCCCAGGACATAAAAGTAAATGAGCAACTAGTTTCTATGTCAATCCCTAGAAGTGACAGTATTAGTTACCCGCTGTAATTTGTTCTGCTGCTTTTAACTGAATTGTAGTTTCTTGTGTGTGATTTAATTTTTGGGATGAATGGGTTCTTTTGACAATAAGGAGTACATATCAGTTCTAAACCATGATGAAGTATTCATGACATTTATAAGAATTAATAATAGTTTCAAATAGTATAATAGTTTTAAATACTCGTTTCTCCTGAACGGCAGTAAACACCACTGGAACACTAAAAATATGCTCTATTTCTATTTTTAATGTGTGTCCTCTGTACCAGAGGACAGATGAAAGAGGCGGTGCCTGAGCACTGCTGTAAAGTAACACCACAGTGCTGACATGATTAGTGGCTGTAATGTTTGGGTCTGAATGTAACCCTGTTCTGGATCACTCTGGATGAAACGGGTGCTTGTGCAGAAAGCTCGAGTTGAATGTTGGCCCCTCAATCTGTCCATGCTGCATTTTGGGTGGTTGTCTGATGATCACTGTATCCCAAGGGATGGTTTTGCTGAATGAGAATTAGTGGTGCTGAGGCTATTCGAATTTCAAAGCATAAAAGGTTGCAGGTGAGAATTGAACTCAAGAACAAGAAATTTCTAGTTGTGGCTAAACAAGATATTTAAAATAAACACAATTTTTGTGTTTTCTGCTTATGTTAAAATGCTTTCAGGCATTGTGAGTGTATCGTGCTGGTTAATTTCATTACCAGTTTCCCTCTAACTACATGTGCCACTGTTTCTTCCAAGCTGCTTCTGCTGACTTCTACTCTGAACTTCAGCTATTACCACCTACAACCTGGCTATCCAAAAAGTCGGCATTAATTCTTGATCAATACTTATCTGTGAGAAAGGAAGCTAAACCTGAATTTGGAAACAGAAGCCTGCAAAGCGTTTTGAATTGGCTTTTCTGATGCAGAGATGGGAGTAGAGGATGAAGCGTGATCAACTTGTTTCTGTTTAAAAATCATGCTTTGCTAAGCAGATACTTGTGCAGTAGTATTAATTTTATGTATCTCACAGACCTTAGAAGTATGGAAATTCTTCTCTTTGTAACCATTCCATATATGTTGTTGTACTTCAGGATCCTTTATTTGTGTTTCAAGAATTGTAGATGAAAGATTTTAGCATCAATTGCTAGCAAAGCATAGGACAACTGAAACAAAAGTATTTGTGAATCATTGAGTGATTCACACAGCTTGAAGAGATGTAGCCCTGAAAACAGTAGTGCTGGGGAATGATCACTGTCACTGAGTGTTGTACTCGCAGTGCCCAGTTGTGAGAATCCTTCTTTGTTTTTTGGCTCAAAGCTTGCTTCCTGAGGTATTTCTTGTGATAAGACTGACTTGTCTAGGAGATGAGTGATGGGTGTTGCTGTGTGGCAATCAACATCACTGTGTGGACAATTTTAGCTGTTTGCCTCCGGAAGATAAGTGCTCAGGAGTGCTTACTGGCGGAAGATCTGGCCTGTGACTAAATAACTCCAACTTGCTATGGGAAACTGGGGGATGATGCCATTGTATCCTGTGAAGGCAAGATACAAGTTGGTGCCTCCTTGCTCCCCCTTATCTGCTGGCAAGGCCAGGAAGATAGGAACAAAGGAGTTTCCGCTAAGATCCAGAGCCAGAAGCTGCCACTCCAAGGAGAGCTGACTCAACCACTTTGGATTTGAGCTGTCACTCCAAAGACAGATGACTCAATCACTTTGAAAGCATTGAAAAGGGGCCATCATCACCATGGTCACGGTCCTTGTCCTTGTCAACAGAACAACAACGCCCGATGACCCACCACTACTGAAGATCAAAGGCTGAGCTACGAACCACACTGGATCCATGGTGGTGACTATGTCCCACTTGCTTTCTATAAAGACTCCTTGCTTCTTCTTTCCTACCTTTTCTATCACCCTCCTTCCCTTCGCCATTACCCTAATTCATAATAGCGTCCGTCCTCCCCTTCCCCATCTCCCTAATTAAGATCTGTAATAAACTGGTCGGACCAACGTTTGAACCATTGTTTCTTAATCTCACGCCGGGTATACAGATATTAAAAGGACCTCCTCTCCCTCCTATAAATCGGAGCGAGACACCAGTGCACTGAATGTGTCTCAGGGAGCTGCTGCTTTAATTAGCTTTGATTATTCATCATTTGTTCTCCACTCACATTCATTTCCTGACCTCACCAAACTCAAGATATGCTTCCCTAGCACCTGATTAAAGCTGCTATGTGGATAGGTGCATATTCTCTCCTTCCTGCTCCCAGCATACTGCTGTTCCTGCTGGAGGGGTTGTGGAGACCACTCTGGGAACACAGGGTCTTATCACTGCTCTGCTCCGCTGCCATCAGTGCTTCTGATGTTCTGCTTTAGTCAGATGGTGTTTGCTTTCATCCCTTGGTTCCCATGGTCAGACTGGATCTATTCAGTCATCTTCCTCGGGCTATTTTTTCCATGTGCATGTATGTTTTTGTGATGCCACCTTCATCTTCGCTGCCAGTCTTCTATTTATTTTACCTTATTCACACTTGTGTTCATGAGGTGTGAATAGACAAGAAAAGCTCATCCTCTTCTATCTTTTATCAGTGTTAACTGCTGAATAATTCCCCTTTTTATTGTGGACATTTCTGTGGTTATGCCCATTTAATGTGGGTCTGGTGCAACTTACACTGCAACCGAGCGGCAGTCAAGAGGAGGCAAATTTCAGATGTAGGCTTGCACAGCAATGGGCTGTGGGTAGCCTTGTTGAAATAAACTGTTACGGATCATTGCTCACATGGTATTGGAAAATGCAATATCTGTGTGCTACGTGAACACATTGTCTAAATCTTCTCACCAGGAAGGAGATTTTGATTCCACAGCACAGTTCCACAAAATTAGGTTATACAGGCACTAAAAACAGTCCAACTTTTTCAACTTCATCTTTTTCTTTGAGTTAATGTGATTCTAGGTCTGCTTGTTATTTTGTCCAAATGTTTATTTTATAGATCACTTATGTTTTCTCAGTTGCTTTTGTTATGTTGGAGGTGAGGATAATCTGGATGTGTGGATGAAGCTGGGGTTTACTGCTTCAAGCCTGCTCAGTTGGTATGGCCCTGTAGCATGCGGTATGCTAACAATTAGCTCTGCTGCAGAAAGCTCATTGAGCAGGAACTGGAAAGGCAATCAGTAGGTGGTGCAGGATTTGAGATTGCTCAGGGATAGGAGAATTTTCTCACTTTACCATGATTTTATTTTATATTATTAATTATTTTTTAAATCATTATGTTTTAAGTAGAGATATTTCGGTTTTTAGGCACGTCATTTCTGTGGACTCAAAAGCCCACAGTGCTTTAACAGGCTAATGAAAAGGTTTGGCTGACCCCAGGGTCTGGTGCTTTAGCACAGCCTTTAAAATACCCAGGTGGAATTGTACAGGAATGTATATTCACTGCTGGATTTACTGAGAACTTGCATACTGAGTATGAGGCATTGATTCTTCTGGTAGGTAACCTCAGTGAAGCCCAGGTGAACTGACTGCTTTGTTTGGATTTCACACAACAGGCCTGGCCTGCTCATGGGTTTCTTGTTTATTAGTAGCTTCGTTCTTCTCCGTCATTCCCTGCAGATACAGGAGCTGTCTGTTAGCAGCTTAAGAGGTGCAGGATTTACTGCCCTGCTGAACTGGGACTCTGGAATCTGTTTTGTACCTCAGACTGCCCTGTGGTTTGAATGCCCAAGTTTTAGTCTTATGAATACTTTGGATGTACATTTAGCCGTCTATCCCGCAGCAGTGAAAGCAGACAGTCATGCAGACACAGGCCTTCGAAAAGCTTAAGACCACAGCTTTCTTAGGTAGCACAGAATATACAAGGATCAAGGGAAAAACAGCATAAGTGTCCTTATTCCAGTTACTTCTTCTGTCTGTGCTGGTCTTTAAGATCACATAAAAAACAGACAGTGAGTTCCAAGTCTTTAGTGTGTATCTCAGCTGTTGTGCATATAGTGCAGGGTATTTCTATTTACCTCTCTGTATAGGTCATCTTCACTGATGCAAAGTTTCTTACTTCATTTCTGTCTAGAGTGCTAACCAGGAGCACTGGAAGTCTTGCTCAAGCTGCTTGTAGTTGAGTTCTGTATTCCACCCTGCCCTGCACCTCAAACTGCATCATGAGTGTAGCTTTTAAAAGTCAACTTCACAAATTATTTATTTTTCCACTGTACTTCAAGATTCAGTGAAAATAAACATGATCTTGTGGTTTCCCTTAATTTTCATTTGCCTTATTCTCCTCAGAGGTTTCACCTGGGGATTCCACATCTCCTATCTTAGTGGGTATTCAGACCATCAGGCCTGGCTTGGGGAGCAAAAGTAGAGCTCCTTCTTCACCTGCAGTATACCTGATGCAGTGATTTCAAAACTGTGAATTCGTAGACCATGTCTCACAGTTATGGTAATACTGTGATCATTTTCTGGATGTAGTATCTTTCAAGTGCGTGGTAATATTTACTCATACTATGAGAAAATGATCCTTAATTAAGTTTGTTGATTTTGTACTTACTAATGTATGTGTGATCTCATAATTCATGTTAAATTCTTTGTAATAATGAAATGTGTTTTAAGACTTTTTTTTTTTTTTCTTTTTTAGCACTTTCTCTCCTCCCTCTCTCATTTCAGATGTTGCAGTTGTGGATATGAGTGATATTTCCAAGCAACCATCACTGTTCTACCACCTTGGTGTGCGTGAAAGCTTTGACATGGCAAATAATGTTATACTCTACCACGGCACTGATGATGACACTGCTCAGTCTCTCAAAGTAAGGTTCTCTCTTCAAAATCTTGCTTCTTTTCGGAAATATCTTTAACTACCTGATCCTGCAAATATGTGTAGTTTTTTTTGAAACTTTCATTGAGTGTGATTTCCTAATGACTATTTAGCAAAATCTTGTTAAGAATAATAGCTACTACCAAGAATAGCAGTGGTTAGAGTAATGTAAAAGCTTGTTTATAAGAAAAGATCCATACTGCAATACTGGGTTTGCTTCAGATGGTTTGACTTGTACAAAATCTGCACTTTTACTTCCAGTAATGATGCTCGAAGAAGTAATGTATTGCAGCCTACTCTGAACATTTAAGTACTTCTCTCAGCTGAAGTTAGTATCTCCTAGTTTCTGAGAAGCTAAGATTACAGGAATATTCTTTTTTATTATCTTCTTTTTATTTCTCTTTGATGAAGATAAGGAAGAGACAAGGAAGAAATCCTTATCAAATCATTTTACAGACCTGTTGTTCACTATTACAGTAGGGAAACATGCTATACACTGAAGTCTTTTAATGCTGCTCTGGCTGCGAGTCCTATAGTGGGATATTTCTTTCACAGCGTAGGTTCTCGTTCATTTGGCTCACGTTTAGATTACTCTTACTTACACGTCTAGATTACCACTTACTGATTCTTATAATATCCTTTTTCTTGCTACCTTCACTGAGAACAGTGTTGTTCATGCTGTGTGAGGTTGCTTTTTTTTCTTCTTTTGATTTATTGCCCTTTATAATTTAACATTTTTTCATTGCACTGATGTCCAAAAATCTATCTTGGAATTCTCCAACCTCTCCCAGTGAAATAAGAATATTTAGTTGAATGTTAATTGCGTTTGAGACTCCTTGTCTCTTCCCAGAAGAGCTGGGTCCTGTCGCAGCTTCTTTTTCTTTCAGTGTGTTCAGTTTTACTCTGAGTCTAGAATCCCGTACTGCTTTCTGCATTTCACATTTTGTGTAATCTGGAGTCACAAGACCTCAGAGATGGAGCCTCACACCCTTTGCTCAAATAGATACAACAAATATGTGTCAAGGCATTCTTGCATCCCCTTCATTGCCCTAATAATTTCTTAAGGGCAGGCATACAAGTTTTCCTTTTGCAGTGACAATATACCTGACTGCAGTTTTTATTTTTTATTAACACATTTTTTTTAAATCTTTGTCTTAAGTTGTATCTCAGGTGTTCTGATCATCTTGGTTCTCCCCAGCAGGTGCCTAAATTTGGGAAGCCCAAGCTAGTCATCTTTTACGTATCTCCACCTAATGAGGAGAACGGTTTTTATTTCTGCACTTCATGCCAAGCACATATGCAAGCATGTGCTCTGTAACTGGAGGGATGATGGATGACCTCCAGACTCACATCTATCTGTGGGCCAGGTTTCAGACAGTTCATTGCCCGAGCTTGCAGATCTTTGCGGTGTCAGTTCTGAGTCTTTTCGTTGAAGAGTTTGAAGCTCAAGTACAGAGCTGGAGACCTCGCAACGCTAGAGTATGACTGGATCACATAGGGCTAGAAAAACTGTTCTCTCTCTTAATTTCTCTTCTCATGGGAGCTCTGCTAGTGACACTGAGCCCTGCCGTATCTCTTATCTCACAGTTTGTATAATCACTTTGGTCAACAGTCCCCTGGCATACCTTACTATGTGATCAAAATTACTTGATTAATTGATTTGAGTTTTTGGAAACAAGTTGAAGAGGTCATCTGGTTGAAAACCAGGGGAGTTTTAGCAGGATATGGGGATATGGTTCTGTCCTATCCTGATGTTCTTGGTACTTCTTTTGCAATTGAGCTCCAGTTTGCTGTTGGATACTGTTGAAATATACAAATAGACTTCATTTTAGGAATACTTCAGAAGGTGGATAGGGATTATTCTTGGGATCCTTCAGGGAAGAACATTTCATGATCTCTTGGCATATTTCATGGTTTAGGTGCTAGGTAGTTTTCAGAAGAGTTCATTTTTTTCCCTAAGGAAAAAGTTAGAAGTTTTTATCAACAGCAGATGTAATTTTATTAGAGATATTTGTTTAGTTAAGTGGACATGTTTACTTTTAGCTTTTCTTTCAGGTGTTTATTTCAGATGACTAGGCTTTCAATCTTTTTTTTTTTTTTTTTTTCTGAAGTATTTTATTGCCCTAAAGAGTTTGCACTAATCAGTAATTCTGTTAGGTATAGATACCTTGATGTGAATAGTTGACTGTCTATTGGTGGTTTGTCATTTCTGACTAATTTAACCAGTTATTTTCCCTTTGCTTTTAGGAATATATTACTCTACTTGGATTTGGGTTGCTTTACATGCCCAATAAGAGCGTCTAGCCTAGCTGTTATGAAGGCAGTATTCTTACTGTTACTCCTGCTGGAGTGGCTGTGAAGTTCAGGCAGCCTGACTATTTAGTTCACTTCATAGAATACATCCTTGAGATTCTCCCAAGAGTTGTATCTTCAATTTCTTCAGTGTTGTTTCCAAAACAACCTATTTCTAAGCACATAATAAAAAGGCTGGATTTCAAGAGGTTCATCATTGTGGAACTGAACCTCTTAGACTGTTAGTAATGCTCAGTCTGCTGGTATATACATGGGCACCATCATTGCAAGGGTTTGAGGCTGTCGGATGTGAAGGTGTTGAGTAAGAATGATTTTAGATTGCTAGAGCACATACAGTTAAATTACTTCAGTAACCTTGCTTAGAAACAAGTCTGCCTCTAACATTTGTAGAGTAGCTTATCTGGAGATCTCTTTATTTCACCAAGCAGTGTTCACTGGACATGCATACCACCACAAGAAGGAGAAGGTTACTTACCAACAGCTGGAGATCTTTGAGGTTTGGTTTATGTTAAATTGTCATTCTCCTCATGATTTCAATCTCTCTCTTTAGATTTCATAGTCAGAAGAACTAGAGGCAGGAGTGTTTTGGGCTGTGCCCATCCAGGTAGGAAAGGAGCCTAGGTATCTTAAGGATATTCTTTGAGACAAAAGTCTCCAGCTTTGAATGCTTTTGATTCACAAGTGTCCAGTAGGCTTATGGAGTGCCCTGCTTGAGAAACTCCAGTTACTGGCAAGTACAAGTTTTCTTTGTCTTCTGAGCACTAATTTAAATAGGTTTATTTGCTGAATCATTAATTCGTTCTGAAACCGAACTCTGGATATTTTTTTTGACATTGTCCTTTACTTGGAATTTGGTATGGCAGGAAAAGGAGATTATGTGTTGAAGAACACCTTTGTACCTGTGTATGTGTGTATACCATTAATTTCATTGGACGTAATAATAATTCTCAGTAAAAATGACCATCTTTATTCTCTTTTTCTTCCAGGATATGGTATCTCAGAAAAATACAGTAAGTATTAAATCTACATTCATTTTAAAACGCAAAATGAAAACTACAGTTGAAACAATTTTAACAACAATGTTACCAGATGTATATATGCTCTTTATGGTACAAGGGAGTCTGTTTTCCTTACGTACAATACCAAGTGAATCTTACTGACTTCCTTTCAAAAGAAAAGATAGATGAAAAAAATTACTTTCCTTTAGGAGTTCCTTTTTAATTTCTAGAGAAGTGCCAGTAGGTATGTTATATATGTGTGTTCATAGATAAAAATATAGACTTGAAATTTCAAAATCTGTTTCAACCTCTACCACTTTCACTCATTTGTATAAATATGAATGTGTGTGTGATACCTTATTAAGGCTGTACATCAAGCAGATTTGACTACTGTGTACCCATCTTTTTCTTCACAAATTCACAGGTTTTGCTGAGGAATGCTAAACATTCCCCAATTAAAAACATTTTTAACTTTAATGCAAGGAAAACAAATAAGTGAGTAAACCTCAACAAAGATACAATTCAGTAGTTATTTTAGGCTTACTGTAATATACCACAATATCTTGCACAGTTCTGTAATTTTGTGATACTTTCCATCAGTGGTCATTTTCATTAAACACTTATCCTGAGGGCTTTTGAATTCATAAAAATCTTGAACTTACATCTTTATATGTTTTCCATATACTTTTATTCTTTTCTGAAGTAATCCTAAGCAGGATTAAAACAATAAAATGGCTTTTGATTGTGCTAAACTGATCATTTAGAAGAGAACTAAAAGAGATAATTTACTAGTTACAGCTGCTTATTTTGAGTTACAGTTTATACTTGGCCGCAGCAAGTATATAGGCTAAAGATAGATCAGGTTGAGTAAGTCCAAGTCCTTTTCCTGTCTGTTGTGGTGATCTTTGATATCTTTGATCTGGTTTCACTGTGCAGTGGGAACTGCATTTCCTAGTCTGCACCTCTGTGAAAAGAGGCCTCAGAACAGCTTGAGGTTTCCTTGTGAATAATGCTACTTCCATCTTCAGGCTATAACTGCTGGATGTCACAAGTATATGTTCTCCCCTCTAGAGCCAGAGAGAGAATTGTGACAAGAGCCATTTAGTGGTTACTCCTGAGGTAGTGCAAAAGTGGATCCTAGTGCCATGGATCCTAGTGCCATGGATTAGCAGCCTGCAGTCTTTTCTTTTGGCTGATTCTCTCCCCACAGGGGAGTTAGGATCTCCTTCAGCTTCATGAGGAAGAGAAGAAAAAGTGGATTTGGCAATGTTTCCTGCATCAGACCTGGAAACACCAGGTTAGCAAAAAAGTGCTAAAAAAGTGGGAGAGGAGGAATTGTGTAGCCTACTTCCTCAAGTACTTGGATTACAAAGACCATTGTGAGTAAAATACAGAAGAAAAAATAATTGACTTAAAATATCAAGTATGGATTCTTTACCTTTCATATTACTCAAAGTTATTTGTATTCTCTTAGATAGTAAATTTATTGTATAGTGCTCCCATGTTGCATTCTTTTTTAATCAGTTTTTTAATCTGAAATAGCAATAAACTGATTGGCAAGCTAAATAATTAATAAGTTCAAACTTAATCTTTTTCTAAGTTGGAATTGGCTTCAAATAGACAGTTCCCCTCCTTGCAAGCCACATGATGTGTCTGCAGTGGCATGTAGTTTGCTGCAGTCCAGTGTTGTGCCACTGCTTCAATGCTTGATAAAATATATCGTGTAAGAATAGGAGAACTGGGAAGGTAGCTTTCTTCCACTGTCCAGGAATGAGGATTTCCAGGGTAGGAAAATATGGGGAATGCCATTCAGATTGACTCCTGCAAACAAATGAAAGTTCTGTAGTGGTTTTTTTGGAGGGCTGTTGCTAATTAGGATTGCTGTGCTAGATATGTAGTTACAGAATTGACACGAATTTACTACATCCGGTGAGGTAAATAGTCATGTAACCACTGCAGTTTCATTTCTAACTATTACATATAGCACTTAATATACTCTGCTACGGGTCTGTATTTTCCTATCATGTTTCCTGGTTGAACTGATCTTCCTATTGGTATGCCTCTGTCATAGCTGTGATGAAGCAGAAAGAGCTTAAGTGCATTCTTCACACGCTGTGGTGGAGTGTGGAGATACACTGGAAGAAGGATAGATACTTCATCTGCTAAGCTTTCTTCCAACCCAAAGGTAGCCACAGGATTACCATTACTGGTTTTATGAAGAGAAGTCCTCTTGCTGCTTCGGTACTCTGTGTCTGTGCTCATGTAAGGAAAGAAGGTAATTGAGATTGCTACCAGACACATTGCACAATCTTTCCAGCAGCAAGAGTGAAACTTTCTGCATGCAGTTCTGCAATTAGGACCTTTCTCTCAGGTTTTCTTGTCCTTACCTTTGCTGTTTGTCCTGCAAATATCAAATCATGTACAAAAGTGCAAAAGATAACAGCATAGAATGGATGTGGAACCATACTAAAGATGCAGAAAAGATGAATGTATTGCGTGTCCTTAGTGGCTTTTGAGCAGGTAAGTCTTGAAAAAAGTTGATATTTTCTTTGTAAGGAAAGTATTATGCTAACTCTGCATCAGGGAGGAGACAAAAGTGAAGAAACTGGACATAAATCTGAAAACAATGCATAGAAAAAATTACAGCATTGATTTGAAAGTTGGCTTGAGCACAGCTGATCTAAAAGAGAAAGTTATACAGTGGCATGCTGTGGTGGTGTGTGCTTGAGATATTTAATAGCTTCATGTCTGGAAAAAGAGAGTAGGAGTAGAACTGGGTTTATAGCTTCCTTCCACTGTCCAGGAACAAAGATTTCCAGGATAAAAACTGAGAGTTGATTCAGATCTACTTGACTCCCACAGACAATTAATGGAAGTTCTGAATCAATAATTTATTGTGTACTTAGATTTTAGATTTATGAAAGAATTACTGGCTATGGGAGTTCAGCTCCCAGAACAGAACTGCACTTGTATGACATGCAAGGTCAATATTGCCAGTGCCCCATGAGTTAGTTTTCCTTCCATAGAGCTCCTTGGAGGTTTGAGGACAACCTTCTGCTAATTTCATTTATAGTTTAGGCACAGCTCCCTTTCTTCTGTCAAAGTAATCAATAATAAAACTAATAGAGATGTGTGTTTGGACAGAACAATGTGTTTCCTGTATTGTTATGAACAAGTTAAGGTCTGAGAGCGCTATCGGATTGTAGGGTACAGGAAAATGCATTTCTCTCTGGAAAACTGGCTTGTGCATTGGAGTTTCTTTAGATGTTAAGTTACTACAGGTTTACTAAAAGAAATAAAATTTCAAGGATTTTCAAAAGCCTGAATTGCTTAGAAAATCTTCCCCCAATTTAGCATTACACATAATCCATGGGAAAATTATTATATTTTGGTACAAAATGTTGTTGATATCCTTGATTCGTTTGTTTTTGTTCTCAGTAGGGAAATTCTGTCTCTCTCTATAGAATTTTAAGGAATAGTGTGTAAAGTTGTCCAAGATGGAGAGAATAAAAGAGTGCACAGGAAGTGTTTTAAAAACTGCTGGAGTCAGGAAGCAGAATGTTCCGACCTTCTTACAGTAGTTCTAGCACTGAATGCTTTGATCCGTTCAGTTTATTTGAATGTGACACTGAGAATATAAGCCAGAACTTCCCTTGTGAAAAAATTATCAGGGCAAGTTTAGAATATAAAGAGAATTTTTCATTAGTTCGTAAGTTGATAGTAGACCTGAAGGAGTTTGAATAACTGTTAATCTGAAGGGTGGTGGGGAGGGAGAAGGTATTTAAAGGGAAGTAGGATGGCTATTAAACCAAAAAGTTTATTATTACTTAGGTCTATGTACCTGAAGAAATATTTTGAGATTTAAATGTTTGGGGCTTTTTCTTTTTTCTTAAATTATAGAGGATAGTGATGGCTTGGCTATGGAGGAGCTGTTAGCAAAAGTTCTCCTTAATCCAAAGGAAACAAGATTGAAATTTATCCTTGCCAAAGGAATTTTTATGTTGAAAAATCACTTTTTATTGTGATTGGCCTCAAGTCTCTTCAGAGCTTCAGTAGCTGTATAAATTATGGTAGCTAATTCTTCAAGTCAATGAACATATAAGAAATCTAAATAAAAGATTTTGACACTTGGACTCATTCTCCATTTTAGTAGTCCCAAGGATTGAATGAAGTATGATTACGCTATATAAATTTGATAATATGAAGAAGTAGTATCATAGAATGGCTTTATATATATATATTTTAATTATTTTTACAGTTTATAAAAGATTGTATGGTGATTGTCTAATAATTTATTACTGAAAAGTTGGAGGCAGCAGAAGTAGTAAAAGTTTCAAAAGGGCGCAGAATGAAAGAGGGCAGGGTAGCTGAGAGTCCATTGTTATTCCTTTTTGAGAGGAAATAGAAATATTAAAAATATTTTTTACTGATCATTACTTATAACAGTTATTATTTGCATAATGAAAACTGTGGCTTTTAAAATTAATTTATGACAATAATTATGGAAATGCTACTGTCTCAAGGGAGGCACATTTGTAGCAATTGGCTTATAGTTAACTAATCAGGTAATGAATCTGCCACTGTCAAGAAGTCAGACTTTTAAAGCAAGTTAATGGTGACACAAGGAGATGTGTAGAAAAACAAAGAAACCTCACATTCCACTTTCTTGCTGGCGATGTGTTGTGCTATTTTTCTTTTTTTTTTTTTTTGTAAATATGGATTTACTATAAATATCTACATTTCTTCTCCATTGTTTCTTACTTTAATCATTTCTCTATTCATGTGTCATAACTATTGTTTTGATTCTCATGCTGTTTTATGCTGGTGTTTTCCTCTTTGTTGTTTTATTTCAATTTGGAGTAGGTTGCCAACCACAAAACTTTTCTTCGAGTTGAAGTACCTGCTGAATACCACAATGGTAACCTGATAGGCAAAGTATGTATCATTT
This sequence comes from Phasianus colchicus, assembly GCF_987193195.1. Taxonomy (NCBI): domain Eukaryota; kingdom Metazoa; phylum Chordata; class Aves; order Galliformes; family Phasianidae; genus Phasianus; species Phasianus colchicus. The sequence goes on from NC_143436.1 coordinate 121,656,478, forward strand.
TAAATCTGTTTTCTCTTAATAAACATGCCATATTCTTACTGTGTTTCTAGCATTTTTATGTAAGGGTGCTTTAAAAATCACGCTTTCTTTTGCACCCATAATAATCTCAGAGTACATATTACTTGCAACCTAGATCTTGTGTGTGGATTGTTTGTTTTATGATAATCTTTCTCACAGTATTTATGTAGACACTACTTATGTTCAACTTACGAACAGGGAGTGTTTTTAAAAGTTGATGATAATTTAGAGTCACCTATATTGTAAGATAGATAGGAATGTGATGGCATAGAAAGCTGCTACTATGGAAACTTAAATTCTTAAGATACGAATGGATTCTTATGGTGAATTCTTAAGATAAAAGTCCATTAGTCTCACTGAATGTGACTTCTTTGAGTCATTTGCTGTCATCTGGCATGCTGCTCTCCCAACTGCTTGGTAAGTGAGGGCGAGCACTCTTAATGCTCCTTGAGTGATTGACAAAAAGGACTACATGGCTGGAGTGGAATAGCTGAGCTGTTAGCTGTGAAGGCAAAATTCCCTCTCTGAAGATGCAGAAGTTTTACTCTGCATTCAAAATAATAGCCCTTAAATTCTGGTTTGGTGTCTCTGTCACAAAGTGGCAATTTGGCCAGAATAACTGTAGCAGGATGATTAAAAAACAACACCCCACAACTGTTTCCATTATTAAGGTCAGACGTTCACTTTTAACAGCCTTAACAAAATACTTAGAGGAGGATTTTATGAAAAAAGCATTACATTTGGCCCATCATGCCAAGATCTTAGAATGGCTTCTGCGGGCCTAACTACTTCAGCAAAGATGTGACTTTGTCCTTAATTCCTTCCACCCTTTTCCTCTAAGAAGCAGGTCCCTTTCTCAACTGACTTGCAGCTATTTTCTGTAATTTTTTAATGTTCCTACCTTGGGCTCTTTTTCTGGTGGATGGAACTGTTGTGATTGAATATGAAAGTGTCACTGCTAGCACATACATTATTTGCTGAGAGTTTTTCCTTTTTCTTCTTCTTCTTTTTTTTTTTTTTTTTTTCAGTCTGTCTTTCTTTTATTTTTAAACTTCTACATTTCTTAAACCTAAAGATTTCTCTATGTGAGATGATAAAAAGGGCTAATAGTCCTGAAATAAACCAATGTGTGATCTATATAAACCACAAAGATACAAACTTATCACAATTAGATTATATGTATTTGCAGGTGGAATGGCCACAAATTGCAAAGTAGTGTGTATAGGGCATACAGTGTTTTGTTTCCTTGGTGCTATATGCAGTAATATTTCTGCCAGGAGGCAGAATATCTTTTCCTTCACATGTAATACCAAAGACATCCATTGTCACCTGACTGAACTCCCAAACACAACAAACAAATTTTTGGAGCTACAGCTGTGGTGGTTGCTCTTCAAACAAGGTGAAACTACACTGAAATATGTGTAGTTTTCCTGATTTCTGCATGTAAAAATATTTATGGTATGGAGAAAATGTGTTTTCAAATGCAGAGATTTTGCTATCCAGAAAGAGGCAAAAGCCTCAGTCAAATAGATGAACTTGAGAAATATAATGCTTCATCCATGCCATTCAATATTTTCTGAAAATTGCTTTGCTATTTCAGGAGATAACTGCACTTCTCTTTGCATCACAAGCTGTATCTTGCTTTCAGCTTGTATTGTTGCTGTTGTCCCCATCGCAGGAAGACCTAATTTGTTATTGTGGGCTTAAAATAGAAATAATAATCAAGCAACTTTTGCACTGCACCTAACTTAGTGCATATTTGAATAAACCTTGGACTAAATTAATTTAACATACTGGTTGCTTAAATTGCATTTTTTTTCCTAGAAAGTAGAGGTAATATTGCAACAGATAATGGTATTATTACAACAAAGGTACAGTACTGCAAGGTCTGTGAAGAATGAGTGTGGCTTGATCTTTATCCATCAGAAATCATTTAAAGTTCTAAATCCTTCCAAATCCAGATCAGCAACAGGCTTTTGCTGTCTGTATTTTCAGTAGTTGAATACTCTGCTATTTTCTGTGAACAGTTTACTTTTGTATTGTAGTTTCTTAATGCACATAAAAACGTGCCATCCTCATATCTCTTCTTTCAGTCCTTTTGGCATCCTCCCAGTGTCCCAGTGACATTAAATGGCTGCTGCTTTACTGCAGTCCTAGATGATCTGAAGTAAAATGAAAGTTATGTTTGATATCTTGGTATCCCCAAGGTGACAACAGATAGATACTCAGTGGTAGTTGATTGCAGTTGTGTTATACTGTCCCATGCTTTGGGGCTCATATGTAATGACTCTGAATGCATTGTTTGGCTGAGTTTTTACTTTCCTTTTAACAGCGGACAACAGCTGTACTTCAAAAGAGGATATCATCTTTCTAGTCTTAGTTATCTGCTTTTAGGGTCTTGCTCAGGAGCTGAAGAATTGCATCTGAACTTAACTGTATTTTCTGAAAGGCATTTCCTGTTTCCTCACCAACTTCAGGGCCTTGATCACATTTACACTGTCTATAGCCTGTTAAGGATTTTTGGTTTGGGATTTTTTTGTGTTAAAAGTCTCAGATATTTCAAGGTGTAGATTTTTTTAATTTATTTTTTTATTTTGTATTTGATGCTTAATGGCAGCACAGGCTCTTCTGATGATCAGAGGCTTGGAGTACCTGTCCTGCAAAGAAAGGGTGACACAGATGGGCTTGTTCAGTATGGAGAAGAGAAGGCTCTGGGGAGACCTCGTTGTGGCCTTCTAGTACTTGAAAGTAGCTTGTAAACAGAAAAGGGAGTGACTTTTTACCCAGTTTGATAATGACAGGACAGAGGAGAATGTCTTTAAATTTAAAGATGGGAGATTTAGGAGGAAATTCTTTAGAAGGCAGTGAGGCCCTGGCACAGATGCCCATAGAAGCTGTGGGTGTCCCATCCCTGGGGTGAACAGTTTTACTGTACTGTTTCTAAACAGATCCAAATACTTTTTCACTACTTACTAATATTTGTAACTCTTCCATACAAAATTCATTGATTTTAATGCTTGCAAATCTTATGTTAAACACTAAAACTTCCTTGGGTGCCAACCGAAACCCAGCTGGTTTTTTTCTGACCGTAAATAGTTTCTGTGTTTACACAAATGTATTTCCACTTTAAATTGTTTTCTAAACTGCATTTGTTTTTCTTTTAGGCTTCCAGTGGAAATTATTATTTCATTCCATACATTGTTACCCCTTCTGACTACTTCTGCTGTGAAAGCGATGCCCAGAGAAGAGCTTCTGAGTATATGCAGCCTAGCTGGGACAATATCCTGGGGCCACTCTGTGTTCCTCTAGTGGACAGGTTTATCAGCCTTCTCAAGGATGTTCATGTTACATCATGGTAATTTTGTAACTCGTTCACCTACAGAACCTCCGATATTCTCTTCTTAATGTTGTGGAACAGATACAGAGTTCCTAGTAGCATTGATTTTTTATTTATATTTTTATTTTTTTTCACTGCACTTAATGTAGTGATAAAAGAGGCTGCTATCTTTACTGCTTTCCAGATCACTGTCCTGCAGCGGTTGCAATTAACTAGCCATGTTTTGCTAGGAAGTGATTTATAGTTACTTTCTAAAATATCAGTAAGCAAAGTCAGTCTACCAGTAAGTAGAGTGCTTCAATATGACTTACGGTGTATGAAGTTGTAATAGGAGATAAAGTCACAGCCTTTTCATAGAACTCAAAGCCACAGATCATCTTTTCGTGTCACTAAGGAGATGTGTATATATATGTCTATGGTAGGAATAGAAAGTAGCTCTTCCTCTTCTTTTGGTTGTTGTTTGCTTGTTTGTTTTAATATTAGCCTTCTGATATCACCTGGTAAACATGATACTGTTCAGTTGCTTGCAGAGGGGACTGTTAGAGTTTTGAGGACTTGGGCTGGAGACAGAAGTGTCTCCCAATGAATGGTCCCTCCTGTACTTTGCAGTTGGTCTTTTTTTTTTTTTTTTTTTTTCTGGGAGAGACTGACTTTCTAGATTATCTTTTTCCCTGTGTCTGAAGCATGAGGTAGCAGTTATTGTTTTGTTTTCTCTTACATCATTGCCTGTTCCACTGTTGGGACCCGTATGTATACCTGCTCATACACACCGTCACCAATTTCACCTCCATCCACAGCAGGTCTGTTGTTCTTTGGAACCTTGCTGGGCAGTGTCTGGGAAAGTACTGGCCTGAAAAAACACAAGCTGCTTCCTGCTTCTCCAAAGAAGTGCTGGAGGGGAAGCTACAGATAGGCAACACAGGCCCACTTTAAGGAAAGGGACAAGAAGAGGGGTGGAATGTCAGTACAGCTTGTCAGCGTAAGGATAATATTTTATTAAAGCACTGCAATCAAGCCAGTTTTCTCTCTTCAGTTTTCAGGCTGTAAAGAGCTTTTGGACTGATACAGAATTAGATGCTATTGTAGTAGATCTCAGTGAGGAGGAAGATGTAGCTTGATGACCCCACATTTCTGCCAAAAGCTTGAATGTTGAAAAGGTTACGTGTAAAATCATTCTTAAGTGATGCTTCCATTCCTAAGTCATTTGGATACTTTTAAAAAATATTTCAAATAAGATCACCACAATATCTGTCTTAGGTTTGGTTAACACAAGAGGGGCTAATTTTTATTAGCCTGGGAGAAGGTAGGAACTTGACATTGGTACTACATGATGAATTTTGCCTGACTTCCATTTGACAGTATTTTGAAAGCTTTTCAGTAGTGATTATGTGGCTTTGCTGTCTTTCAGTTATAAGAGTTGTATTCATTCTGTAGAAGACAATTAGAGGATTTGATTTTCTTTGCTATTTGTATGGCTCAGTGTTTAGCAAAGCTGAATATCTGCAATACTAACTTGTAAACAAACAAACAAACAAAAAAACAACCAGCATTGTAGACACTTGAGTATCTGTCAGCACCTGCTGACTTCCCAGCTGTTAGCTTCATAAGTTGCTCCAGATAACCTTAATTCTAGGTAGTCTGTCCAAGTGGTTTATAACTCTCGTATTAGTAACAGGATACAGTTTTGTAATCTTCCAAATCTCTGGTATTACAATGTGCACTAAAATAAGTTGTGAAACTCCTACTGTTGGATTTTATGTTAAATATTATGTTCATTTTAATACACATGATGCATTGTGTTCATCAAACGAACTACAGCTAGGTTAGCTTTTGGTGGCTTGTTTTGGTTTTTGTTTGAAAGTTTCTTTCCTCTTTTGGTTATAAAATCCCATATCTCCTCTTTACGTCACCATCATCTTTTGTCTCTATGTCACTCCAAATACTGTCTTCTTAAAGAGAGAGATACCAAGTTCTGTATGTGGCAAAGTTCTACTGTGGCAAAAAAAATAATCTCAAAATCCTGGCATTGATACATAGCCCGATAGACTGAGGTGAAGCAAGGTGGATGTATGAACTGGTGAAAAATTTAGGTTTAGATAAACATTTGATGTAGTTTTCTCTATTAGGAAATGCTATTTTATTAGAAATACAGCGATGTTTCATAGTTGCCCTACCCTGCTCAGTTCAATGGTGGAGTCCCCATCACTCTATTTAAGAGATGTGTGGCACCAAGGAGCATGGTTTAATGATAGGACTTAGTGCGTCACATTGGTGGTTGGACTTGGTGATCTTGAAGGTGTTTTCTAAGCTAAATGGTTCTGTTTCATAAGAAATATCTAAGTCTTCTTTCCATGTCTGTCTTGTACTTCTTCAGTGCCTATTATAAAGAAACGCTGCTAAATGATATTAGGAAGGCTAGAGAGAAGTACCAAGGAGATGAACTGGCTAAGGAGCTGGCTAGAATTAAGCTTCGTATGGATAATACTGAAGTGCTGACTTCTGATATTGTCATAAACCTGCTTCTTTCTTACCGAGATATACAGGTATGTTTCTAAAGAAGGTGATTTTACTATGGGATTTTGAAACTTGTTTGTTCTCAAGACTTTGTTAAAGAGTGATTCAAAGCTGACCCTAAATTTCTGCACTAACAGTTTGACTTGACCACTAAGCTATAAGGGGCTGTAGACTCTTATTTATTTTACTTGTGAACAAGAGACACTGACTAGGAGACTTTTTTGCTTATTTTCTATCATTTTTAACCTCTTTAAAATATATAAATAATGAAAGCTCATCCAAGCAAGGTGAACATTTGCTTTTTTCTTCCCTGCCCCTTATTCCTCTCTCCCCACAGTCAACTGTGTTTGGAAACTAATAAAATTGATTTGTTTTGACCAATGTATTGACCAGAAGTGTCCAAGTTGTTAACTATAACTGAATGGAATACTGATTTCTTTATAAAAGTAGGTACACCTTTTTTTCTTGATTTTATTCAAACACAGCTTACACACTGTATTTTGGAGCTGCCAGGCTCTGTGTTTGATATCACTTTTAAAATGTACTTCCAACCATTCAATAGATTTATTATTTTTTTTTTTTCTTCAGGAGCTAAGTTGGTTATTTGGCAAGTATAAATGAGACATGAGAGCAGTGGGTGACTGTATTACTCTGCATCACCCAACTTTTCATTCTGAGATTTATATTCTCCTGCTGTTTCTTATCCATATCATTTTTATCACCTCTGGTGAGCATTTGCACTCATTTGAAATGTCTTCCTGGAGAAATGTAATCACATTCAAATATATATTGAACACACAGATTAAGTAGTGAAAGACCATCTCAGTGAACTGGCCTCTTCAGCAGTGTGTATGTGGGTAACCTCCCGAAAAACTAAAATGAATGCACAACCAGCTGAGGTTCTGCAAAACAAGCTGTGCAGAATAGAATTTTGCAGTGACCAGATGAAGTGTAATTCATCAGAAGCACTCACTAAGGCTTGAAACAGCCAGACTCAACACCTCTCCTTCCTAGTGCTGGTAAATGGCTAAGGGTATTCTGGATTGAATGGAGGAATTGGCATTGAATGGAGGAAAAATTAAGTATTGACATGGATAGACAAAGTCCCACTTCTAAGGAAAGTCACCTGAGACACTGTCATACAATCACAGAATCTTTTGAGTTGGAAGTGACTTTTAAAGGCCATCTAGTCTAATTCCCCTGCAGTGAACAAGATACCTAGACCTACATCATAGTGCTCAGAACCACATCCAGCCTGACCTTGACTGTCCCCAGGCATCCACCACCTCTCTGGGCAATTTGTGCTGGTGCCTTCCACTCTCATTGTAAAAAAATTCTTCCTTATATCCAATCTAAACCAGCCCTCTTTTAGTTTGAAACCATGTGCCCTTGTCCTATTACAACAGACCCTGTTACAGAGTCTGTCTCCTTCTTTCTTATAGCCCTCCTTTGTATACTTTCAGGTCTGTACCAAGGACTCCACATCTGGATGCAGTACTCCAGCTGAAGTGTCAGCAGTGCAGAGTAGAGGAGCAGGATCACTTCTTTTGACCTGCTGACCCCACTTCTTTGGATGCAGCTCAAGATATAGTTGGCTTTCTGGGATATGAGGGCAAATTGCTGGCTAATCCAGCTTGCCATCCACCAGTACCCTCAGGTCCTTTTCTGCAAGGATGTGCTCTACCCTTTCATCCCTCACCTTGTACTGATAGCAGAGGTTTCCATGGCCCGGGTTCAAACACCCTGCTCTTGGCTTTATGGAACCTCATGAGGTTCTCATGGGCCCCGTGTTTCACCCTGTCAAGATCTCTCTGAATAGCATCTTGTACCTCAGGTGTGCCAACTGCATCACACAGCTTGTTGTCATCTGCAAACTTGCTGAAGTTACACTCAATCCCACTATCAGTGTCTTTGATGAAGATGTTAAAGAGAACCAGTCCCAGTACTCACCTTTAAGGGACACCGTTTGTCACTGTTCTCTAACTGGACGTTGAGCCATTGGCTACCGCTCTCTGGACACAACCTCACAACCAGTTCCTTGTGGATTGAACAGTCCACCCATCAAATCTATGTCCTTCCAACTTGGAGAAAAGGATGTTGTAGGGTACCGTGTCAAAGGCCTCACTGGTGTCCAGATAGATGATATCAGTGGCTCTTCTCTTGTCCACTGATGCAGTTATGCCATCATAAACAGCACAAGGCTTATCAAGCAGCAGATACCCTTGGTGAAGCCATGCTGGATCTCTCATTCTCGTTTCTATCTTTCATGTACCTTATTGTAGGTTTCGTGAAACTCCACGATCTTCCCAAGCACAGAGGTGAGGCTGACAGGTTGGTCGTTTCCTGGATCATCATTTCTACCCTTCTTAAAAATTAGTGTGACATTATCTTTTTTCCAGTCACCAGGGACTTCATATGACTGCCACGACTTTTTTTCAAATATCGTTGACAATGGTATGGCAACTGCATCAGCTAGTTTCCTCAGGACTCTGGGATGCATTTCTTTGGGATCCATAGACTTACAGCTGTTCAGGTTCCTTTGGAGTCACAAACTTGATCTTTGCTTACATCAGGAGGAGCAATGCTCCCCTAGTTTCCCACCTTACGAACCATCCACTCAAGAGCTGTCTGTAAGGGAGCTGCTAGTGAAAACTGAGACAAAAATGTTGAGTATCTTAGCCTTCTCCTTGTTTGCTGTTACGAACCTTCTTGTATTGCTCAGTGGGGAGGGTACACCCTACTTGACTTTCGGTTTCTGGTACCTAGAGAAGCCTTTCTTATCCTTCTTTGTCCTTGCCAAGCCCAGTTCCAGTTGGGCCTTGGTTTTCCTGACCTCACCCTTACACAGCCTAGTAGCATTCCTATATTCTTTCCAGTTTAACAGTCCCTGCTTCCACTGCTAGTGCATTTTCTTCTTGCTCTCCAGTTTAATCAGCTGGTCCCACTTCTGCCATATCCGTCTCTTGCCTTCCTTTCCTGACTTCATACACCTGTGGATGGAGAGCACTTGTGCCTTAAGATCTTCCTTTAAGATCTGCCAGCTCTGCTCTGCTCTCTTTTCGTTGAGGACAGATTCCCAGGGAGTTTTATTGACTAACTCCCCAAAGAGCTGGAAATAGGCTTTCCTAAAACTAAGCTTCCTGAGTTTACTCTTTGCCTGTCTAATATCACTCAGGAGTTTGAACTGCACCACTGCACCAGTTTTCTCATGTTGGTGAGGAAAAGGTCCAGCATTGTACCTGATGCTACCAGTCATGACCTGTCTAGCTGTCATGATAAATTTTAGGTTACTGATATTTTCCTCTGCTGGAGGTGATCTCAAGCTTCTGTATTTCTGTCTGTCTTCCTTTTTTAAAAAAAAAAAAATGTATAATTTTATTCCTACCAGGACTATGATGCTATGGTGAAGCTGGTAGAAACACTAGAAATGCTTCCTACATGTGACCTGGCTGATCAACACAACATTAAGTTTCATTATGCTTTTGCTTTGAACAGGTAAGGATTGTTGTTTGCGGGTGTTTCATTATATTACTGTTGTTTCAAACAGGCTTATATTTAAATCTGTAATGCAGACGATAAGGATCCGTTCCAAAGGCCACTGCAGTAACAGTGAAAGATTTCATTGATAGCAGTGGTTTTTTGGTCAGGCTGAGACTGTTCTGAGTCTCTGATTCTGAACATCTCAGGAAGTTCAGTATAGTTGAGTTGCAAATGATACTTAACAAATGTTACTTGGTCTATGAGTACGTATTCATGAAGCAGCTTCCTTGAAAGGTTGTAAGGCAATCTGCACACACAGGCTAGTTCCTGATTTAGCTTTTCTAGACTAGGAAGCACAGAAATATATTGTTGAACTCTTCTAGATAGCTACAGATTTCTACAGTTCATATGTATAATATTTGCTCGGTTTCTAAAGAAGATATATTAAGATTGTATCAGAAAGTAGATTTTACACAAGCAAAATTAAATGTGTTAATGGAAGTAACTGCTTAGATGAAATCCACTTGTTATTTATAGTTGAGACCTGCCATTAAACTAAAAATTGGTACTGCGCAGCATCGGGGTGGCATATGAAGGGTCTTAAGAACTTAGTAACAGATCTAGAAAAGCAGTCATTGATGCAAAAATCTTACCAGAAAAAGGGTTTTTTTTTGTTTTGTTTTTTTTTTGTTTTGTTTTTTGTGTGTGTGTGTGTGTGTGTGTGTGTGTGTGACATTTTGTAGGTAGTGGTAATAACTCTGGCACCATTTGACAGTTTTGTCAAACTTAGGAGTAAATACAAAATTGTTGCTCAGAAAAAAGAATCAGATATCGCTTTCTCAGTTCTGTGTCAAGAAACAGTTTCATACAGCATTTTATATAATGTGTTCCCTACAGATGAATTTCATTCTCATGCAACCATATACAGGTTGTATGCATAGGAACAAAGAATGCAGTACGTGTCAGTTGGAAAGCTCATAGAGGACAGCGATTTTTGAAAAAGATCTGGTGGTTTGTTAATAAGCTTAGTGATCATCTAAATGTGATGCAGTAGCAAGTAGCCTGAAGAGATATCAGGAGGAATAAAGTATTGAGTATTACTGAATAGTATTCTCAGAGTATACAGCATGATTGACAATGCACATAATTCTGATGTCTGTGCTTTTTTGATAACTTGCCATTAGAGATTTTTTTGAAGGCATAAACCCTGTTTTAAATAAACGTTTTCAATTCAAAAAGAAAAAAGAAAACAGTTCTGAAATATGAATTGATTGCAATGGTAAGTACCTTTATGTGAAGAAATTAATCCCCAAATTATTCCCAATTTCCAAACTCCTCATGGAAAAAGTTAACCATTTGTTTAACTATATTTGGAACTGTAACACAAATTTGAATGATGGCAGTCTTTTTAGGAAAGAGAAGGATAAATAATTAATGTTGATGTATAATTTGACTTACATTGTTGTGGTGTTTAGTTTTCATTTCTAAGAATGGAAATGAACGCAGAGTGTCCTGATTCTCCTCAGCTCTTCATATAATGAATTATTAAATCTCAGCTCGTGAACCTTTTATTTAGTCTTATAACTTGTTTTGATAAGGTATATCTCTCAGTAAATTTAGTTCTGAACACATGAAGGCAGAGAATTTTGCATTTTGGTCTGGTATTTATCCCATCTATTGAAATATGCTTATCTCATTGTGTTGCTTAAAAATAAGGGAAAATGGGCTTTTAGTGTAAATTTTTTTATATACAACATAAGCTTGCATTTTAAAGTAGAAGCCAGTGTTTTACTGCTTCTTGTGATGATGTGCATTTTAAACCATATTGCAGTTTGTTTCCTGACTGTACAGTGGTATGGTATAGTTTTCCACCTTTTTCTCCCCCAGCCCCTAAAAATTGCAGGCTTGATCTTTGAAAGCTTCTGAAATTCAAATCTCCTTAAGTTATCATACTGATTTCTTGAGAAGTGGTTTCAGCAAAGAGAATTTGGCATATTTTGACTCAAGACATTGCAGTCTGGGTCATGTCTTGTTCTTAGGAAAAACCTGATTTGATTGGACAACAGTTTTTAAAACTTTGCTATTTGCCTGTGCATAATAAAACTAGTACAGTCCTTTATTCCCTTCATTTTAAAATTCTTTGTATATTGAGTAGTACATGGTCTTCATGCCATTAAATCTTCAGTGTTGTTTTGAAAGTAGCAATAGATCCTTTGTAAAATACAAAATGGATTTGCTTGTGCACCTGCTTTCCCCGTTGGCTGATTTCATTAAATTCAGCATTAGCCTTAACTAACATGACTTCACCTGGGTTTTGGGAACAATCTAAACGTTGCTATAGAATTTTTTTAAGAAATGAATGACCAATTTTTCATCACTAAGAATGCAGAATTCAGCTTCTACAGAAGTTCTTGTGCCTTGGAACAAAATGCTGGACCAAATTCTACAGTTTAGGACTGAAACACTAAGAACAAGTTCATTTAATTAAAAAATGACCCCTAGAGTGTTGCTTTTAGCATCTTCCGTGGGACTTTTGAACCAACTTTTTTCTTTTGGTCAGTTTTAACAATTATTTTAATGAAGGTTTATCAGAATCTATTCATAAAAATACAGAACTGTGTTTTTACTTGAGCTGTTTGGAATCCTAAAATCACTAGAATGGTAAATGTTGCACAGTATCACTAACTGAGCCTACCAGGAACAAAGTACATCACAGAATCATAGGGTCTGGAAGGAACCTCTGGAGATCATCTAATCCCTGTTTAAGCAGTATCCCTACAGGAGATTAAGCAGGAAATTGTCAAAGCTGGATTTTGTATATCTCCAGAGAAGGAGACTCCACAGCCTCTCTGGGCAGCCTGCTCCAGTGCTCTGTCACTCTCACAGTAGAGAAGTTCTTCCTCATGTTCAGATGGAACTTCCCGTGTTCCAGTTTGTGCCTGTTGCCCCTTGTTCTGTCACTGGGCACCACGGAAGAATGCCTGGCCCCATGCACTTGACTCCCTCATTAAGCACTGATAAGATCCCCTCTCAGTCTTGTCCAAGCCGAACAGCCCCAATTCTCTCAGCTTTTCCACATGACGGAAGTGCTCCAGGCGCCTCATCATCTCTGTCACCCTCCTCTGGATTGCCTTACTTACATTTGAATAAATACTTTGTCCTTACTTAGCAAAACTGGACCTACCAGATGTTAACTCAATTTCAAATTCTGGAAGCTTGCAAAGAGGCCAATGGTTATGCCAATTTTTTTCAAAACAGAGTTAATTCTGGCTACTGTAAGATGAAACTTAGAGAAGGCATAAAGTCAGAGATGTGAAGACTTCAGTTTCTTTCCCAGGCAATTATATCTTTAATTGTTAAAGATGAGGACATTGCAGTCATTGTTATTAAACTCAGCATGCATATTTTAACAAGCAACATATGCAATACACACATAAAAAGCAATTATCAAGAGAAGAGAGTAACAGGGTGCAAATAGAAAATCATTAGTAATTGTGAATAATGGTAGCCAAAGTAAATTATTCCCATTGAAAAGCGCTGGGTTATTTGAAATGTTCTGTTTTATAATTACCTTTATATAGAAAAATCACATCATGAGGTTCCTCATTTTGTATAAGTGGTTTGCACAAAACATCCAAAGCATGCATAAGAAAAAAGAAGCTAGGTATTCCATTGTCACAGCTATGTAGAGGCCTGCAAATTTAGTTCTACTCTCAGCAACCATTTGGGGCTGTTTCCTCATCCACTATCATGAATATTGAAGGTTCTTCAGTTGAACGGCATTCTTAATGAATCGAGTATTTACTCTATAATAATTAATTAGGTTTTTTTTTCCAGGTGAGAGTTTATGTAGAAATAATTCTAATCAAATCGATTGTTTCAGTTCTTAAAAACTGTGACTTTTTTGAAATGATTGCTGTAGATTTCTTCACAGTTAGGAGCAATTCAGCTCATCTGCTGTGAACTCACTGAGACATTCTTAAGCCACTCAGTGTCTTACTTTTATGCAAGAGGACTGCATCCGCCTGCTTATGGCTCAGGGATTTCCTGAGACAGAGCAGTAAATTTTGTATTTATCAACTAAATTTGAGGATGGAAGAGGAGGATAGATTTGCAGAGAGATTCTCTTTTCTGTAAATGCTGGTCTATTGCTACTTTTGTAACCTTTGTTCCTTAGTAGAGACTCAGAGAAAACTTGAACAAACCAAAGTAAACCCCAAAAATTATTTTTTTAGCTTCATAAGGAAGAGGCCTAAAGAATCTTGGGGACGAGAAATGGGGCAGGACTGATTTCCAGAGGGAGTATTTCTGGTGCCATTAGCTTTTTGTGAATTTTTAATCTGAAAGTTTATATCTTAGATCCCTTAAATATCAACAGCTAAGAAGAGGCAAGGAGAGAGCAGGGGTGTGTCCTATTGCATGTAGAAACTCCCCCATACCACTGATAATTATTCTTTCCCTGCTTCGTGTTTTTTTCTAATCCTACAACTTTATTTTCTTTTTCAAATACTCATGTCCTCTTAATTCCTAACTTTTATTTATGTGTCTGGTGGTGTTGTGGTAGTGTTTTATTGAATACAGGGATGTTTTCATTCTGGGATTTGTAAGCATTTTGAAGTAATTCCAAGTTATTTCCCAACTGTCAGTGGCTCTTGCATTTATCGTGTTTCCAGGAGTTAAAAGGATCCTTGTGGGTCCTTTCCATTTTGGAATATTCTACGATTCTATAATTTAGCCTGATTATGCTTTATTTATTTGCTGTGCCAGTTTTAGCAAGGCAAAGTTTGTACTGAGAAAACTAAGATGTGCTAATAAGGAAAAAAAAATATTGTTAACAGCTCTCCCATGGTATGTGTTCTGTTTTAAGGTAGTGTTTGAATAAATTATAGTATTAATCCATTTCCTAACTCATTTATCATTAAACTATTATTTGGAAGGGCAAACTTTATTTTGAAAGAATTCTCAGAATAAGTAATTTTAGGAATTGCTCAACCCCAAACCAAACAATGCAATCAAGAAGACCAACTTGTGTTTTCACTGTATGTACATGCAGAGTTGTTTAAGTCACATCATGTCCCAGCCATGAAAAGGCTAACAAATTTTATGTTGAAGACTGCCAATGAAAAGTACCTATTTCAAATTAGTATTCATTCTCTGAAGTGATTAGAGTGTGTCATACCATTAAGAATGTACATCTTTCAGTGCAAGCTGGCCTGTAACCAAGGAGCAGTAAAATGCAGTGAGTGGTCCTATCTGTAATTCATATTCAGGAGATTTGCTTTACAGAATCAGTCTTACTTAATGCACCAATTTACTGCAATAAAGATAACATTTTCTCCTTTCTATCCGTGACTGCCCATCATAATATTCAGTGCTTCAGCTTTCCCTACTTGGAGAGGCTGTGGTATTTCCATCCTTGCAGGTTTTCAGACAAAATTCATTGTTCAGTGATAGTTCTGTTTGGAGCAAGAGATTCCAATGGCTGACATCTACAGGTCCCTTCCAGTCCACCTTTGTGTGATTCACGATGCTATGGCTGTAGGTGGAGGCTGGGGACCATGGGGAAGCTCATGTCATTGATTGTGGGTAAGAAAAATAGAAGTCAGTGCCATGAGGGTATATAGTAATCTCTTTTATGGCATTGTACTGCGAGGCCAAACAGGCCTTCATAGTGTCACAGGTCTGTTTTCAGGGCACCTTAAAATAAATTCTAAACTGTAGACATGCAGATCCCAAAGCGTGGGATATGGAATAAGTGAAAATACATCATGGTCCAGTGCAACAGATACTGTACATTAGCAAACAGTGTATTTTCATGCTGACAAGAGAAGTTGCTTGTAGCTTGAAGTATGAGTTTTTCCAGTTCTGTTTGTTTGTTTCTCCTCTCAGATAGTCTTCTCTTTTTGGGATTGCTTTAGAAGGTGATAACTTTTCCTAAATTTGCATATTATTGTAATTGATATACTGGTTTATATTGCAGAATCATCAAATTATGCTACTGTGAAAAATACCATTTATACAAAGGTATTTAAACTGATTTTGTTTAATAATAACTTGTGTTAGGTTAATACATAGTTGTTTAAGAAAATTTTAGCACTGGACAATATATTTTTAATGGAGAATTGTTTCTTACCTTCTATGAACTGAATAAATCACACATTTCCTGCCCGGAGACAGAAACCTTTACTTTTGTTTTGAGTGCTTTAATACATTTGTTGTTTTGAAATGCTCTGAGTATTTTCTTTCATGAGTACAGGTCCATCCTTTGATATCCAGAAGAGTTAACCTTTGCACTTTTCTATTTTAAGCAGTCTTGCTTTATGCATTGTATTTTTTTCTTTAAATCAATATATAACACACATTAATGTTATCATTACCATTTGACCTGGTTTTACACAAGACAGAGGGAGTCTGTCTGTCTTGGAAGCAGCCATTTTTTTTCTTGCCATTTCACCGTAAGATTGAACACATGCTGAATTCTATGACTATGTTACACATTTGCTTACTGGGAGCTGCTGGACTTATAGCTTAGGGCCTAATTTAGTTCTGTTTACCCAACTTTCTTCTTTCACATCTGTTTTTTGTCTTTTTTTTTTTTACATTCTTTTTTCATATGTACAAGATGTTGTCTCTTTCTCTTTGTCCTCTATCTTACTTCTAAAATAGCCAAGTTTAAGATCGCTACAAAATATAGTTTGATAGAAATATTATTAAATAAATGAGTACAGTCACTTTACGTAGCTTCCACTTAAGGAGTTAGTTTTGGTATATCTGAGGAAACAAGACTTATGCTGTCACTGTATGAGTCTTTTGGTACCTTGAGCAAGGCCTTTGGCTCAGTCTCCCACCACATCCTTATCTCCAAAATGGAGGGATGTGGATTTGATGGGTGGACCACTCGATGGCTAAGAAACTGGTTGAAAGGCCACAGACAGAGGGTGGTCATCAATGGCTCTATGTCCAGGTGGAGGCTGGTAACGAGCGGCGTCCCCCAGGGGTCTGTCTTGGGACCGGTGCTCTTTAACATCTTTATCAATGACATCGATGACAGAATCGAGTGCACCCTCAGCAAGTTTGCTGACCACAAGCTGAGTGGTGCGGTCGACACAGTTGAAGGAAGGGATGTCATTCAGAGGGACCTCGAGAGGCTAGAAAGGTGGGTCTGGGTGAACCTGATGAGGTTCAACACGGCAAAGTGCAGAGTTTTGCACTTGGGCTGGAAGAATCCCAGGCATCCCTACAGATTGGAAGGAGCGGTCCTTAAGAGCAGCCCTGTGGAGAAGGACCTGGGGGTCTTGATAGATGAAAAACTTAATATGAGCCAGCAGTGTGTCCTTGCAGCTCGGAAGGCAAATGGTATCCTGGGCTCCGTCAAAAGAGGGGTGGCCAGCAGGGACAGGGAGGTGAGGCCCCATCTGGAGTACTGCGTCCAAGTGTGGAGCCCCCAGTACAAAAAAGACAGGAAACTGTTGGAAAGGGTCCAGAGGAAGGCCTCCTCAGGGGACTGGAGCACCTCCCTATGAAGACAGGCTGAGGGAGCTGGGCTTGTTCAGCCTGGAGAAAAGAAGGCTGCAGGGTGACCTAAAGGGAGCCTACAAACAGGAGGGGAATCAAATCTTTGAAAAGGTAGGTAACTGCAGGACAAGGGGAAATGGTTTTAAGTTGAGGGAGGGGAGATTTAGGTTGGACGTCAGGGGAAAATTCTTTACAGAGATAGTGGTGAGGTACTGGAACAGGCTGCCCAGAGAGGTTGTGGATGCCCCATCCCTGGAGGTGTTCAAGGCCAGATTGGATGGGGCCCTGGGCAACCTGGTCTAGCATTAAAGGTGGAGATTGGTGGCCCTGCCTGTGGCAGGGGGGTTGGAGATTCATGATCCTTGATGTCCCTTCCAACCCTGGCCATTCTGTGATTCTGTGATTCTCCAGAAACTTTTGAACATAATTTAAAACCTCTACAACTTTTCAGAGAAGGTTGTGGCAAGGTGGCCTCTTCTCCCAGGTAACAGTGATAGGATAAGAAGGAAAGGCCTCAAGTTGCACCAGGGGAGGTTCAGATTGGATATCAGGGAAAATTTCTTCTCCAATAGAATGGTGGGTCATTGGCACAGGCTACCCAGGAGTCACCATTCCTGAAGGTGTTCAAGAACTTTGTGGATGCAGCACTGAGGGGCATGGTTAATGGACATGGTGGTGATGGGTTGGTGGTTGGACTAAATAATGTTAGAGGTCTTTTCCAATCTTAATGATTCTGTGATTCTCTTTGTTCATATTAAGAACAGTGAAACTTGGCTCAGAGGCTCTGGTTAGTTCATTTTGGTTAAAGCACGTTGACCAGTACCATAGATTTACCCCCACACTTTTAAATTTCTTTTTATTACCCATGAAAATATATAAATTTTCTCCTTGAGTGCTCGTTAAAGATGACCAGTGTTACTTTCAGAGCAACAGTCAATCTGAAGTAAAAATGTCTTAAAAATATACAAGTACTTGCTTTGAAGGTTTACTGTATGCCTGTATGGGAACTGCTGAATCATCGCCTGAACCTCTGGTTGACCACCTTAGGCAAGCAATGAGTCAACCCTGGGAGCACAGGTGAAGGCAATTCACCTCCGCTACCAGAAGGGGAGGAGCCTGGCTCCACCTCTCCTGGACCCATTTAAGAGCTGAACACCACTGGGGAAGGTTCTCCTTTGGAGATTGCTCCTCTTGGAGTCTTTTCAGCAAGCCTAGGACGAGGTTAAGCTTTCTGTCCGTTCTTCTTTGGTGTGATAACCTGTTTAGCCTAACTTTCTTTTCTATTTCTTAATTATAACATCCGCATATTCATTGATCATACGATGCCACTGGCATTAGAGCTAGATAACTGCTGCACAGGCAGCTACAAATCTGTTGTTAGATATTCTCCGTTGCCTAATGTGCATAAAAGCCTGAGGGATTTTTTGTTTGGTTACTGTTTTTGCTACAAAGTGTTTTTATTGGTTTTAATGCATTAGCTGGTTACCTATGAAGCTGAGCCGGTTTACAAAAAATATTAATCCTTCCAGGGTATGCAAATACTAAATTTACCAGAAACTGTTGTTGGTGATATTTCTGACAAAGTAGTCATGGTACTTTTAAGCCTGTTCTTGGCTATCTGGGTAAGGATCAGAAAGTTGGAAATGGTTCTGAAAAGAAATTGGTAAATGTTTTAAGTCTTCTGAATGATTAAAAAGAGGAGAAAAAGCTGTTTGCTTTATTTTTGCAGGTAAATATTTTTGTTTGTTCTAAGTAAATACTGAGTTCTAAACTGAAAAATATAAAGCAAAGAGACAAAAAATTGAATGTTCAGTTTAATGAAAATAAAGAACAGAAATTATATTTAATCACTGTTTTTTTTTTTCTTACTGATACAATTGATGCATGTTTGACAGAAAAGCTTTATGACAACAGTTGTTTTCCGAATTCTTCTCCAGTATGAAGAATATAACGAGAGAAGTACAGGTCATTTTTAAACTTCTATTTTTCTTGTAGCTCTAAGTCACCATATTGATCACTCTTTTGGCTGAAGTAGAATTGACTTGACTTCTGTACTCAGTCAGTGTTGTCAAGTACTGGCTCTGGAGCCTCTGGATTCAAGAATAAAAATCATGACAACAGCTGAATGAGCTGTCAGCCAGGCTGTTGTAGATGGTCAGCTTTATATAAGTATTTTCAGGAATGATCACCAGACAGGCATTTATTTCTCACTGGAGTATCTGCAGAATCTGTCTTACGCAAGGAGGAATTGTGTGGGATGAAGATTTTCTTTCATTGAGGAATTCTGGGCTTAAATCAGTAGTTAGGTGAGCTCGAAGTAGGAGTCTGTGATATGAGAACACATTTGTTTTTTATCAACCAACCAACTGCAAACATAATTGTAAGTGAAGTCTGTACATAGTAATGATGGATGAGTTACAGGATAGGCAGAGGAAAACACTATTCCACTATCTTGTGGTTACTGTTTGAGATCTGAAGTCATTCATTTTATTCTTTGTTTTTTTTTTTTATTTCAGAAGAAATAATGCAGGTGACAGGGAGAAGGCACTACAAGTCATGCTTCAGGTCCTGCAGACGTGTGATCACCCTGCTCCAGATATGTTTTGCTTGTGTGGAAGGATATACAAGGATATGTTTCTTGACTCTGACTGTAAAGATATCAACAGTCGAGATTATGCCATTGAATGGTAACTGAAGAAAGCCCAAAATCTTTCTTTAAAAACTTCTTCAGGCTTTTACAGTTATGAAAAGCAGAGCTGTATGATGTAGAAGTTCAAAAGTTTCTTGTTTCTACTTTTTTAATGGTTTGATTTGAGTAAGTGATTAACTGAGCACCAGGTATTTGGATACATTTTCTTGCTTCTGTACAGAGAGAATACAATGGCTATAGGATGATTCACCTAACTCTTTTCAAAGAAAATCTGCTTCAGGGCCACGATAAAAAACATGTGTTGGTTCTTTGTGCAAGGATGGCGCCTACCTTTGAGCTCTAGGACATAAGATGATGTACTTTACTGTACCTAGTGTATTTAAGGAACAGTACTGATAACTGCATTATCTCAATATCTCAAACTCTAATGAGTGTCAAGTTTAGAACAAAGCACTTGGAGACAATTTGTAAAACTTGCACTGAAGACTAATACTTTCATTGCTTTTCTTGTATGAATAATACAATAAAATCATGTTTTATTACATGAAAGAGTCTAGCAGTAAGTGGTTTAAGTGTTATTTTCACAAAGCTACAGAAAGTAGCAGGATATACAACTAAACAGGTTTTTGTTTCTCACCATAAGAGAGTTCCTTTGTTCCAAGTGCTCTTTGCAATGCATCAGAGGAACTAACTAGCCATATAGTCCTTCCAGTAAATTAATAGCTTAAAATGGCTACCAAAACTATGCAGTATTTACTACTGAGTGAGATGTGAGCTCCTGACTCTTCTCTGCAGGTACCGCAAAGGGTTTGAACTCCAGTCAACACTGTATTCAGGGATTAACCTTGCAGTTTTACTACTTGTTGAAGGACAGCAGTTTGAAAGCTCAATGGAACTGAGAAAGATAGGTAAGCATCCACTCATAGAGCCGAGGACGTGTTTTTTGCCCCTCTCCCTGTCTATTGAGGTGGGCTGCATGGATAGGAACATGGTTCAAGCTTTTTAGTGACATGTCCCCAGTGGCAGCATAAAACACAGGGATCTTGAAGTACCACTTTTTATTTTGTTGCCTTGGTGCAACTTTCTAGTAACTAGGTCCACTTAAAGGGCTCCAGGTGTAGGAGGGGAACAAGGACTGACTTCAGCACTATCCATGAATTGTCTCTCCCGCACCACAGAGATTATCCCACTGTATAGCTGGTTAAGTCGCGCTGTGTGGTTCATCTTTCCTTGGGGATGTCAGGGAACAATCTACAGGATTTATGTTGTCCCTAACTGAGAGATTACATGGAAAGATCTATCAAGACAGTAACTAATTCTGTACACAACTTCCATGTAAAAACTCACCATTATAAGTCTATAAAAAAAATTATGAGATAGAAACAGCATTTTTTCAGCATCATATGTGATAGGAGTTCTGGCTGTTTAAACCATGTTGGGGATGTTATTTTCAGCCCTAGCCTCTGTATTAAGCACTCTTTTATATTTTTTCTGAAGAACACTTGCTCTTCTTTATTTTTCACTAATGCTGAATCATATCTTATTGGACTTCTATTGATAGACATGAATATATTAATATATTAGTGTTTTACTGATAGAAAAATGTTTCAATTGAAATTTTACAGGTGTACGGTTAAACAGTTTATTGGGAAGAAAAGGGAGCCTAGAAAAAATGAACAATTACTGGGACGTGGGACAGTTCTTCAGTGTGAGCATGTTGGCTAATGATGTTAGTAAAGCAGTTCAAGCAGCAGAGAAACTATTTAAGCTGAAACCTCCAGTATGGTATGTAGTAGAAGGCTGTAGCACAAGTACCCAAATCTGGGAAATACACAAAGTAAAACCCTGTAGGCTCTTGATCAATTTAACTGGATTTTTCCATCATAGATTGTAACGCTAATGTTATACTCTGTTCTCTCATTCTGGGAAAGAAAGGGCAAGAAAAGGAAAAGGTTTATAAGAACTTAGAGATCAGTGACAATTCCTTGTGAAACAGTACTTTTCAGACTTGAGATTGCTGCTGCTCTATCCAACTCCCATTTTCTACCTCATAATATCCTGTCCAATTGTCACCTAACTATACGTGTGACTACACCCTTTTGCAATAAGATGTTTATGAATATCCAAGTGAGTTTGTGACTTAAGGTTTATACTAAGTAAGCTATTCTTTCAGAAATGCACAAAAATTGATCATTCCCATCATGGTAGCTTTTAATGTACACTTGATTTTGCTTCACATTATACTTGCAGTTACTTTTTTGGATGTCTAAGTCAGTTAAGTGCTTTTAGGATCTGGTTAAATTCTGTTTTCTCTCTGTTAACCCACTAATTCAATACGTTCTAGGTACTTGAAATCATTAGTTCAGAATCTGATGTTAATACAGCGTTTCAAGAAATTCACCATAGAACATTCTCCTAAACAAGAAAGATTGACTTTCTGGCTAGATATAATTTTTGAGGCAACGAAAGAAACAACTCATGGATTGAGATTTCCAGTAAGATGTTATGTCCAAACAAGTCTTGTTTTTCTTATGTTTCTGGATTAGATATCACCAGAATTAGAAGACTCTAAGCACAGTACTTACATGTTTAACTGCCTGTTATTTCATTGCATGAACCAAACCCCTGTATTCTGCAAACCTATACTTTTTAAAAAACATTTGACCCACTGCCAAAAAATCATTGTGAAGAAATACTTCTAAGTCTCATAATAGAAACTGTTATCATATCATTTTGTTAGCCACAGGAATGCAGCTTCTTCCTGCCTCATCTTGCCCTTCTTTCTCCCCTGGAAAATTTTTAGGCCTTATTTCGTGGTTACCTATTGCCTATTCCAGAGCATTAGTGTTTACTAAACATGTTGTCATGTGCTACCTGCTGTTTTATTAAGGAAAAATATTCTCTCTCTTAGGTTTTGGTGATAGAACCAACTAAAGTCTACCAGCCTGCATATGTTTCAATCAACAGTGAAGAAGATGAGAGATCTCTTTCTTTGTGGCATGTCTCTCCCACTGAAATGGTAAAAACTGTCATCAGATGCATCTCGTATTGTGATTCATCATGCTTAAATTCACTTTTTCCCATATAGATCTGGAGTGCTTTGCAATCATTTAAAATTTACTACATTTATGCAAAGCACAAGTCTTGATGCCTCTTGTGAAGATGCAAAAATTGACTTTTTACAATGAAAACTATTAGATAAGGTGCTGGAGATTAGGAAAGAAATATGGATGGATAAAGTTCAAGAAGGAATATAGACAGTATAATCTTTTGAGAAAGAAATAACTTTAATTTCACACTGGGATGTGTTTGACCACTGTTTCCTGTTGGGATGGTGTAGGTGGAGGCTAAAACTGTAGAGAGGAGGAGCGTGAAAAAGATGTATGTTAGAGCAAGGCTACACAGTTACCTTGATCTGTGAACTTTTTTTCCAGTATGTGTGCTACTTCACTACTTGGAGTGAATGTGCCTGACATACCACTCCTTATGGAACAAATTCTTGGTGTATGTTTAGTGATGTGAAATACAACTCAGCTACTAAAGGGAGGGGGGGCTACATTCCAAGGCACAGGTTGTCCTTCTTTATTTCACCTCCAGTGTGCTCCCTGAGCTATCCTTGTTGGCCGAATACTTCTTTAGGAAGAAACATGAAGTTTTCTTTCCCTTCTAGCCTGGCTAAAACTAGGGCATAGTTTTTTGTTTTATATGAAAAATTGATCATTTGAGTCAAAACATAATGTTTGGTAAATTGTAATTAAAGTGTTTTTTAAAATTTAATTTTATTTGAGGAAATATTCCCTTTTCTTCCATCCTGCAGTGTTTGCATTCTTTTTTCTTCAAGTGAGTAAAACAGCAACAATTCTCAAAGGAAAGATGGAGGATAAAAAAAAAGAAAGGAAGGAAGGAGGAAGTAATGGAAGAGAGATTTGAGAAAAACTTTATTTTGCTTTCCATGCTGTAACTTTGTAACATTTGTTAAACAGTGTCTGTATTAATCTGATATAGTTCTGTTTTTCACAGAAACAGATTCATGAGTGGAACTTTGCAGCTTCTTCCATAAGGGGAATAAGGTTGGTATGTCTGAAAAAATGGGGTTTTTTAATGCATGCTTCATATTTCCCTTGAGTGGGAAGTCTGGATTCTGCCTTAAATCTTTCCAGTGCATTGCCTGTCATAAAAGCTGCTTCTGTCCAACTTGGCTTGAAATGTCAAAAGGGAAAAATTTTCCTTTCCATGCATGAGCAGAGCTGTATATTTCACATAGAAATACACATCTAATATTTGTTTATGTATTTTCCTGTAGATTATCCTGTTTTCAATTGTATAGATGCTTTTCTAAACTTGTGCTAAACTTCTATGTATTTTCAAAGTTGGGATATTTTGCTGCTAGAAAGGTAAGAGACGGGTAGCCAGGAGAGAAAGCAAAATGAAGCCTATGTTTACATCCTGGTGGTGTCTATGGCATTCTTGCTCTTTGCCTGTATTTTGCAGACTGTAGTTTAGAACTGGAGCAAACGTAAGTGCAGGCAGCATGAGATGAGTCTTTGCTTTCTACCTCAGTCTGTGAGTTACTGCGTTGGTAGACTGAGCCTTCTTAGAGATGTAAGTGGCTCTTTCCTGGGGCAACTTATATAAATGCATAAGCTTAACTGTTTGACAAACTTTACTTACCTAAGGTGTTCTGCAGTTCTCAATGCAGAGGTTTTCAGGGCTACAGTTATCACTATAAGCCTTTAAATGATATGTCCCAAGTTTGTCATCTGTGAACTTGAATGATTTTTTTTTTTTAAGTAAATAAGCTCAGTGAAATAGAAGTAAAATTCTGAGTAAGGTGAATGGTAATTGCTATGAAAGCCTGTAATTGTGAGTGTGGACTTAGATCCTCTGATGTCTTTGGAATTTGCTTCCAAGAGCAATTTTTAGTTTTAATGAATACAATGTGATGTGTTTTTCTGTTACTCCAATGCAGTATAAATGGATGTGAAGTTATCATTATTGAAGCAAGCCTGTGGAGCTGACTGAGCATAACTAAGCAAACCATTTCTAAAACACGTTAATCACCTCTGGTCAACACATCACACAAATCAGTCATGACTGAGAAAGATAACTTCTGATTAAATAGAGACAAGATATTCATTTGCTATGATTCTTAATCACGCTGGGGTTACAAGACTCAAGGAAACAGTCCATTTATATTTAGAGGAACTGGATGCTTTCTAGGTATATGACAGCTTAAAATTGTAATACTTTTGAAATGGCTTTTACGCCACAAGAATAACACAATTTATAATACAGTGTTTAGTTACTCTATTGTCTGTCTCACATTTGCTTGGGGAATTATCATCTTGCTTTGCCATATAGTTCTTGTGCCAGGTACATGTTTGCCTGTTTTGCTAGACTGGGAGCTCCTATATCACAACCAAGTTATAGAATGGCAAAAGCATATTTTCAGATATTTCTGAAAAAAAAATCTTCTGGCAGAATTTTAATATTTTGGAACATCTATCAGTACAGCCCTAAATGGTGCTACAGTAAGTTGGTTTTATAATGTTCTGCACCATTACTGTAATCTGCTGTCACATATTTTAACTAACAGGTTCAGCAGAGGCCAAGTATGATCTGAAAGAGTTTGACTAGAGCAACCAGACAAGAACAAAAATGCTTTTATTCATTTAATTCATAAAAATAATGTTTGTTCCATAACAATCATAGCTTAGCACTTATGGAGAATGCTACTGAAGTGTTTGGAATGACAAGAGATTCATTCCTGGGTTTACTTCTGTATTTCAGGTTTGTTTAATGGCCTCTTCACTTCTAGCTTCAATGCATTTAGATGAGCTATATATGCAATAAATAATCACTTTTTCAGAATTATTGCTGCAGTTTGGAGTAAATATTGGTCGTCCTAAAACTAGTTGATTAGTATTAAAGCCATAAAATATATACTATGAAGGATCTGCTCACTGTATCTCCTTGCTCAGTTTTATTGTGACTGTAATGGAAGTATAAAAATATGAAATGCTGGTCAAGCTTAAAAGACAGACTTTCACGATATCTAGATTGTTGTCAAAACAATTCACTTCCATAGAGGTATCAAGAAATACCCTGAAATCTGGTAGAACTATGTGAAGATGGAAGGGAAGAAGAGCAACAAACCTTAAAGCACTTGATATAAGTCAGCATCTTACCAAAATAAGCAGTAGCTTAGGCATTCATTAAACTGGGGGTCGTTTTTTAGTCTGAAGGATATAAATAAACTCAAAGCTTCTAGATGTAGTGAAGGTTAATATAATTGCAATAGCTTCCAAGAAGAACATATTTGTTGGAGATTTCAATTCAAATAAAAATTACCTTCACTTTTTTCTGCTTCTTCTAATGGTTATGTCCAAAATAATCTTTTCTCAATGTTTCTTTTTACAGTATTTCCAAGTTTGATGAACGATGTTGTTTTCTTTATGTGCATGATAACTCTGATGATTTTCAAATCTACTTTTCTACAGAAAACCAGTGTAGTAGGTGAGTTCATTTTCTGTGGGTATTACATGCAAAATATGTCCCAAATGTAATTAATTTAGTGAAAATTGAAAGCTAACAATTTTGCCTGAGAATTTTTTTCTTTCATTTCTTTTTTCTTGATTGAGAAGCAACAAGCTAAATTCTGTGGTATTTAAGGTGATGAGAGCAAAATCCCATAACATGCGTTCACTGATTCTGGTCAGTTTAAGTAGGTTATTCTAATGTATAACTACTATTTGTTTTGTCTCTTGGCCTTGTCATGCATAGTACAATAATGATTTAGATTCCCTTACGTACCTGTACAGTTTGATTTACATAAGAGCAACTGGATGCACTGAAAATTCTGACTTGCATTATATCACAGATACCTGTTATGGTTTGCCATAGAATCATAGAATGGTTTGAGAAGGGACCATTAAAGGCCATCTAGTCCAACTCCCCTGCAATGAGCAAGGACAATTGTATTCAGATATTTTGTGATAATGATTATGCTGTCTCTTAACAGTAAACCTGCTGACTAAGTTTCAGACCTAAATATAGACCAGATTCTTTCTGGGGACAGATAATGACATATAGGTCTTCTGAATAAATTAAGAGTAATTTGTTAATATACCCTATTTCAGGATGAACTATATATTTTCTTGCAGTAATTATTAATGTATGTGTTACATAGAGTAAATTCATGCTAAAGAAAATTATTCTGTGGAGTGCAAAGCTTAGAAGAAAGGAAGCATCAAAATGGTTACCTGTGAAGCATTAATTTGGCACTGCAGTTTCTGTTATGAAGAAAGATAGCTTTTCTTTAAAAATTATTTTTTAATGCATAACTGGAGTCTGTTCCAGATGAGTCTCTGTTAGTCAATGAAAGAGATGTTGTAAATATTTTATAATTATTTTAATAATTTGTAACCATTTATTATGGAATTCTGAGGAGGAAAAAAAAATGTGGCTCACACAGAAGCCTACAGGAAAATTTGGTCTTGTGCTTAATGTTCTCCATCCCAGAGGACTAGATGAAATCGGTTAAAATCCTTTTTTTTTTTTTTTTCAAGAATGTTACTTTTTCTATTTTGTTGTCTTTCTGGATGCTCAATTAGAAATGACAAGTTTGGATTTTCAGAAATAGCGAGGAATGACATTTGCAACCAAAGTCTGTGGGAACATTTAACTTAAACTGAAAATAATAGAGTTCTTATCACTGCACAGCATGAGAACCACCAAACATAATGTTACAAATTTGTGCCACAGGACTGAACCTCTGAAAATCAATACATAATTTTTGAATATCTCAACTTTTTCTCTAATTACATTTGTAAATATAAGGACTTAGTAAGCACCTCACAACAAGCTATGCAGCAAAAATATTTGTGTTGGATCTACCAAGATTTCAATTACAAACAAGTATTTAGTTTTGCAGGAGCAAATAAAATGATTTTATAAATTGTTAGGGTTTTCAAAGTGTATTTATGTCCTTCAAAATAGGATAAGTATGGCAAAGTAAATAATGAAGGAAACCTGTGTCTGAATGTGCTATTCAATTTGTTTTCTTGCAAGCAAAGATCATCCTGGGAAGAATGTATTTAATCACTTGCTGAGGGGCTTTTTTTCTTTGATCTTTTGTTATTTATTTCTCCCTTAGATTCTGTGGGTTGGTGAAAGAAATTTTGTCTGATGCAGTTGGCGGTACTTTGGAGCTAGAAGGAGAAATAGATGGAGAAACATTGGAGGTATGTCAGTGTTAAAAGATCAAAGAACTCTGAATCATTTTCTCCATTTTCCTTGCAGTTTCCTATCAGTACACTGGAAAGACAATAAATAAAATTTTAATTACTTAATTATATATGAAGTTTCAACTCTTATTTGTGACCAGAACTATATTCATTTGGAAAAAAAAAACAAACAACTCAACTATTTTTAAATGAAATGATCCTGCTAGTACTGTAAACTGTATGAATCCCTAAAGAATTGCATTACTGATTTTTATATTTACACTGCAAACAATCTACAGATAAGTATCATCTGATACCAGCTGGCTCAAGTGGGTAAAGAAAAGATATGGTTGATGTAACTGATGAGCGTAAAAACCCAACTGTAGTCTGTTTGATCTGGATGTCTTTCTGCTTCTGTCCCATTCTACCAGTTCCATTATACTTACAATTAAAAACAACAACAGTGAACCTTTATAATAACTGAGGTGTCAGAAGAGGACAAAAAGAACAGATGACTCTTTACTGTAGTGTTGCAAATAATTTCATACTGTGGGAAGAAAGAATTTTTGCACTAAAATTTGCATGTATTGATGACAGAATTTTTTCCTCAAGTGGAAAGGACATGATAAGAACGCCTGTTAAGCCCAGCTTAATACATGCATATGTAGTCTTGGCATTTATTATAGGATCAGGGTCTGCTTTGGCAAAGGAAGTGTATAATCTATAGCTGCAGGTTTTACATTGCATATTTATGAATTTAGTTCATGGCAGGAAAATCTCAAAACATCCCAGTCTGTTCAGATATATAATAATCCCCCACAGGAAGTGAGTTCACCATACTTTAAGTCTTTTAAAAATGGAATTGGTAAAAGCCCTTGAGAACACATAACGGGAAACAATCCTGCATCAGTCAATGAAGTATGAAGAAATGACCAAATTACTGTTAGATTTTGAAGCTACTTCATTCTATGAGTATATATCCCAATGTTTTCAGAACTATCACCTTGTACTTACTATCTTAGGTGAGGAAATTGAAAAAGAATATGAGATACTAAGGGAAAGATAAATTTGCTTAGATTAAGTAAGAGGCTTAATGCCCTCCTGCAATATGAGGTCTTTTTAAATGAGACCAAGTGGAAAAAGCACCTTTATATCTCCTTGATGGACTTGACAAGCATAGAGAAATCAGAAATTCTTACAATTAATAAAGCGAATATTAATACATGGGAAAGGGGGAAAATAACCTTGAGCATAATTTGGGGGAAAAATGGTTATTTGAGTTAGAATTCCTATGATAATGTTATTCTGAGATGATGTATATTTTGAATTGCAGTGTTGCTTGAAAGCAGCTATGGTTTAGATCTCTGCAACTAACAGGCCTGAATCACAGAATCACAGAATCACAGAATGACCTGGGTTGGAGGGGACCTCAAGGATCATGTAGTTCCAACCCCCCTGCCTAGCAGGGCCACCAAACATACACCTTTACTAGATCAGGTTGCCCAGAGCCTCGTCCAACCTGGTCTTGAACACCTCCAAGGACGGGGCATCCACAACATCCCTGGGCAGCCTGTTCCAGGACCTAACCACCCTCCTAGTAAAAAACTTCCCCCTAACATCCAACCTAAATCTTCCCTCTTTTAACTTAAAACCATTTCCCCGTGTCCTGCTATTATCAGCCCTTATGAAGAGTTTACTCCCCTCCTGGGAGTAAGTTCCCTTCAGATATTGAAAGGCTGCAATGAGGTCGCCCCGCAACCTTCTCTTCTCCAGGCTGAACAAACCCAACTCCCTCAGCCTGTCCTCATAGGGGAGGTGCTCCAGTCCCCTGATCAGTATCCTCTGAAAGGAGAGAGTATTTGGCAGTTCTTTCTGCCTTAGAATATTTGTTTCTGGATATCGATATTGAAGAAGTTCCTATTATTTTTGAAGTTCCTACTGCGTTCCACATAGGATATATTGGAGATCAGACATCCCTGACCCACATTTATATTAGAAGGTCAGCTGTAAGCACTTGTTTACTCCTACATCATGGCTGAATTGCACGTGCAGGGGATCACATATTCAGATCTTTGTCAATGAGCAGTGATTTATTCAATCTTTCTTTGTGCCTGTTAGAAAGTAGCATTAAACATATATGGTCTCTTAAAATGTCCACCTACTAGCAGTGAACTATTAATCTCATCAATTCTCATGTTTCATGGTCCAGAGACTGGAGAATGCAGTGATTATAGAGCTGCCTTCAGACTAGACTGTTGCAGATGGGATTGCTGTCAATCTTAAATTCTGCAGTGTGACTGCTGTATTCTTTCAGTTTGATGTCATACGATAGCTGTGAAAGCTGGATGTGTTACTAGCAAAGAACTTGACAAGTTTTACGTATGGCATTTTGGGTTAGTTGTGCCTATCATATAACAAGATTATGTTGTAATTGTAAAGTGCTAAAACGTGGAAAATGAATTAGCTTAGCTTAAGCAATTTCAAGTTTAGCTCCACTGAAAAGAATATGCTGTTAAGATAAACGACAGACAGTTTTTCTTTAGCACCTTCCATATAGTGACAGGGAACATCTCATCTTTTCTGAGAGGAGAGAGGGAATTTCCATGACACGTAGACAGTGCAATACCAGAACTACAAAGAAAAGTCAGAAGACACTTCACAGGATGTCTGTCTTTAGGGGGAAAAAAAAAAGAATAGGGAACTCGCACGAAGCAGCAGAGGACATTATGCAGTTTTCCTATATGGGAAATCTGTGTGGATTTGAGAAAATACAGAGAGAGGTCTGTGCAAATCCTGATTATATCTGAGGCTATCAAATTTACCAGTTCCTTTCTTAAATATTTGCAAAAGTGCTTTTTTAATACCCTTTATCAACTTCTTTTGGAATTGGAATCAAAGGCATTCTGTTTAACCCAATTAACTTGGGTTAATTTAGTATCTGAGGTGTTTTTTGATTAAGCATCACTCATCAATAGACTTTTCCACTGGCCTTTCTGTAGGAGTTCTCTGATTAGACCACCACAAGGGACAAGGCCACAAGGCAGTGTAAATTAGTGTAGCTTTGGTGAAGTTTGAGCCAGCAGTGACTTACATAGGTGGTATGGCCCACCATGTTTCCATGGCAGTGAATACAACCATTTTATATATATTTAATAATCCTTGTGGAAGATGAACTAGTAATGAGGAGTGTCAGAAGTGAACTTTGGCTAAGCTCAAATAAGGTATTAGGAAATTGTTCATCCGAACTGATATAATGAAACTGCCAATTTTACTTATGAAATCTTAGGTTTCGTGTGTATGGACCATATGTTTACAATACGAAGGCTTTGTCAGCAAATCTCAATCATGACATCTGAACTGTCTTTTGATAGCACTGTTTCACTGACCTTAATTTGCCATCGTGTTTCTTTGTTGGATGAAAGCATTTGGAAGTTGGTTAAGGAAGATGTTTTGTAAAGCAAATAAAGTGGACATTTCGAAAGTTGTGTAATGCATGGGGCTGGTGTGTAGATACCATCTGCTCTGCAGTAGGTACTCTGCACTGTACTAATTCCGTGTAGTGCAGAACTGCTGTTAAACCTCTCTGTAATCTCAAATGCTATTGATCACAATTCATGCACTGCTTTGTTTGTCTTATCTGTTTGCAGTACGAATATGATTATGA
Source organism: Phasianus colchicus (assembly GCF_987193195.1). Classification (NCBI taxonomy): domain Eukaryota; kingdom Metazoa; phylum Chordata; class Aves; order Galliformes; family Phasianidae; genus Phasianus; species Phasianus colchicus. The sequence goes on from NC_143436.1 coordinate 121,687,881, forward strand.
TGAGAAGGGTGACAGAGTTGTTCTAGGAAAAGGTACCTATGGGATAGTATATGCTGGAAGAGACCTTAGCAACCAGGTGCGAATAGCCATCAAAGAGATACCTGAGAGAGACAGCAGGTAAGAGTGAGCTTATTGTTGTATGTATCCATTGCTAACAGAACTGCAGTTGTTTGATGAAAACTTGGCTCTTCTCAGCAAGTATTTCTATGTGGTTGGTTTATAATGTCCTAGTATACTCAAGTTCAATTATTGTTTCCTCCTAGTATTCCTCAGCAGCCTTTGGAGAATGAGGACTTTTAATTTTTTGGGAGTTTATATGCATATGTATTTGTGTGTATATGTGTGTGTATATATAAAAATAAACACACATACATGTATGTACATATGTGTGTGTATGCATGTATAAACTTCATAAAAATGATACCATTTGACAATATATATACATCTATCTTAAATCCTAGAAAAAGTAATTTGTTTTTAAAGTTGCAGTTGTACCTCATCTATATTCCTTTGAAGGAGAAGAGAGGATAAAAGGAGTTTTCAAAGTGAAGGTACTACGCAGAACAAAGCAGATGTGTAAATGTGTAAATACATTATTTGAGGGCATGTTTCTCCTTTTCAGCTCTTCTGAGATCTACCTGTGCTTTTTCTCAGCAGGCAGCCAGACACTCTCCGTTTTGAAGGTCATGGGCAAGATGTTTACTGAGAGTTGGATCAATATCACTATAATCCATTCTGTTTGCAAAATATCATTTAAACATAGCCTAAAGCCTTTTCCCTGATCGTGCGCTACTCCTTGTTTTTTTATGTTTGTTTTTAATAGATATTCTCAACCTCTTCATGAAGAGATAGCACTGCATAAATATTTAAAGCATCGGAATGTTGTCCAGTATCTTGGATCCGTTTCAGAGGATGGATACATTAAGATTTTTATGGAGCAGGTGCCAGGAGGTTTGTAATATTCTGAGCTTAATCTCTCAAAGAAACTAAAAGCAGTTGGGACCCTGAACTTAGTGAAAGCCGATGGGTGTGCACTTAATGTGTTTGTGCACTGTATTTGGCTTTTCTGTTGCGACGTTCATTGCTAGTGGCATTCTTTGCATGTGAAGAATGATTTGAAGTATACAGCTCCCAGTCCCCTCTCCCCTTCCTTATAATTATAAATTTAGTGAAAGTGTATTAGGGAAAAACTACGTAATGTTTGGTGTCAAGTCCTCACATGTTATAAATCAGTAGAGACAGAGCTCTGACTTCCTTTTAGCCTGAGCAGCTAAATAACTGGAGCTTTTAAGATTAGCTTCTGTTGAGTGGTAATACAATACAGTTGAGCAAACTGAATATGAATTGGTACCTACTACTTTCAAACAGTGCTTTTCCTTGACGAATCAAAGACAGAAGGGGTCTGCTTCTATTGCTCATGAATTAGTTTTGTTCCCCTGACCTTTTCTGTATTTAAGTCCCTCTTCACTTGCTCTAGGTTACACTCCCATCTCCCTTTTGCATATGTCAATAGAAGTCAGGATGAGTGTTGTCAGTTTTGTAACTTGCAAAACTAAAACAGAAAGAAGAAAAATCAGGTTTTCTATGAAAGATCCAGACACAAACGTTCACAGATTAAGTAAATGTATCTGGGGCATTAAAGATTGGGAAGATTTCTATTTTGAATTCTAGTGACCTTTTGATCAAAGAGCCTTGATTTTTACTTTGTTGTTGTTGTTCTGTTTTTAGCTGAGACAATGATATGCGTGACATGCTGATATAATGAACTTAAATCAACACTTCCACTTGTTTTCCTACACTTGTTAAAAGCGTCAGCTGCTGCTGTTTACCTGCCTTTTTTTCCCCTATTCATATTTGCACAGTGGAGTATGCTGTGATTAGTTGCTAATGCCAGGGTATTATGGAACCAATTCTGTTATTTTTTTCAACTCTGCAACCAGTGTTAAAAAGAAACCAGCTGTTCAGATTATGCAAGATTCTTTGACTGAACTTTGTTTTAGAAAGCTGTTGACGTAGGCTACAAATCCCTTAAACTGAATTTGTCTGGCATTAAACAGGATGACTGCACCTTGTTTATTATGAACAGAAAGACAGTCTTTATTTTGGCTCATGATTAGAGTATTTGTGTAATTTTAAGATTAAATCTATCGAAGGCAGGGGAATTGTAGATGACTGACCTCTTTTCTCTGAATATCCATTAGTTTGTTTCTTTAAGATTGTTCCATCATCTTTTCCTTTGGAATTTCCAGGACTTAATCCCACATTTGCAAAGAAATAGTTTTGTTTTCTTTTTTTTTCTCCTTTTTTCTCTGAATTAAATCAGCTTGTTTCCGTGTGCATTTGGTTCACAAAGTATAGTATATTGTATAATACAGTGTCATCTGTTATGGTCTTTATTTCGTTAAGGGCTAAATGGTTGCTAGTCCTTATCTTAACAGTTGTTACACTGAAGTGAGGGAGATGCATATAGCCCTATCGTAACATTTCTTCCTGTCATGGAGAAGGAAACAGAGCTGGCAAAAAAGAAATGGCCAGTCATGAGCAGTGGGAAATGAGTTGCTGTGACTGAACTAGGAATAATTTGGTTTGATTATAAGTGCTGCATTTGTTGTGTTAGGATATTGTGCAAAAGGTTAATCTGGCCTTAAATATTTAATATTAATCTTGGGATTTTGTTGTCTTGATATGCTTTCTTCTTAAATTACATAGGCAGCCTCTCAGCTCTCCTGAGGTCTAAGTGGGGGCCAATGAAAGAACCCACAATTAAATTTTACACCAAGCAGATTCTGGAAGGTCTTAAGTATCTCCATGAGAACCAGATTGTACACAGAGATATAAAGGTAAATTTTTTCTCTAGTGTGTTCTGTGGCATTTGCTTTTCACTTTATTTACTTCAGTTAATTTTACTCTAACCTGAATTTTTAATAGAATTTCATGGAAGCTTAAAAATAAAGGAAGGAATACAACAATCCTTTGATGCTTCTGGAAAATTCATTTGTAGAAATGTATATTACAAAGATAACAACAAATTTGTAAGAGTATTGAGGCTGGGTTTTGGCATCTCCACTTACCTGTTTTCTCCTTTCCATCCCACACCTTCTCTCTTCCATCAAAACTACAGGGGGATAACGTGTTGGTGAACACCTATAGTGGCGTGGTAAAGATATCTGATTTTGGTACTTCCAAACGGCTGGCAGGAATCAATCCATGCACTGAAACATTTACAGGTAAGACCAATTGAACAGACATTTTTAATTGTATTGTTAATATAGATTTCTCGTTGTCATCTAGGGCTAGACCTGTGATAGGCTTAGATGTAGAGCCAAGAGGCTCTTCGGATTGGTGGTGAAAACAGGATTAGGTTTCTTTTATTCTGTGCAAAACTGTGTCATAAATTCCTTTGTAGCACAAAGTAGTAAAAACTTGCAGCATTTGAGGAAAACATTTAATGAACAACAGCTGAAAATTCAGACTATAAAATGGAGATATGGTGGCATCATTACTCAATTATTTTATCAATGGAAAAAATAGGTATGTTTTCTTCTGTTGTTTGACCATATGCTTAGGCTGATAGCACAGATAGCAAGTCTCACATTGGCCTGCAATTTAAGTATGGAAAAGGGCCCATAATCATCAGTCATGCAGAACACGGAAGACATAACCTATGTTTGAAAGGTTTCCCATGATCTGGTGATGACTACATTTCCTCCTTTCTTAGAAAGGAAGCCGTGACTACAAAATCATGAAGATTCTGAAGTGATAAGTAAAAAGAACGTTGTTTAGAAGAGTAAGTTATTAGGAGAGCTTGTGAATTGGAAATTTGACCTCAAATTTCCATCCAAATCTGAACAGAGTGTTTGTTTGCCTCCTGAGATCAACATCCCAGCAGGTGCAGACATTTGAAATGAATCTGTTTTCTGCAAATCTTTAATGATTTTAATTAGAATCCAGTTATATTAGGAGTCTTTAAAAGAGAAGAAAATATGGTTTTTTTGTGCAACTTGGAATCATAAGTGCAATGTTTGAATGCTTATAATGAAGCACTGCAAGAAAAAATCTCTTTGGTTGCAGCAGATAAGCGTGTAAGTGAAGGTGTGTCTGAACAAAGCTGGTTGCATGCTGCCTTCTGAAGCATTCCTTTAATGAGTTTCGCTGTGTTTTCCAAAGTATTCAACAAATAAATTTTAATGAGTTATCTTCCATAAGTAGCTGGATGAATGATCTTCAAATACATACAGATATCCAGAAAAGAATATTTTCAGTTTTTGCCATCAATATCTGTCCCTGTCATTGTTGTTATGAGTTGTTATTAGAGATGGTTTATGGAGAAATAGTATCTGAAGAAATGTCCCCATACAGTAATAAAAAATAAAGTAAATTTTTCCTTGTGCTCCTCTTCTTCTTTGTTCTCTTGTATGTTTGCTGCCCTGCCCGTGCCTTAGAGGTATAATTTACCATGACTAGAAATGTTTTACTTAAGTTCTCAGTTTTGGATTTAAAATCAGTAGGAAGGAAGCTATTGCCTGGAAGGGCTTAACAATTCTCTTGCTATTTGTTTTGCTTCTTAACTCAGTACATAAACTACAGATTTTAGGCATTATGCAATACAATCAGGTGATTCAAGGGTCAGGCTTTTAGTGGTTTAAACATTATATCCACCCATTCAAGACGCTCAGCCTGAGGGCAAAGCTGTGGTTTGAACTGTAGTTCCACAGTTGTTTAATGAATGTATTAATAGCCAGTGCCTTTATCTTCACCAGGTGTCCTCTATTTTATTCTTCATAGCTTTACCACAGTGTAGTTTTATTGCATTCTTAAGAAGAAAAATGATTTAAAGATACTGTAAAAGACCTGGTAGAAATTTGTGTGGAAAAAGGTACTGTAGTGGTTGAAACACAGAGAATGTTTCTGGATTTCCTTTGCTGATGTGGACTGACTTCTTGTAAAGCCCTCTTGTCAGTTGTCTGAGTATATGATTGAAGACCAGCGATTCCATCATTTTCATTTTTGTACTGTATTTTTTCTTTCTCAGTTTTGCAGCTAGTTATTACACTCAGACTGTCTACAAGCAAATTTCAGGGGCATCCAGTTTTACCTGTTAACAGCCAACTGCAGGATCTTATTTTGTTAACATGTCTAATTTCAGAAGTTTTAGTAGGTTTTTCTTTTCATCTTTTTGATAACCTTGGTTGTCAGAAATTCCAAACACACCAAGAAGACTTCATTGAATTGCAACTTATGATGAGCTTCTTGATTTCTGTAGTCACAATGTAATCATTTTATCTTGATTGCAGCCTCAATTGCCTTTATGTAAAACTTCAGATTAAAAAGAAAATTCTTTATCAGTTTATATTTACCAAATCACTTGTATAAATTAACTTTTTGAAATTCCCAGTCACTATAGTGTGCAGAACTTATACGTTTTTTGTTGCTGTTCCTTGGTGGTAGTGTCACAGCTCCATAACTTTTACAAGACTTTATTCTTTGTTTAAAACAAAACAAAAACAACAAAAACACCACCTTCATCTACTTTCCAAGTTATTCTGTTTCAAAAAAAAAAACCAACCCAACAACAACAACAAAATACCTGAGCAGGATATTTGCTTTGAGACATTGTTCATAGAGTTTTTTAATTGGGATTTTACCTTATTTACTTTGTGTAATTTTCAGACCTTCTTATCACCATTACAGGTATTTCTTGCAGATGTTGGATTTTTTTTTTTCAACCTACTGTTAAGTCCTTGTTGGCTGACTCTTGATGGTTTAATTTTGTTAAATCTTGCTTAATATTGTGGAGAAGTGTTCCCAGGAACAAACAATCTGAAAGGAAAAACAGATTGCACCTATATTGAAAAAGGGATCTAAGAACTGCCAGTATAAAAAGAATTTTTTTCTTTTATAGTTGTAATAGTTACCATCCTAAAAATAGCTATCATTTAGTTTGTGTATTACGATGATCTTAGTCTGCTACTGATGAAGGACTGACAAAAATATGTTGTGAAAAACAAGTATGCTTGCCCCTTCTGCCTGCTCAGTTCTCTCACTTCCCTACTTGTAACACCTCTACCCACCAAACCATTTTGCTTTGCACTCTCAGCACTCCACTTCTACTTCACAGTCTAGAGCTGTATTTTTTTTCCCATGAGCTTCTTTCTTCTAGCTTTCTTCTCACTACCTGTAGGCATCTTACCCTTTAGAATCCCTTCTTCAGATCTTCTGTCTTTATCAGCAGAGGCATTTTGGCCTCTCGTTGAACTATTCACTTTTTTGTTATAGCTGCTGTCCTACATCCATGTTTTCATTATTCAAGTAAACATATGAAAAATTGTTCTGATGAGCAATATCTGTTACTGCTGTTTTTTGTGTCCTCCTATCTGCATAATCTTTACAATTTAGTGCCTGCAAAAAATATTTCACGTGATTTCATGTTCTAGGGAAGCATTTTGATTATTGAATATATTTTTAGCAGTTTAAAGCCTTGTATAAGAAAAAGTTTATAGGGAAGATCCTGAAACGTAACTTTGTCTACTTCTCACTCACAGTATTGGAAATTGAATCTTTTGGCTGTATGGGCTGCATTTGTCAATTTTTGGATTGTTTAGTGGCATTTATTCTCTTCAGTAAAAATGAAGAATGTGCATAAAACTTGACAAAACTAATTGTCCTGACCAGGCACGTTGCAGTACATGGCTCCAGAAATCATTGACAAGGGACCACGAGGATATGGTGCACCAGCTGATATCTGGTCACTAGGGTGTACCATGATTGAAATGGCAACAGGCAAGCCTCCATTTCATGAGCTAGGAGAGCCTCAAGCAGCAATGTTTAAAGTAAGTACATGGATTTTTACTATCTACTTGATGAATTTTCAAATTCTAATTTATTTTTTAAAATATGAATTCAGTTGATAGTAATGTTCTGTTATATGGATTATTTTGTGCAAAGTCACAGTCCCACTTGTATTCTTAATTCTGACTGAAGTACTCTCTTCTGCTCGAAGTTGTACTGCTCTAGTGAGCAGTAATTTATTTTTGTGCTGGTAATAGATCATGACTCAGAGCAGCAACCTCAGAAATGAGTTAAAATATGAAAACTAATATTCTCTCTCTTCGGTCTTCTCCTGCTCTTGATTTCCCTATTGGCAATCAGAGTCTCCAATGATGGCAGTTAATTTCTTAGTGCTCCTTTAAGTCTTCTTTTTTTTTTTTAAGCCTTCCTCCCAGAGGATGTGTTTGCCTTCTCTTTCAAAGGCTCGGTCTTTGCAGGATAGTTAAAGGTATTGTAGAACAGGGAGTCCAGAGCTTCTGGTATGTACTGAGGGACCCCTGCATCCTAAATCCTCTCAATCAAAGCCACCTCTTTGGTGAATTCTCTCTACTACTTCATTTTTTTTTAACGTATCTATATGGTAGTGATGGGTTGATGGTTGGACTTGATCTTAGAGGTTTTTTCCAACCTTAATGATTCTGTGATTTGATGCCTACATGAAAAAAACACTTGAAAGTGCTCCAGAAAGTTTTGATAATAAATGTCCTTGAAAAACTCTAAAATTAATGCTGTTAAATGGCTTCTTCTGGTATGTTGTTGAAAGTGTAATTCTTACTGCAACCATGTCAAAATAAAAAATAATTATCAGTACATGTAGTAAGCTGGGCTGCAATTCATCACGCTTCATAGTAGGCCTTTGAGTTGTCCCATGCCCCACAGCTAAAAGGGAAAGAAAAGGGTGGCTATGGTTTTTGATATTGTTTCAACTGTACAGTGGACTGTCCTGGCTTTTGTTTAGTGTTGAAGGGTATAACCCTGTACTATGGTGCCATCAGCTTGTGGTGCTGTCCCAGATAAGCCAGCTGGGTGAGCCTGTCTCCAAGAGCACTCCAAGGAGTGGGCTGACCATGAGTTGGGCACACTAAGAGGAGTGGTCACAGCCCAGTGAGCTGTTGGCTGTCTTCTCTCTGCCCAAAGCGAAAGTGATTGGTGAGATATGATATTGCCCATTTATAAAGAACTGTCCAGGGTTACAAATCAGATAAAAATGCTTCAACAGAAAAGGTAGGTGTTCTGATATTGTATCTTGCCAATGGGAGACAACATAAATACATTATGATTACATTTTGATTTATTTATTAAATACATTAATGTAATTGCAGAGGTTAGCAAGTTGCATACACTAAAATAAGGTTGCCTTCAATTTTTATTCAATGCTGAGGATTGAACGTGCTTAGCGTTCTGATTTGGAAGGCATAATGCATTATTAGCATTTTATCTTCTGCACTGTCATTCAAACGCAGGCACCACTGCTCAGCACTTCTAGCTTCAGCTTTTTTGAAGCCTTATTGCTGCTGTTAAGTGCATAATGGTCCCAAAGTATGTTAATGCAGTTCTATAATGAGATTATTTAAATAACTATTCATTTTATCAAGCTGCTGGCACCTGCTTAGCTGTTGGGCTGCCATTGTCCCTTGTGGTCACTGTCTTTCTGCTTGGTCACCAGAGCGTGTTGTGTATAAAGGTGCTGAGTCTACAAGACAGACATGCATTACACAGCTCTGACATCAAGACATTTAATGCCAGATCAGCATTAAAGAGTAAGAGGGCAGTGCATTAAAGAGTAAGAGGGCATTGAATTAGCTGGATAAATCACAAGGGAGCAACTTGAAGTAGTGCACTTGTCATTACTTAAATTTTGGGGGGATTGTCTTGATAAACATTTGGCCATCAGTTTTTCAGTTCCCTAACACTGAAAGGCTATGGAAGACATCTGACCCAAGTGCTGGGAGTGGTGACAAAGTCAAGGTCATTGTGAGCATTGGTGCAAAGAAATTTGGCAGCAGTAGGAACAGAACAGGTGCAGGCCCCAGGCAGTGAGGCAGTCGTGTTGGAGGAGGAAGTCATGCCTGATCCTGAGCACTGATGTGCTGCAGGATGTCAGCTGCTGAGAGAGATGGGGTGCACTACCTCAGGAGGGATTTGTGGTAGTGTGAGAAACAGCGTTTGAAGCCCTTGGGATGGATGATGTCCAGATCTTGAGACTGTCTGAAGGTAGGTGTTTGGACACGTCTGTACCTTGACATTTGTGTAGCACGCTGGGTATTCAAGCCACATTTGCAGTGCAGTAAAACAGGATCAGAGCCTCACTGTCACTTCACTGCTTTGTGTTGGCACCTAGCTTGCTGCTTTTCCACTTTGAAGGTATCGTCAGTGAGAGTGTGCTGGGTTAAGCTAAGAAAACATTGGCCCACGCTCTCCTTGCCAATTCGTTAAAATAATTTGTGTTCGTTGTGTTTTACTTGCAGGTTGGGATGTTTAAGATTCATCCTGAAATTCCAGAATCTCTGTCTGCTGAAGCAAAAGCCTTTATTTTGCTCTGTTTTGAACCTGATCCTTGTAAGCGTGCTACAGCATCTGATTTGCTCAGAGATTCTTTCCTGAAACAAGTCAACAAGGGCAAGAAAAGCAGAATTGCGTTCAAGCCTTCAGGTATCAGCCAAATGCAGGTCAACATCATTAGTAAGGGTTATGTAAAAGATTGGAGTCATTAAGCACTTTCTTTTACTTATGCCAAGAAATCAGCAGGAACTTAACAGCTGAAAGTACGTGTGATTTGTAATTAGACATGTTTAAATTTAACAATTTCCTGAAAATATGATGTCTTGCTTATTTTGTGTACTGCGTAATTACCTCCCAACCCAATTCTACCTTCTCCCACAAATAAATTACCAATTTATAGGGAATTTAAATTAGAAAAATGATGTTCTGTAAAGCCTCCAAAGCCGTTCTGCATTTTAGATTCATGGTTCTGTACAGCTCAGAGATTTGGGCTTCATAGAGCTGGTGCTTGACACCTGGAAATGAGTCTGTCAAGTGTTTCTGTCAACATTTGGTCAGCGTTGTCCAACTTGATACAGAACTTGAAAATTTGGCTTTGTTTGCTGAAGGAGCTGTGTTGGGGGTTGTTTTAGTTTTATCCACCTAGTGTGTTTCCCTTTACCTCACCAGTATATCAGCCTCATTCTCAGTAATAAGATAAGCAGTATAGTATAGACTTATCAAATAAATCAGTGTTTGAGGAAACTGTCCATTTAAAAAATAAGAAAATCCGTTGAGCTTCTTGTGTCTGCACACAGACATGCTCACATTTCCAGTGCAAACTGAATTGCATCTCTTTTTGATCATTTTTCCCTGTGGCAGAGAACTTTTGAAAGTAGAGGAATGGAATTCTAAAGGGGGCATGAGGAGGAACTGGAAATTAATTTATAACATCTAGCTGAGCTGTTTTCAGAAAGGAAGTGGGCATCTCTGTCCTGAGAGGCAGTGGGAGAAGAGAATTGCAGTCCCTGTATCCAGACTGGGTTAGCGGAGAGCTGGGCTCTGGTGGTGGGGCTCTTTGGGATAACTCAAGGAGCTGCAGGGGAGCACTGGGAGCAGCTCAATGTTGGCCATGGCCATGAGCACAGCAGACAAACAATACAAATACTGCATCATGCTTGAGAGGAGGAAAAGCAGCAGCTGCAACTGAATGTGCATGGCTGCCCCAGAGCCAGAGAGAACTGTGTTGGCTGCAACTGCTATCTCTATGGAGAGCTGGGGGCATGAAGCAGGCCACAGCCCTGCAGCTGCAACAGTTCATTTCACCTTCTCACCATTTCCCTCAGTACCCATTTCCTGTCTTTTCCCACATCTTTCCATCCTACTGTCTTTTTTTTCCTTTTTTTTCTGATAATAAAAGTAGCTCACATCAAATCTCTCCTTGTACCCCTGGGACAGCAATTTTCAATATTCTGTGCTGCTGAGAAGCCTTGAGCTCATTCTCACAGTTTGACATACCTTGTTTCATCTCTGTGACTGTTTCACCTCAGCCATTTGAACATCTGTCACACACTATGGAGGATATCAGCTGTCTGAAGAACTTTAACTTCCAGCTCCCTTCCTCCCCCCTCCCTCATTGCTTCCCTTCACCATTTGTAGTGACAAACATCAAAACTTTTGTGATATTTTAGCTTCACGCCTGTGTAGACTCTGAGAGGGCAGGACTTCTTCCTTGGCTTTCCTATCACACAGCTGCACAATGACAATCAGGACTACAGCAAGCTCTTGCAGGTTACCTTTTTTCTTCTTTCAAGATCAATTGGAATGGGACAAGAGCTTTCCTTTAGGCTGGACCTTAGAGAGAGAATCCTTACTGAGAGCAGAGGGAGATGCAGGCGAGGCTGATGCCGTGGGAGCAGAGAAATGGAGTCACAAAATCATTAAGGTTGGAAAAAGACCTCTAAGATCATGTAGTCCAACCACAAACCCATCACTGTTATGCCCACCGTATCCCTCAGTGCCACAGAAATGTCCCAGTGAGGCAGGAGGGGCTGGGCTGGGGGGTGCTCCCTGCTGGGATCCAGTTATGCTGGTGATTGGCCATGTGCATCCAAGACAGGCTCCTCAAACAGCTGGATGCCACTGGTAGCCGTTTGTGAGAACAGAACACAGGGGAGTGTGCATCTGCATGTCAGTAAGAGTACCAGAATGTTATTCCTTTTACTTTTAAACACGTTGCTTTTCCTGCCTCTCTGTGCTCCATGTTCTGTGATGTCTGCTCACAGATTACAATCGGAACACATCCCTCCCACTGCCAATCCATGGAGAACAGGCTGGCAGCAGCAGCAGCGAGCATGGCTCTGTTTCTCCAGACTCCGACGTACAGCATGATGTGTTTTTCGAAAGGCCAAAGAGATCCGTTTCAGAGATTCAGACAAGGCATCCCATTGCCCATTTATTGAGGTAAAATACTTGTTTTCTGCTTGAAACCTGTGAGGGCTGTGTGGATTTAATTCATGTTTTATTCTATTTGGGGGCATTTATTTCATGTGATGACAAGTTATGCAGTTATGTTAAACAGTGAATTTGCAGACAAGGTATCAGTAAATTTAAGTATTATTTATATTTAACTAATGAACAGTGATTCTTTCTCTTTAAAATTTCTGTGTATTTACATACCTTTTTTCCCTAGTGAATAAATATCAGTCTCTCATTGAGTGATTCAGCAGTGGATGAGCTGTCCCCTTCCAAGTACTCTCAAGAGAACTTGAGAAAGGGGTAGCAGACAGCTTTGCTGATCAGAGAGCACAAACCAGTACTTTCAAATGAGTATGCTACATGGGACCAGAAAACATAAACAGCAATCTCAGCCCAAAATTCTTAGCTTTCCTCCCCAAAACTGAGCCAGTGCTGGCTGATGATGGTGCCAATTCTCAGTGGGGTGACATCAGCGTTGTGCCACCACTGAGTTTTTCATCAGCTGAGGATATGAATCCTCTTCTCTCTCAGAATTGTGTTTAGCAGTATGATCAATGTCCTGCTATAGTTTAATTCACTTTTGCACCTACCAATTACCCCTGCTCACTACTGACAGCACTGCCATGCGGGCAATTCTGAGGTCTCTTATTTGTGGCCCTGTTGCTGATGCAGCATGCCTGATGAGGGCCTGGCCCCGGAGGACAGAAGTTTCTCTCCTTCCAGTGAGGATAAGGATTCTGGTCTGTTCCTGCTACGGAAGGACAGCGAACGCCGGGCAATTCTATATAAAATTCTCAAGGAAGAACAGAATAAAGTTGCTTCAAATTTGCAGGACTGTATTGCACAGGTAATTTCATTTCAGCTCTCCTTTTCCTGCTTCAAAAGGAAAATGACAAGCCGAGTAACCAGCATCACTCCTTTCCTGAAAACTAATAAATGAAGACGCCAACAGCAGTAAATTGGTAGGACTTTACATTTCTGTAGCCCAGATTCACAGTGGCACTTGCATTAGATGGTGTGTGAACTTCAGGTGGTTGAGCTGAAGATATTCCTTCTGAATACCTTTAACTGTGTTTAAGCCTTTTGCTGTAGTCTGAATAGGTACCAGACATCACCTTTTGCTTCTGGGCTCCTGTTCTTTGGGCAGTTGTTGGCTGTTAGAGGACTGAGATTGGTGAGATGTGGTTTGGGTGATTTTCTTTTCTTTTTTTGTGTTTTTTTTTAAGGACAAAATAGTGAAATAGTTAATGGCCTTAACAGAGTCTAAAATGTGTACATGACATCTCAGTCAGAAGTAACAACAGTTTCAAATATTTTCCAGGATAAAGAAGGATTATTTAGTAAAGCACATCCTACCTCAGTCCCCAGCTGTTCTGTAGTATTGCTTTAATCATCTTTCCATTATTTCTGTAATACTTGCCCTTTTCTTTTTAATTACACAGGTGGCTGTTCTTACATGTACTGAAATGGCTTTAACTGTAGGGGGTATGGGCTGCAAATCAGAGAATGAACATTTGAGAGCTGTTGCTGTGTAATCGTAGAGCTTTTTCGGACTTGCAATAGATGGGTGCATAAACATAATGATTATATAATGTCTACACAATTACTTGGAAGTCCAGAGTCAGCTTATTATAGGGACACAGTCTACAAACATTTGGGTCCCTTACCACTCACTCTAGTGCTTTTATGGAGGAAAGCTGCCCTCTACAGTACATTGGACAAATGTGTAAATATTATCTTGAACCTCTCTTTGTGACAGCCCTGATAGCAGTAGGTGCAATTCATTTTTGGTAAATAGAAATTACTGATTAAAACAAAAAAAGACATAGACAAAGGGAGAAAATAAAGACTTGGCAGAATCAAAGGTTCTGTGGTATCTGTGTTTAGGTGTGAAACATACAGGTGCAAAGCTATAAATTGTAACCTAGATACTAATACTACTAATTAGATACTTAATGATATTGGGATTTACTTGATAGGCTTTTATCATCTTTTCTCCAGAGCTCTGAAGAACTGCAGCTTTCAATGGCCCACATCAAGCAAATTATTGGGATTTTAAGGGACTTCATACATTCTCCTGAGCACAGAGTGATGGCATCTACCATATCCAAACTGAAAATGGATCTGGACTTTGACAGCACTTCCATCAATCAGATTCATCTGGTGCTGTTTGGATTTCAGGATGCGGTGAGTTCCTTGCCTGGCCAGAAGGAGAGGAATTCTTCCTGGACAGTCCTCTCAGTGCAGGGGTTTGTAGCCTCCCCGCTCTTCCTCACCTCACCCCCTGTTCCCATTCTTGCTGAACAGAAAAGCTGCAGACAGGCACATGGAGCTGAAGCCCTAACAGATTGTAGCCTCAGCCTCAGTGAGATGGATGCTCCCAGCCTGGCCATGAAGCTGAGCTGCCATGGGCTACCAGCAAGTTCTAAAGATTGTTCTGCATCCTACATTTTTTTTCTATTCACCTCCCATTGTGCAGTACAGGGACCTGAATGTCACGGTCTGGTTTGAGAGCTCTAGACTAACACTATCAAACTGGCTGTTTAGCCTTTCAAAAGTGGGAGGGTTTTGGTGATTTTTACACTGAAAACTTCACCTTAATGTTGAAAACCAAGATTTTGTTTCCTAAGATGCAAGTAAATATTGTTTGTTGCAATTTAACTTACTTTTACTTGCTCATATACCTGCAGGTTAACAAAGTGTTAAGAAATCATTTAATAAGGCCCCACTGGATGTTTGCAATGGACAATATAATTCGCCGTGCAGTCCAAGCAGCAGTCACCATTCTTATTCCAGGTAAAACAATCCAGTTGTAAACAAACTAAAAGGAAAAGCTGACTGTGCATTTGTGTAGCAAATGAAACAGGTTTCAGTGTACTCCACCAGCGTGTCATTACCCGCATCCCCTGTGCTACTACGTCAAAGGTACAGGATCAGAAAGAAGCATTGATTGTGAGGATTAATGCCACAGTTGCAGTACGAAAGCACACAGTGGGTACCAGTGGTTCTGCATCACCAGTCTGGTCCAGTTTAAAAAAAAAAAATATATATATATTAAGCTTAGTCCAAGCTGGACCATTTGTAGTTGGAAAGAAAATGACTCTATACGACATTTAGATAATATCCAAATGGTTAATGCTGCTTGTCTGCTGTGGTTACGTGTTCTGGCAAATGACTGCTCAGCTCTGGAACTGATGCAGTGGTAGTGCATTTACATGAGGAGAAATACAGTCTTGGTCTATAGATGGGTAGGTAGCAGGAACAAGCATCACCATTACCAAAAGGGAGGAGGTTAAAAGACGGTGACCTGTGCAGGAGTAAGGCTAAGCTGAAACTGAGTAGTTTTGTAACTCTGAAGTGTCGAACACCATTTCCAGTATGAGAATGTTCTGAACTAACTTACTGATAGTGAACCCTTTCAGTCCAAATGTGCTGTGGCACTTCTTCTAGCACTGATGTTGTAACATCTGTGCTCCAGCTAATAAGGCTTTCCCTACTCCTCTGTGCATCATGAAACAAGTCCTCAGCCGAGGCTCCTCCACCTATAGTAGGAAAGAGCAAACTGCACTACCCTATGTAGATAAACCAATCCAAATAAGATCTTATGATGTTTCATTTTATCAGAACTTCGAGCTCACTTTGAGCCAGCATCAGAAACTGAAGGTGGCGACAAAGATTGTGACAAAGTGGAAGAGAGTTTCCATCCCTCTGAACAAAATGGGACAGAGGATGCTGCTGTCACATCAGGAGTTAGCACCCTCAGCTCCGTGGTGTCACACGAGGCTCAGCAGCAGCTTAGCCTGGAATTGGGCAGACTCAAACAAGAGACCATAAGGTAACCCATACACAAACACTATGTGTTTATTTCTAGGGCCTTTAAAAATCTCGCAGACATGCTTCCTGCAGTGGCATGTACTTAACCTGGTGACAAAGCACACCTGCCAGCAACACAAATGGATTCAGAGTGTGCTGGCAGCACCAGTATGACAATTCAACAGCTTTCTATACAACTTTCATTTCTGTGCCAATAATTTTTATGTTGCAGTGTGTCCTGGTGGATTTCTACTGTTAAGTAATGATGCCTATGTAACACCGTTTGTTTCTTTTCTACTGCCTTAGATGCCACCTCACCTAATGGCACCATCGGAGATGTTCTTGCAAGTTTTATGAAAATGTAGCAGTAGATACTAGAGGAACAATGTTCCTTCTTCCTCCTGCAGGGGATGGCCAGAATAGCTCATGAGATGTGGCAGGCTCATTAATGAGTGTACGCAGAGCTCATCAAAACCCCTTTCCTATTTTTCATGGGTTGTATTTGTAATGGTGCTGCTGATGCATCTTCTGTATGGGTGCAAAGTAAATCGCCATAGTGTTTGGTGCATAGTGCCTTGCAGTAAACTATAAAGAAAGATAGAAATTCTGCCCAGGGAAACTGCTGAACACCAGGAAAAGAATTTATAATGTATTTACTAAATTCTGCTGCAAAGATGAGGGCCTTAAAGTGCTACCACCAAGCTGAGTCTCAAAAGGGGACAAAAAGGGAATCTGTCATAAGATATATTACTTAAGAGCATCAAGTATCCCTTGTGTCAAGTCCCATGGCAGTTGTTAAAAAATGATATATGTTTTATTCAGTTAGATTTATTCTCATTATGGTGGATATTTATCTTCTTGTATGCTAACAGGCTTTTGGAAAAACTCGTTCAGAAGGAGAAGGAGTATCAGACCCTCTTACAACAATCTTTGGAGCAAAAAACACAGGAATTGCACTTGCTTCAATTAAGACTTAAACCCAGAGGTAAGAGAAGATACTGAGTGAGTACTTTGACAGCATGTATGTTCAAGTTCATGGAATTGGTTAAATGGTGATTTGGATCTTCTATTTTAAGTTTAAATAGTCTCAAAACCACCACTTTTGTCCTAGTTTTGAGGTGTAATGACATATTATTATTATTTATTTATTTTTTCTGTTAAAGACTGGCAGTGGCCTGCATCAACTTTAAACGAGAATGCAGACCCAGAGCTCACAAACTGGCTGAAACAACAAGGGGCAGACCCGGATACCATTAGAAGGGTAAATATATATAGAGAGAGAGACCTTTAAAAAAAAAAAAAGACAGCCCTTGTTAGCAGTTGGGTTTCAAAGGAGGAATACTTACTTATTTAGGAACAAATTTCCCTTTCAGTTTGCTGAAGAGGATTATACACTGAGTACTGTCCTTAATGACATCACTAAGGATGATTTGCGATGCCTTCAACTGCGGTAAGGAACTACATCTTGGGTCACTGCTGAGAGCTTAATTAATAAAAAAAGGGGGTGAGGGGTAGATGTTATGATATTATTATAGACCTATTAATTTACTCTGATCTTCTGTTAACATATGAACAACTGACTGCCACACTATAACAACATAACATAAACTATACAGTAAGTTATAACATGCCCTCAAAATTTTTCTATTTGCCATGAATGAGAACTATTTCTCTGTCATTCAGCACCAAATGGTCATATAGGCATGAAGAATTTACTTATTTTTCCTCCCCGTTTTATTGTCATTCTGTTAATCTCTGGCTGACATGGAAGAAGTTGTTTGGCCCTAAGCTTAAAGGAATATAGTGTTTGGGGTTTTTTTTATGCTGTCGTAATTGGTAAATCATAGAATTGCTCAGGTTGGAAAAGACCTTAAAGATCACTGAGTCCAACCACACCCTAACCATACTACCCTAACTAACAACCCTCCGCTAAATCATGTCCCTGAGCACCACATCCAAATGATTTTTAAACACATCCAGGGACGGTGACTCAACCACCTTCCCGAGGAGCCTATTCCAGTGCTTAACAACCCTTTCTGTAAAGAAGTGATTCCTGATATCCAACCTAAACTTACCCTGGTGCAACTTGAGGCCGTTTCCCCTTGTCCTGTCACCAGTGAGAAGAGACCAGCCCCACTCTTGCTGTAAGCACCTTTCAGATATTGGAAGCAATAAGGTCTCCCCTCAGCCTCCTTTTCCCCAGACTAAACAGCCCCAGTTCCTTCAGTTGCTCCTTGTAGGGTGTATTCTCCAAGCCCTTCACAAGCCTTGTTGCCCTTCTTTGGACCTGCTCCAACACCTCCATGTCCTTTCTGTACTGAGGTGCCTAAAATTGAACACAGTACTCGAGGTGAGGCCTCTCCAGTGCTGAGTCCTGGGGCAGGATGACTTCCCTAGTCCTGCTCACCACACCATTCCTGATACAAGTCAGGATGCCGTTGGCCTTCTTGGCCAACTGGGCTGGCTCATTTTCAGCCGACTGTCCATCAGTCCACCAAGATCCCTTTCCATCAGGCAGCTTTCCAACCACTTTAGAGTTTACTCCTTGCTCACTTTCAATGAAGATGATGGTTTTTCCCTAACCAGTTACTGCTCTCCCTAATTGTTCTCTATTGTTCTTGAGACAGTGGCGGACTTCTCTGCAGAATCTGGAATGCGATATTAACCCACCGACAAACACCCGATAAGTCCATGGAGGCAGAAGGATAGCTCTTTGGAAACAGAATGTGTAATGGGAGTAAGCAAATGAAAGATAGATACATTCCTAAATTATTGGATGTATATATGTACATAGTCCCCCTGCTTTGCAGGTTTTGCACAATTACATAGCTCATTTGACCATCAGCGTAATACACAGCAAGTAGTAACAGCTTATGGAAGAGTAGCACAGAAGACAAATGTCCTATCACTGTAAATATAAAGCCTTAGCTGAGACAGAATTGATTTTCTTCATCGTGTCTGGTACAATGCTATGGTTTGGCTCTAGGAGAAAAACAATGTTGATAACAGGCCAATGTTGTAGTTGTATATAAGCAGTGCTGTATAGATCTGAGGACATTTTGGTTTTTTAGCTTCTTGTACTGTCCTAATAGGGAAGTGGCTGAGGGGAATAGAGGGAGCTGGGAGGGGCAGAATGAAGACTGTATCACACACCTGAATTGGGCTTTAGTATTGTGCACACTGAACTTTTAGAATGTGTGACAGGTGTGCTGGCTGATGGCTTAAGCAGGAAGTGGTTAAGCTGTAGCATATGTCACTTCTTCCTCTACAACTCTACATAGCTTTGTGTACGAAAGCTACTCTCAGTGAGCAACTAAGCAAAGCCTGCATGATGGTTTTGATTTTGTAATTTGGCTGCAGTAAAAACATGGCAAACCTGAAAGGTCTTTTGTTTCTTTATCAACTGCTTTAAAAAAAAAAAAACACAGAAAACCAGTTTAAATGTTGTTAAAGTTTAATTTTATTTATTTATTTTTTTACACTGTACATGACAAATAGAGCAAGCCAAAGAAAACCTGTGAAGCAAATATATAGCAATTTAAATAAACTGCTGCTTTCTCAAATTCAGTTCCTTCTGAAATAACATTCAGGCATGTTTAAGACAATCTGTACTGAGATGGGACTGCCTTACTCAACACCTCTTCTTTTGAAAGAGGAGGTGTTAAAGATTAAGGTATCTGAGTCATTACAGTTCTTGTAAATGCACTCACTTATTCTTATGAATGGCTGAGAGACTTATACTTTATCCACTGGTTGGGGCCACGCACTTCAAAGGGCGGCTCATTGAAGTAAATGTGGTTACCGAGTTCTTCCAGTGGGGGCTCTGGGTCAGTGGTAGCAAACTGAGCAGCTTCCTCTATCTCTTTTCTCACTGCCACATCAATTTCCTAAATAAAGAAATGCTAATTAGAAGGCATCTCAGGAAAAGCATCAATATTTTGAATCTAAAAGTGATGCTGAAGCGCTGATCAGACCTAGTATTAAAGCTGTCCATAAAAAATTAGAAAACTGTGAGGTTTCCCCCCTTCTAAAGCAAATTAGTTATCCCAGAGGAACAAGACCACACTGAGCATTTTCTTTTTTGTATTCTCCTTCTGCAAAACAATGCAAGTATACAGAGAAATGTGACTGCAACCTCATAGGTCAGGCATAAACCCCCCCCACTTCTGATGCACGGACCTTTAAAAGGTCTAAGGAGATCTCAATAGCAGAATAATCAGGATATTTACACCATTTGCTTAGAGAGCTTCTGGCTTCTTCACTTGGATTCTTCATTACCAATGGCCATTGTCAGTGTAGGACTCAAAGTTCAGAGCCTTACCTGTTTTCTAGTTCATGTGGACAATTTTGATTTCTTAGACACCAGCATGACAAGAGATGTATTTGAAACACTAACACTCACAGAGCCTTGCACTGAGTTACACTCAGCACCTAAAAGCAAAAAGCAGTTCCTGCAGAGCACAACTGCATTAGCTAGTGTGCAACAAAGCTTTACTATCAATCACCAAAAAGTTACATTCTAATAAAAAAGCTTGAAGAAAAAGTGAATAAATAGGAGATAAGTAGTATATGAATGCAAAAAAGCTTGCTTAAACATCTAGTAAAAGCCGTACCTTTAATTCTTCAACGCTAGCGAGGTTATTGTTGATCATTCTGTCCTTCAGCAAGGTAATGGGATCACTTTTGCTTCTTACTTCTTGAATTTCTTCTCTAGTACGATAGCTAGGAGGAACACAAGCAAAGAGATGAACTTCAATAATTCTCTTGAATCAAAGTGATGTTCTGGACAGAGCTTGTTTTTAGAGAAAAGGTGTAACCAGAGAATTGTCAGGAATGCAATGAAAATACAGCAGCATTCATTACCCAAAGTACAGCACAGCTACAGCCAGAAGACTTCTTAGGTTTGAAAGTGGAAACTGAAATAGATCCAGACTTAAATATGATGCAAGCAGGAAAAGGAAAGCTGCTGTAGCTGAGATGGCTACAATTAGGCTGTATTTCTTCCTCCGTATCTCTACTAAGGGAAAGAGCAGTGGGGGCTACATGACTTGCCCTATGCTATTAGATTGGGTCAAAGAACTTACAGAGGGATATGTTTAACGAACTCAATCAAAACTTCCAATTCACTACAGGTTTCCGATGAAGTGTTAAGGTTTATGTCTACTTTATGTACATCAGTTTGAATTTGTTGGATGGTTCAATGCCCAAGGCTTTTTGGCACCTGTATGCTTGTGCTTTTTAAGAAGCGTTCCATTTGACTGGACGCTCCAGCTGTTCCTTTACTTTTAGGCTTATAGGATTTTTATATACTCTAAAACCCTGGAAAAGTGCACTGCTTTTCAGTTAAAGCTTTCTTAGAATACGCCACAAAGTCACACAGAATGCAGAATTCATTAATAAAAGGTACAAAAAATTGAGCAGATATTGCTTGTTCTGAAAACTCCATTTTCTTAATACTGAAAATAAAACAAGGGCTGAGTGGTCAGACTTGTCACAGCGATTTTATCGTAACTTTCATGTATTTCACACAGTGTCAGGATTTTGACCATCAATACTTAATTGTTTTCAGTGAATGCTAACACAGGGTTTCCACGGTACCTTATGCCAGGATCACTCATACTGTGGCCATGGTAACGGTATGTCTGCAACTCCATCACAATAGGACCCTTAAAAAGAAAGAACATACAGAGAGCATTATCACCTCGAGCAATCGATTTGTGCTATAGCAGTATTTGCTACAGGTGAATTGTACAAGTGGCAAATGTTTTTAATTCAACTTTCTCTCTTAGTTTAATCAATTCACATATCATTATCACAAGCAGCAAAACAAAACTCCTCTTAAATGAAAAAGTATTGGTATTTACTAGCATTTACTTTCACGTCCTTATTGAGCATTGTTAAGTAATTTGGTCCCTTCCAATACCTTTCTGCCATCACCCAGAGTATTTCAAATTGCTTATTATTTCACTTCAAGAGTGTAACTCCCAGCAGCTTGTTCTTTTGTGCAAACTTCCTTCTGTGCATTCCAAGCACAAACATCATTTCACATAACATCAGATATGTCAGAACAGTTTTATCCTTGGGTAACAGGCACTGATGCTGAAAAACCCTTAAGGTTCCAGATAGTTTTGTATGTATTTCTAGGCAGGTACATAAAAATCTCTCTTGTTGCCATATATCTAGTCTCACAAAAAAATTACTTTACTTTCCTTTTGTTGCAAATGTAGAATTATTTTTTTTGCCCATCCCGCTAATAAATTTCTGCCTAACAGTCAAAACATTTTTCACAACAGAGTTTAAGTATGGTTGCTAAAAAGGAGAAAGAAGTTAACAAGGTCTCAAGATTCTTTTTTTTCTTAAAGCTTGATTAAATACCAACTGTATGTGAACAACTCTAACAAAATTAAAGAACAACTTAATTAATCTACTAGTAGATTCCTTTCTGTGAAGAAACAGAGGAAATAAGGTCAAACAAACAAACAATTCTACAGTAACTACAGAAAGCTAAGCTAAGTTGGGGAATGTTTTATGCATCAATTATTGCTGAAAGTTTCACCTATGTTACAGGAATGGCTACCAACTTACTTACTTTTCCAGCTCTGCAGTACTCAGCTGCAAACTTGGCTGCTTCTCGAACACAGAGAACATCCATGCCATCCACCTGATGCACAGCACAAGTCAAGTCAAAAAAAAAAGAAGTGACCGGAAAACAAACTTTCAAATTCAGTACTTTCATATCACAAATGCAATAGGAACTCAATCTTAAATTTTCTATTTTTAAAAATATTGATAAATATATTTATAAATAGAAATACACAGGCATGTATGTATTGCACACACATGCCTCAAAGCATGCTGGAGCTGTACTCACTCTAAGCCCTGGGATGAAGTCTCCTCTTTTGTAGTAGTCAGTACTGGCTGCAGCTCTTTCAACTGAGGTTCCCATTCCATACCGATTGTTCTCACAGATGAAAATACATGGCAACTTCCACAAGGCTGCCATATTGTATGTTTCAAATATCTGGCCCTGAAAGAAAATGAGCAAGTTCTGTCTGGACAGGGAGCTCACATTTAGGCTCACTGAAGGGCTCACATTAGGCTCTACTGAAAGGCTCACATTAGGCTCTACTGAAAAATCATTCAGCTGCAGCTAGCAAAACTTTTGATACCAGAAGTGATCTGAAACTAGCCTCTTGCTGCAGCTCAGCAGCAATAAAAGAGAAGTTATATTATAAAGGTAACGTTTATCTCCACTCATAGAATTTCTTAAGTTTTAAACCTATTTCAGTCTCTGTGTTAGAGTAGCACAAAACACAGAATGGTTTGAGTTGGAAGGGACTCTCGAATGCCATGTGTTTTGAAAGTGGGAAGGTAAAAATCAACAGTGCACTCTACATCACTTTTTTCCTATCTGGCTTTATTTCTCTGCCAGTTAAATGAAGATAATTGTCTAAAGTAAGTGATTCAGCAAGATGCACTGATATCAGTAGACTCATTTTTTCAAAACATCATTACAACAGATTCAAAGCCAGATGCTCTCTGGGTTGCAGACACTAGGTAGACAGGGGAAGGTGCTCCTCTACCCAGCAGAAAGGCAGAGCTCACAGTTCACAGAAGGAAAACCGATTGCCCGCAGTCATATTTCTCCTCACAGAGCTACCTTAAACAGCCTGTTTACCTGGTTGGCTGCACCATCCCCATATAATGTCAGGCAGACCTCATTTTTACCGAAGTATTTGCAGGCCAGCGCAATCCCAGCTCCAAGAGGAACCTATCACAGTACAGGACAAACCACAATTTTAGAACAACGTTTAGAGAATGTTGGAGACAGGTTGCTTGAGAAGTGTGAAGACACTTCCGATATCAGGGATGTGCTCAACAGATAAAAGAAGAGTAACAAATGGAAACGGGTTGGTGACAATCTGTCTAGCAGCCAAAATAGAAATAGTAACTATATTCTTGGCTTGATGCAGATTACAAAGCTGTCAGCAAGCCAGAATAGCAACAAATTTAGCAGTCACAAAGCAATAGTAGCTGCATACAAGTTCACATTGTGAAAATTGAGAAGAAAGGCTAGGATGGGACAACAGCCAAATTCAACTTGTATTTTAAAGCAGAAGTCACGTACATACCTGAGCACCAACAATACCATTACCACCATAAAAGTTTTTGGTATACATGTGCATTGATCCTCCTTTTCCCTTCACACATCCTCCTTTTCGACCTGAAACATGAATAAGTGATTTCTTTTTTCAGAAGCAAAATGCTATACAAATGGTAACAGCTAATTCAATTCCTAAAGGTAATAAAACATTCCAATGTTACTGTTATCATGAGATAAATCTCAGGAGAGTTAAGATGCTGATTGTCATACATCAAACATAATGGCTTCTCCACACAGAACTTACAGTTAAATGTATCACCAAACAAAAGAAGCCAGGGTGAAGAATGCTAATGAAAACATCCCTTGAGAAGTACAGAATAAGATTTATTCATTAATTTTAGTCCCTAATTTACTATAAAGTGCTGTTGTATTTTTCAGGACACTGAAACATCCCAGGTGGTTGTCTATTTGAAATAGGCAGTATGGTCTACATTTCTCATGAATCTAATCCACGGTACTTTAACAAGAAGTGCAAGAAGTATCTACAGTCCTTTTACTTTATCTTCTGCAAGAAAAATATGAACATTGTTCCAAGTTAATAGCAGTAATCCACACTTGTCCTCCCTGTGACAACAGCCAGAAGTAGAAGTTACAGATAGGACAAAGAATCAAACAAAATACCTCAACAAAAACCCACAACTCCCTCCCTCCAGATAAACCTTGAATACCTAGCCCAGCATTGTTCACAACTGTCGTTTGCCTTCTTCCTTCCTAACATATGTACCTCCTCCCACCCACAGAGTCAAGCTATTCTTTGATCCGCTCCATCCACTTCACTCCCCCAAGATAAACTTCCCAAGTGAGAAAGTTTGAGAAATGCCCATCTAGCCATCCCCTCCTCCAGTGCAGTGTGAATCTCTATTTGAGCATTTGCATTTTTTAGCTGCCTAAGCAGTTATCAAAAACCATAAGAATACTGTTCTCCAGCAGAGATCCTACAGATGCTAGGCACTGGGATTGTCTTCATATAATTATAATACATTTCAAATATGTCAAGATGTCAAAAAACAATCTCTCAAGACCCTAGCTCTTCTTCTGCTCAAGTAATGCTCAGCCAATTGGTATTTCACCTAGCTTGCTCCCTATTTCTCAGGCCATTTCTCTCATTTTTCAGAATCACTAATCTAAGAGCGCACAGCTCACCCCCAACACATATTAACACTAACACTATACTATCTTCCAGTCCAACATACACAATTCCTCCACACCATTCCCCTAATTATGAATGGAACTATGCTGGCAGCAGACAGCTGCTTTAACTTTTTGCAGAATACATCCTTTTGTTTGACATCAGTTTTGGCAATTACATTAATTATGTTTTTCTAATTACTTTTCAGTTAAACTGCGATTTAGTTATTTCTTATACAGGGTCACAGCTAATAGCATCAAAAGATTTAATAACAAGTAATTAAACTGATATCTACATGTTTTTTCCTCTGTCCATTATCACAGAATCATAGAATGGCCTGGGTTGAAAAGGACCACAATGATTATCCAGTTTCAATCCCCCTGCATATTTGCAGGGTTACCAACCACTAGACCAGGCTGCCCAGAGCCACATCCAGCCTTAGTCCTGATACCTGTCAGAAAATTAGATAGGATTAACGTAATGTACTCTAGCAAATTATCTCGGTTCCTGTGTTTCATCTTTTAGGTAGTAAAGGAATTCTCAGCATAGTTTGTCTTTCTACCACTCCAGAAACAAACTACAGTCAACAGGTTTATTCTTCCTTGTATTTTTTCTCCATTCCCTTTTTTAAAATATAAATGTAAATACAATACTTTCAGATCCAGCAGTGATTTAAATTACATACATTCTACCTAAATCACATTTGGAGCTACAAGAAGTAGCAGCACTTAAACCTTTTTACTTTAATGATGCAGCTGCTTTTTATTATAGAACACAGATCATAAACAATGTTCATTCTGCCGTGTTACTACATCAGTTCTGGATCCCTGGTATGCTTTGTGCATCAACATCATTTTGAACTTTGGTAAAAATAATCCTGAGGCAGTAGCACATAAACCCTCATTTTATTTAGCACAAACCTGTAAGTTCAGCGAGAATTTCTCGAACGGGGACACCTCGGGCATAAGTAAATCCATGAGCTCTGTATGCTGTTATCACATGGTCTGTAGGCTTTATGGCAACTTCAAGCCCTACGCAGCAAGCCTCCTGTCATCAATGGAAAGCAAGTTCAGCAATGAAGAGGAAGCACACCATTTCCACAGGCTGCAGTATGGCTCGGTCTGTCTGTGGTCCCCCGCACAAGAAATAAAGCAACAGGAAACAGGAAAAGCACAGATAACAGCAGAATGCCTTAAATCCCAAGGAGGAATAGGCCTGTCTTTGCAGAATCTGGAGCTACAATAGCCTTGGGCTCTATATTCCAACCTGTTCTGTGTGCAACCAAGAAAATCAGGGAAGAATTAGAAATGAGAAGGTAGAAAGACCTGCAGATTTCTTCTATGTTCATCTCCCAAATGAAGTATCTAAGTAACTACAGTTCAGTTCACCAACTTCATTAAGTTCCTTCTCCTGACTGTTGCTTTTTAGTGGATGTATAATCTGTGAGAAGCTGGAAGAAAACTTATCTGTGGGGCTTGATAATGAGGATGTGAGTTTCCAAATGCGCTTAATTGACTATGCTACAATAGCTTATTCCTCACTGCAGCTGCACCTCGCCTTTTCTCTCTTCCCATTGTTGCCCCAAGAAATCAGGAATCCCTTTGTGTGCTCAGACATTGCTTGTAAGGAAATAATGACCCAAACTGCAGACCTGCTATGACTTCAGACATCATGCATCGATACTGAGTTCTAGATTTACAATCCTCATCTATTTCAAAACCCTAAATTAAATAAGGCAAGACAGTATAAAAATGTCTTGGGGAAAGACCATCTCACCTGACCATCATATAAGTGACAGAAGCCACGAATAATCTTCTGCTTGTAGAGCTGGTCAGACTTCAGCTCCATGCGCCGTATGGTCTGCATTGTCTTGTAGTAATGGAGCCCCTCCTCTCGTGTCAGCACTGCAGTGGTAGGAGGGCCTTCTTCCAGGCGATGGAGGTCACACGGCTGTAAAGTTGAACAAGTAGTTACTTCTTGACACTCATCAATCCTGTTTATTAACAGCACTTTTTTTTAAATGACACGTCAGTTTCAAATTCAGGTCGTAATGTCTTTTTAAAAAAGCAAACCCCAACACATACAACACAGCTTCTCTCCCAAACTATGAGCTACACCTAGTTGCAAGAAGGGCTGAT
The DNA here is from genome assembly GCF_987193195.1 of Phasianus colchicus. NCBI lineage: Eukaryota > Metazoa > Chordata > Aves > Galliformes > Phasianidae > Phasianus > Phasianus colchicus. The sequence continues at coordinate 121,714,912 of NC_143436.1, forward strand.
TTTAGTTACCCCTACCAAAAAAATAAGTCTTACACATTCAGTGGAACAAATCAAACACATTACTCTGCCAGTGCACTAGATGGCCACAATACCGCTGTAGCCACTACTGTAGGCTATGAAGCCTGCATGGCATCTTCTATTAGACCAAGTCTCTCCACAGCAGATCTACTGATGCCCTAACGAATTTGAAACAACACACCTGCACGTGACTTCAGTTTGAATTAACACAATAACATGACTACATGCATCCACGCACACTATTTCCAACTCCATGTAGAAATCAGAGCAGATAGCAAGGGGTTTGGTTCTGGAAATCCACCTAGTACTTTTGTAACTGAAATGATAAGGGGTGAGCTCCATCATGTCAGGATCTACAGCGCTGCTTCCACAGAATACAAGCATTAAGCATTCAGCTTCTTTACCTTAATTTCAAACGTAGCTTCATTTGCAAAGTCAGCATAGTTACGTGATGCTACCATCACTCGAGAGGCCTTAAAAAGAAAAACAAAACGTGAGCAGTACTGACATATATAATTACCAAGCAGTAACAGATAAAGTCTCAAATCATTTCTAATAGTACATTGACACTAAAATACTTTGCGACTGAAACTTTCCAGTGGCATATCCTTATAATATCAGACAACTTGGATTTTGAACGCATGCAGTAGAACTCCTTCAAAACCCAGTATTTAAATTAAGATTAGAAAAAGAGAACAGAATTTCAATTTTTTAATACCCTTGATTAACTACATAAAATAAGTAAGCTTCAGAAGACTGTAAAAAGGATCAACATCACAAAAAATATATATTTTTTTCCCTTCACCTGATACATTCCTTATATGAGCAGTGACAGCCAATTAAGATGGCTCTTTGCACTGACTGCAATTTCACCTTGACAGAACAAAAAGCTTCCCTGGGAGAAAAAACACACAACCCAACACAGCAGACTTCTGGAATGTGAACTACTCTCTTTCCTTTTAAGGGAAGAGAAAATGGAAGGATGCAGGCAGTAATAATAAAGACAGAGAGTATTATTTAAGCAGGTAGCAGCACAGCTACCCAAGGGTGCACGAAATACAGAACTACAGAGCTGACGTAGTAGGAGAGAGACAAGATGTTTGAAGATACCTTACTGTTCTGTCTAAAAGAGTGTGCACAGTCTATTAACTAACAACTGCTATTCTTAGATAACTTAAGTACATGGTAATTGCCTGTCCACGCATGCCTTGTGGCCACAGTGTGAGGAATGCACTTGATTTTCAGCAGCAAAGTTGTACTGCTAATTGTCACACATACATTTCAGAAGTTTATTCAACCATGGAACATGCATATGCTCAAAGTTAGCTCTTTTTAAACTTTGAGACTACCCAGTGCTGTCTCCAACAAAGCTATGATTGATACCCGTAACACCAGGACAAATGCCAGGAGAAATTTCTCAATGCTTGTTGATTATCTCCTGTTGGCCATTTAGTTAGGCTGTCATGACCTCACAAGCCCCCATGTTATCAGATTAAATATTTGGAGTTCTTAATTTAAACCAGGTTGGTACACTCTTTACCACGATGCAACAGTATTACCAGTGATAAAAAGCTATTTTAGTTCTAGAGCTGGAAGTCGGTCATGAGTCTGGGATTCACAGAACCAGCAAATGGCTGAGGTTGGAAAGGACTTCTGCAGGTCAGCCTGGTCCAAGCTCCAGACCTGAATAGAAGCACTACTGGAGAATCTCTACAGAAGTTCTTAAATACATGGCCAGTACACAACAGAAGAAACAAATATGAAAATCCTTGACAAAACTGGTTCAGGTCTTACCTCACTAACAGCTCCCTAGGTTAGCAGCATTTGGAAGGAAGAAAAAACAAAAAAAAAACAAAGAAAGAAAAAAAAGAAGAGTAAGTAACTGCAACAAACAACTGGGGAAGGAGAATCAGCAAATTATTAGCTAACTGGAACGCTTTGAGAAAAGTAGTTTCCCTTTAGGCAAGCTTTGAGTCATGGAAACCCGTCTTTACGCTTTACAAAACAATCAGAGTAGTTATAAAATAATGCCTTATGGGTTAAAACTGCTTCTGTTTATTTGGTAATTTGTAAATTCATTGTAAACGCACAGGAATAGTTAATAATTGGCAGTCACTAGGATCCCCAAAACTATACTAAGATATCCAAAACGGAGCTGGTTTGAACTTCTGGAAAACACTGTATGTCAGGAGCAGGCCAAATACTTGGAGAAAGGAACACATTTTTGGCACCCAAACCTGAAAATTTTAATACAGACATTTTATTTGTAAATTAGGAAATGCTTTTAGATCTATATTCCATATAGTCCCAGTACACACAACAAGGCCTCCTGGTGACCCTGCTCTCTGAGGCCATCTGCACGAAGCCAGCCATCTACAGCTGTTTCACAACAAATGACTGCTAGGCAAGAGCTACCCCAGCACTGAAGTAGGGCAACAGGTTTGCTCTCAACGACAGAAAGACAACTGGACTTCAGCTGACAAAAGATGCTCTTTAACACCGTCAGAAAACACCCATTCTTCTCCAGTGTTCATATTTTTTTTCAGCTGGCATGTTTTTTTCCTTGCAGACAGAGTCATTACATTGGAATGAGGAGAATGAAAAGGGAAAATTCTAAAGATGTTTCACATGACAGAGAAAACACAGCGTATTAAACTTTGAGGTAATTTTTAAAACCCCACAACTTGAAAGAATACTGAGGAAAAGATTAAATGACTATTATTTGAGTGAGCAAAGGCAAAACATGTGTGGCAGGGAAGGTCTGGGTTGGATATTAGGAAACATTTCTTCTCTGAAAGAGCAGTGATGAAGTGGTATAGGCTGCCCAGGGAGGTGGTGCAGTCACCATCCTTGGAGGTGTTCAAGAACCGTGTGGATGTGGCACTGAGGGATGTGGTTACTGGGCATGGTGTGATGGGTTGGGGGTCGGACTAGGTGATTTTAGAAGTCTTTTCCAGCCTTAATGATTCTGTGATTCGCTTCAAAAAAACTCAGATGAACGTAGAGGGGAATAAGATGACCAAGCTCACCCTGATTGTGTTGACAGCCAGAATATACCAATATAAAAATAAATTTAAGGCAAAAAGCCTGGAAAAGGGTTCCAGAAATGGAATGATGTGTTTTAAACACGATAAATACAGATATCCGCACATTGTTCCCGCATCTAAAGCCATGGAGAAGACACGGCCGTGCCGGGCTGCCAAGCGTGGGCTGCAGCACTCGCTGTGCACTTCCCGTACTCCAGCAGCAGCAGGCAGGCACACCAAGGGCTGGGTATTTACAGCGTGCTCCCGCAGGCAGCGACTTTTTTTTTTTTTTTTTTTTTTTTACACGGCATTTAAAATAGCACGAGAAAAACAAACTGAGATAACTCCGATTTTTGCCACCGGCACCGCCTGACGTTCTCTGCTGTGAGGGTGACAGAGCAAGCTGCCCTGAGAGGCGGTGGAGTCTCCTCTTCTAGAAATATTCCCGACCGGCTCAGGAAAGGCAGGAAAGCCCCCCCCCTTCAGCACGGGCTCGGGGTGGGTGACCTCCACGGGTCCCTCCCACCTTCCGGCTCCGTGACGCCGTTAACCCTTACACCTGGGCTGCCGCCGAAGCACTGAAGCACAGCAGCATCGCGCGTGCCCCGTGCGGCCCAACGGCTGCGCTGCTAACGGCCTCCCCCGCCCTCCCCCTGAGGCGGCGCGCACCCCCACACCCGCCGCGCCCGCCGTTCCCAACCCCCTCCCAGCCCCGGCAGCTGCCGGCCCCTCTCACCGTCCTGCCGGCGGCGGCGGCCGGACCCTGCAGCACGCGGGAGAGCGCGGCCAGCAGCATCTTGCGCATGGAGCGGGGAGGGGCGACGACTCTGGAGGGGGTCCCGTCCTCGAGTCTCCTTCAACCGCCCGCCGAACCCGCCCCGTCTGCCAACCGCACCGCCCGCCCTACGGCCAACCAAAGTGACGGAACCGACTGACGTACACTCCGAGCGCCGGGCCGACCGACGCCTTACTCTGCGTTCCGCCTCCGCCATGCGCATGCTCGGGGGTTGCGGGCGGTGCCGCCGGGATGGAGGCGGTGTCCTCCTGCTTGGCGCAGCTCCTGCGGCTCCGGCAGCTTGGGGCTGTGAGCGCTGCGCTAGGGGAGGTGGGCAGGTCTGGGGGGTGCTGTTAGAGATGGCCTGGATCCGCAGCAGCGAGCCGTGCCTTTTTTCTCTTACCAGTAAGGTGATCAGAGGGCTGGAGAACCTCTCCTGTGAGGATAGGTTGAGGGAACTGGAATTGTTTAGCTTGGAGAAGAGAAGGCGTTAGGGAGACCTCATTGCGGCCTTCCTGTATGTGAAGGGAGAGTATAAACAGGAGAGGGTACAACTATTTACATGGGTGGATAGTGATAGGACAAGGGGGAATGGTCTTAAACCGAGACAGGGGAGGTTTAGGTTAGTTATTAGGAGGAAGTTTTTCACTCAGAGGGTGGTGATGCACTGGAACAGGTTGCCCAAGGAGGTTGTGGATGCCCCATCCCTGGAGGCATTCAAGGCCAGACTGGATGTGGCTCTGGGCAGCCTGGTCTGGTGGTTGGTGACCCTGCATATAGCAGGGGGGTTGAAAGTGGATGATCTTTGAGGTCCTCTTCAACCCAGGCTATTCTATGATTCTAGGCAGCAATACCTCTGTGTAAGTCATCCCCTTCATACCCAGCTTGTACCTCTACTGATGCATATTTCTTCAGCACTCATTTGGAAAACCAGCTCCTGCTCACAGCTGGAGGGATGTGCCACATCCCTGCTGTACATGATCAATCAAGGACTCACAACTTCAGTCTGTGATTTTATTGTTCCTTTGATGGGGCTCATCTACGTCAGCTAAAAAGAGCCAAACGTACTGGTCTCTGTGTGCAAGATTTAAAGCATGTAGTTATCTCACATGCTACAACTTCAAGAGGCAACCCTATGAAGTAAAGGTTTCAGGAGACCTGTGAACAGTTGTTATAGGCATGGTCCTGATCAACAAAAAAAACCCTCACATTATTATTATTAAAAAGAATGCTGTCAAGCTTATTCCAAGTCCAGTGTTATCCACCTATTCACATTAAATAAAAAGTGGAACAGTTTTTATATTTATGCTCTTACACACGGGTGTGTTATCAACATTTCTAATTACCATAGAAAGTGGTTATTTTGATGGGAAAGGATCCATTTTTGTCTCCCCTGGAAAAACAGGAAAGCATTTATTATGTTCTTGTGACATTTTTACCTTTTATGCTATTTCATCAACATTTGCATGTTTTCTTCATTAAAAAGTATTACAGCATCCTGAAATAATTAAATCTTCCCCTCCCCAAGAAGCAATGGATGAAACGAATTCGTGAATGAGGTAAACAATGAAAAGGAAAACATAATAAAATCATAAGCAGAGAATGCCAACAGAACATTTATTTGGTGAAGATGATTATGTAATATTTCATAATGGAGCACCTTGCCATGTGTGACTCTATTGTTACCACACCGAGGGTGTGCTGTGTGACAGGAGGCCAAAACTCAGTCTTTTCTATCATTCCGGGTGTGATCCTGAAATGTTATCATTCTTCTGGATTGCAGCTGCTGTTACAAATGTCTGCTGTTGTGCTAGAGATTTGGGGAAGCATCCAGCATTTGGGTCTTATCCCAGCTCACTGTGTGACTAAATCCAGCAGTAATCTTTGCTTCATTTAATGAGTCTGAGGTTCGCTGCCTGGTTTTTATTCATGTGCCACCAGAGATTCAGCTCACAGAAGAAAGCAGAACAGGGGAGTGACCCGTGGCTACCAGCATGGCTACTGCATTGAGACTACTTCAGGCTACTGTCCTCTGGGTGGACAGCTCTCTGGTGTGCCACCACCATATAGTGGTTTTTATAGTAATGATTCTTCATGTTTATTTAGTAGTTCCCTTTTCATTGAAGGGGAGTTGGACTAGATGACCTTCAAAGGTCCCTTCCAACACAAACTAGGAAAGAAGGCAGCACAGCCTTATCCATGCTGCTCATGGGGAGCAGGCACCGGAGATGTGCCCTGGCTTCTTCCCAGGGGAAAATGGCCAGGTAGCTCCAAAAGAGCACACAAATGGAGGAACATATTGAAATGTAAGCCAGGACCTGTGAGCAAACTGAAGAATGAAGCCATCAAACAGAACAGATGTAGTCTTTGTTCATTTTCTCTCTTCAGAATCTGAATGGGCAGCTTTCACTCCATTTGCATCCTCTAGTTTAATTATAATTGTTTAAAATTGCTTAGCAGGAACCATCCTTCTTCAGTTACTATTCCTTCTTCTAAGTTTTCATTTGTGGTTTTGTTTTTTTTTTAATCCTTCCGCTTTTCTTCATACCCTCCCCCATCTCATTTGATGCTCCTGCCCAACATTTCTTTTATTACTGTTCCTCTCTTCCTTTTCTCAGGTCCACACTGCTCCTCTGCATGCCTTACCAAAAAAACCTCTCTTTTTTTTGCTGTTTTGAGTCCCACCCCTCTTGATGAATTCCCTTTCTGCTCTATGCTTTCTAGTAATTCCAGCATTAGAGAGCAACACTGCTCCCAACTTTTAATACTGAGACATGTGCAATGGGGAAATTAAAGAAATTAATTACATCGTCAAAATCCTCTAGATGATTTGTTTTATTTGAAGTTGCTGGGTTTGGAAGTGCAATAGTTTTCATGGATCTTCCAGATGTTTTGCTTCTGGTGGTGACAGAAAAATGGATTAAGAAACTGTGATTTCTGTTTGCTGTTCTGATTGCTTCACTGCATTATTATTAGGAAAACATATTATTTTATTTCTCTTCTTTGAGTTATTTATCCTTTCATGCCATTCCTCTCCATGCTTCCTATTATTTTACGTATTCTTCTAAATCCCTGAATTAATCACTCTTAAAAAATACTGAGAAGCACTGCTGTAAAAAGACTGTCTTCATTTACATAGTAAACTCCTGGGAGAAAAGAAGATGGTATTTTATGCTAATGGTTATACCCAACTACTATAGAATTATTTGAACATAACCTTGGTCAATTTGAAAACTCTCAAAATATTATGTCTATGATGCAATTCAATTCTGCATTTTAAAATACATGTCTAAGATAAATATATCACAGAATCGTAGAGTGAGGAAGGGACCTCAAAGCCCACCCATCCCAACCCCTGCCATGGGCAAGACTGCCCACCACCAGCTCAGGCTGGCCAGGGCCCCATCCAACCTGGCCTGGAGCACCTTCAGGGATGTGAATGCTTCCAAAGCAAAAATCTAGGACTTTCTTCCTGCAAAGTTTAAACCTCTCTCAATGTTATTCCTCCCCAGGATTAAATGGGAGCATTGTTATTTCCTTATCCCTGCTAACAGCAAGGAAGTTGAATAGTACAGGCATTGTCAGAATAGTACAGGTATTGTCAGAATCTTTTACCAGCAAAATCATGAATACAAAGATAAGAGCTCACTGGAGAAAACCTGGATGAGAAGAATGAAAATGATCAGTGGCATGAAAAAGGGGATCACATCAATGATGACAGGCTTCATTAAAGAATGGATATTGCATCATCTGAACTAAATTTTGAGAAGAGTTGGTTCTTCAATTGTTATACAAAAGGAAAACACTGTGAAGAGGATGAGAATTGATGTCCAAATCTAACGACGAGCTGGCTGGAATATGCAACCTAGCAAAAGGGCTAGAGAGGAAATGGGCCTGGGCTTCTTACCACTGAACATTTCTGGGAAATAAGCATCTGTCAGGAATAGTCTACGTACTGTTAATGTTTAAGACAGCCACATTAATTAGATAATATTTTTTCCAGGTTTGTTGTCTGTGACATGGCATAAGGAACTGACTTTGTTAATCAAGCTGCAGCTCCCCAAATCCTGGCTACTTTCTGCCTCACTGGCCTATCTGCACTGTAGCCTTCTCATTTGATTAAAACATGATGGATGAACATAAGGGAAAACAAATGAAGGCATTTGTAGAACAAGTGCCATAAGGTGGCACTGCAGTATAGGGTACAGGACAGCCCTGTTTCCTACATCCAGTAGCTAACAAAAACATACAGGGCACCGCAGCAGTGACTCCAGCTGTTTCAGCAGTAAGGCACTGGAGGTTGCTTACTTACCTGAGAAAGTAATATTAGGGTAATATTAAGGGAACAAACTAAAAAAAATCTTCTTTCATTAGAAGGGGTGTGACAGCTTGTACTTCTTCCCCAGTTGCATACAGGCTGTTTGCTTCCTCTCCCAGAGCACAGGAAGTGGTTTTTTAGTACCCTGAATCTGTTTGCACTGCTTAGTCTTCCTCAGGGGAATGACTCCCTAGTTTAAAATTCTGGTGTTTGTCCAGTTTTAATGAAGCTCCTAAACTGGAGTGGAGCCAAATTTATTCAATCCTCCCCACAACAAAGAAACACAGCTGTACTGGTTGCAAAGCTTTCTAAATGCCTACAAAATCCAAGCTACTTCTATAGTATACAGTAAGGGTCAGCTACCATAAAAACATTTGTTATCAGACTAGTACAATCTGAAGACAGTTTGCACAAAGCCTGTTGGATCTGGCAACACCCAGTTGATTCTGATTCATCCTTCTCTTACTCTGGCTGAGTAACGAAACGCTGCCACTTGTTTTAGCATGCATCCATCTTCGGAAAACTTGCACATGCATATAATCATATGAGAAAATGCTTCGCTTAAGAAATCAGATCAAAGAAGTAACAGAATTAAGGATGTTCTTTAATTTGGCTTCCTGAGCTTTGATAATAACATAGACCTTTTGGGGAAAACTCAGGAATAAAGCCCATTCTCTCTAATCCCACATGTTCAGAAATTCTTCTTCTTTTTTTTTTTTTTTTTTTAATTCTTCATGACTAAAGGCATTCGAAATTATCTTCAGTTATACAATGGAGACTGCTCCAAGCATGTAGAAATGGAAAGGGAAGAGAGGAGTGAATGAAGTGAAAGTACAGATTTTCTTGAGGGTGGTTGGAAAGCATTTGAATACAGTAATTTGGGGTCTTTGTCTTTAAGGGGTCTTTGTCTTTCATCAAACTGCTGACTCTATTCTGGTAATCTGCATGTGATTTTCTGCATGAGTATACCAAATTCTGAATTACTACTTTGTTCCTAAGTGTTAAAATTAAGTACAGCTTTGTTAGGCTGAATTAAGTGTCACTCATCTTGTTATTTCTAGGTAGCATTAAATGGGTTCTTCCATAGAGTGCAGGCCTGAAAACTAAAAATATTTTGTCTTTACTATTGGTTTGCATTTGGATTTTAGATTTTGCTCAAGCTGCCATCTAGCATGATTGTGCAGCCAGTGCAGCCCTGAACAAGTGGCCAAAAACAGAGCTAGCTCAAGGCTTCTCGGCAGTTTTAACAAGACTGAGTTATCTCAACACAATTTAGAGAAGTGTCCTGGGCTAGGAGTAGGAAAGAGCAGAGAGCTGAGTGAAGCTGGGTTTGTGGCTAACGAGGCCTGGTTGGAGGTAGGAGAGTAGTCATCGTGTCTTGCCTGAGGAGCACTGCTGTCCTATGGGCTCTGCTGCCAGCAGCAGCACCCAGCATGGTCTTCCAGGGTCCTGCACAAGGAAAGTAAGTGGTAGGGCATAAGAATTATGTTGCCTTTGGTAGTCAGCTGTCCTGGGCAAATACCAGCTTTGCTTATGCTTCTGGTTGGTCCTGCACAAAGGCAGCTTTTTATTTCAGCTGTTTTTCTCCTCAGTGTGTTTCACTGTGTTTACAAGCCATAGGAATCTTTGCTTGAACAGCCACAGGGTGCTGCAAACATCAATTTGTTTGCCATAATTTTCACTGTAAAGCTACAGGAGAAAGAATGGAATACCTCTTTGGAAAGCAGCTGGTGGGATCTAGGGAGAGTTATGTGGGCATCTGCCATCTTGATGAGAATAAAATTTATTGTGTTGGTTCTGACATTACAGGTCTTCTCCAAACTCAGCCAAAACTGATAAAAAGCGTCCCCTTAATTGCTGTATGTTTGCAGTCAAACCCACTGCGTGTCAGCTTTCAAGTACATACACGTGTATTTGCAGCCACACATACAAGCCTGTAACACTGACACAGTGCAGACAAATCATTAAAAGGTTGTAAAAACCTGTGAAAGTCCTATGCTAAAAGTCTAGAGGATATGATTAACTTTAGCTGTTCCTAAACAGCAAGCAAACATGAGGGAGTATTCATGCTTGAATATGGACAAACTGTTTTGAAGTGTTTGCTAATCTTACAGTCTGGCAAAGAACCGTATTTATTTATTCTAGTCTGAATGACTTCAGCTGCTTTAGAGTCCCAGGTACTTTATACAACAACTATTCCTTAGATCTTTCTACCACATGTTGCCATGTCTATTTGCTCTTTTTTTCCCCAGCATCTGCCTCCTATTCAAAGGACAAGAATCGTTCCCCAGGTCCTTCAATAGTTAGACTGAAGTGAGTCCACTTGATTTACATGTTAGCCAAATAAAACAAACTTGTACAATTTTGCTAGCTCATTTACCTGAAGCAAGTACATTTTGATGAGAAAATGGACTGGTTGAGTGGGGCAGAGCAAGCACAGGCAAGGAGAGTTCTTGTGTTGTATTTTGTACAGCAGGCTAACAGTAATTTTCAGCAGGGCCAAGAGCAATTTTTCTTGTTCTCCCATGAAATGGGTTCATTATTTCTTCCATTAATTTTTCATCATTTTCATTTTTTCAGTTAGAGCAGACAGAGCACCTGGTTAAGTAAATTTCCACAAAGACTCTGCAAAACTGAGGTACACATTTTTAAGATTGTAAGGGTTGATGGATGTATTTTGCTTATTTTTCAGGTACATTTTATGGTCGTTTTTTCCCCTCACAGAATTTAACTTCTGAAAGCATCTGAAGCTATTCTAATTGCAACATATAGTCTGCTTTTCAGATATAGAGTACAATCAATGCTTTGACAGAATCTTGTGATAAATGTTCGAAAAAATGTTTGGGTAAGCCCATTTCAGCACACATTAAGACCACACATCAATTTCCAGTACTAAGAATCATCCTGAAAGAGTTTTAATAGAGAAAGTTCATTGATGGTAATCACGGTTATCTGTCAGAAACAGCCATGAAACCAGAAGATACATAATTTATGAATATTATTTTTACCTGTTTTTTTTTTTTTGTTTTTTTGTTTTTCCCTTGGGAACACTGCTGAAATGGAGAAAGAAATGGCTAATGTACAAATTTGGTACATGATGTCATGACTGTGTGAGCACCAACCATTTGAGAAGCTAATGAGAGAAGATGGACAAGTAGAGGTTTTGACAGAACACTTCTGAGTGGCTGGAGAAGTGTCTGACGAGTGATCCAGCTGGCTCACCCCAATCAATGTAAATGTTGTAGATTTCCAGTGAGGATTTTTTGTGGCTCATCTAGGAAAAGTTTAGCCAAAAGAATAGATCAGAAAACAGAAGCAAAGGAAATCTGAGCCAGTGTGAGTTTTCCTGTTATCTTTCCAAGCTTTTTGTACACATAAGTTTGGTCAGCTGAAGAGCTCCCTCGTTTGTCCAGCACAGTTATTTCCATAGCAGAAGAAAGGCCAGAAGTGGAAATAAAAAGTGGCGGTGCTTCAGTATTCTATTTAGCTGATTTTCATTCTGTTTTGGCTTAATCTGGTGTTTGTCTTGGCCTACATAGAACAGACGTTTTTATGAAGACTCATGAAGTCTGAAGGATGCTTATTAGCTGTACATCAAAGGATATTCACTTACTTCAGGAAGGGAACAGAATAAAATGCACAACAATTTGCCTCAGATTGACTTTCCCCGGACAGTGGATAGGCATAACTTCTTCAGTTCTCCCACCTCTTGTGGTTTTGAGTCAGCCATGCCTCTGTTGCAAACTGACCATGACTGCGAAAGACATAACATTAGAAAGACAAAACATTTTGCAGAGCACAGGATGCCTTGGATCAGCCTGAAGGCTGGGCACCAGAGCTGCAGTCCTGTCCTCCTAAGTGTCATTAATTTTCTTGTTAATTTGTTAGAATTAGTGTGACCCCCACAGTGACACCGAAAGAGTGCTTGAGGCTGTTACTATAGCATTTTCTATTAAAGGCTTGATTTTTTATTTTTAAATAGAGTGTAACGAAAGCCAGGGTGAGACACTGTCCCCCTCGCCCCTGAGAGATTCATTACTGCTTAGATCAGGGGTACTGAAGTTTAGTGGGACATATGCACATCTGCTGTCCATTTGTGCTGCTCTCTGAAGTCACTTAGACGTGATTACTGCTCATCAAAGAAAGGTTCCAAGCATCTGCAGTCACAGTAGGATGTCTGACCCATTAGAGGTCAAGCAAAGTGATCCCCCAAGGTGCCAGCTGCCTTCTCTGGTCTAGATATTTACTCTCTGCTATGATTTCTTACCAGGTCTCTATTTCTAAAGGCCAATATCCTCCATAGCTGAAAAACTACTGTAACTGAGTGGATGAACACTTTTCTTTAAAGGATAGTGATAGAACAATAGGGGATGGATTTAAACTAAGACAAAGGAGATATAGGTTAGCTATTAGGAGAAAGTTTTTCATACAGAGGGTGGTGATGCTCTGGAACAGGTTACCCAAGGAGGTTGTGGATGCCCCATCCCTGGAGGCATTCAAGGCCAGGCTGGATGTGGCTCTGAGCAGCCTGGTCTGGTGGTTGGTGACCCTGCATGTAGCAGGGGGTTGAAATTGGATGATCATTGTGGTCCTTTTCAACCCAGGCCATTCTATGATTTTGTGATTCTATGATTATCATTGAGCATCAAGAAAGTCACAATTTGTAATTCCAGGTGACAAGTCTAGGAATATATTCTGTATCTTACAAACACAAGGAATCTGGCATCAAAATGAGAGTTTCTGACTTCTTCTCAAGCTGTTGTTACAAGGACATTAATTCTGAAAACAAAGGACTGAATCCTCTTCTTTCATGTACAAATATTCTTTTCAGTGAGATACTTATATATAAGAAAAGCAGTGAATCTTCTTGTTCTCATGGGATCTTGAAAAATCTCCAGAACACACAAAATCAGGAAAAGGAAGTAAGAACAGGGATGGGACCACACAGAGCATAAAGTCGCAGCAAAGGCACAGAGAGAACAGGTTTGTGATATGCATCTGACATGGCAGACAAAGAGAAGACCTGAAGCAGCCTTTCAGTACCTAAAGGGGAGCTACAGGAAAGAAGGAGAAAGACTCTTTTGCACTGTCTATGGTGATAGAACAAGGGGAAATGGCTTCATGTGTACAAAGAGTAGATTTAGGTTAGATATAAGGAAAAAGTCTTTTACAGTGAGGGTGGTGAAGCACTGAAACAGGTTACCTAGTGATGTGGTGGATGCCCTGTCCCTGGAGACTTTCAAGGCGAGGCTGGATTAGGCCCTGGGCATCCTGATGTAGCTGTGGTATCCCTGTTCATTGCAGAGGAGTTGGACTACATGTCCTTTAAAGGTCCTTTCCAACTCTAAGGATTCTATGATTCTATTATCTTACATAGTTTCATTTATCTGCAATTGAGGCATATTGTCTGAGCTCATTATTTAGCCCTTATAGTCCTTGAAGAGAGCTAAACAAACCTACATAAGAGCTCACTTTACCCTAAAATAGGGTAGAAATATAAATGATATTCTGGAAGAGAACATCTTAGAATACATACCTAGGTAGAAACAGATGTGTGTAGGTGAGAGGAACCACATGTAACTTGGTCATGATAGAAAAGAAAGATATGAGTTAAACATTAGTTTGTACTAAGTAGAATAAAACAGAAAACGTTAAAGGGCTCTCAACCATAAAAACAAATACCTCAGCATCAGTGTTACCACTTCAAAACAATGCATGCTTGCTCTGCATCTTAGAGGCAAGTTTGGAGCAAAGTACAAAGATTTCCTTGGTACATTTGTATTCGTTGAATAAATCATGAGATGTTACATGCTTTTTACTGTCTTTTTTTCTTCTTTTTATTTAGGGAGAAATAGAACCACAAAAAGAATCTAGGAATTCTGTGATGCCATCTTTTGCCTCCTCCAGCTGTTCCTGAAATAACACTTTCATTTCCATATTCACAGCTCATGTTAAACAAGGAAAACCCACAGCAGTCTTTTAAACACAATCCCAGTGGATTTCAGAGTTGTTGTTTTTGTTGTTGTTGTTGTTGTTTCTGGTTTTTTTTTTTTTTTTAGTTTGTTCTGAATAGTATTGAAATAAATCAGATACCTTTAGTAGATTTTTTAGAAGTATACTAAAAAAGAAAGGAAATTTTGCTTTCCTGTTACTCTATGACTGCCAAATGGAGGAGGGGAATCAACTCTTTGAAAGGGTGAGTGACAGCAGGACAAGAGGAAATGGTTTTAAGTTGAGGGAAGGGAGATTTAGGTTGGATGTCAGGGGGAAATTCTTTACAGAGAGAGTGGTGAGGTGCTGGAACAGGCTGCCCAGGGAGGCTGTGGATGCCCCATCCCTGGAGGTGTTCAAGGCCAGATTGGATGGGGCCCTGGGCAGCCTGGTCTAGTATTAAATGGAGAGGTTGGTGGCCCTGCGTGTGGCAGGGCGGTTGGAGATTCATGATCCCTGAGGTCCCTTCCAACCCTGGCAATTCTGTGATTCTGTGAAATGCTACATAGGAGGAGTTTATGGAGGCGTTTGGCATAGTTGCTAGACATACGGAAATCTTGTTCTTTTTTATTATGATTAAAGATATTATTGCAACTATCCTCCTCCTCCAGCCACCAATGTAAAAGAGATCTCTGGAAAGACTTTGCTATGCTATCCTTAGTTCCCTGGACTTGGGTATATTGCATCCCAAACAGTCTCTTCTCCAAGCAGTCAAGGGCAAGAGTCTACACTTGCCTTCCAGCTATTACTCTTATTTTGCACACTGCAGTAGAGATTCTTGGAGCATGCTGTCCAACATGCAGGTCTCCCTTCTCTGAAATAAGTGAGATTGCTGTGATTATAGTAACTTTAGTAGCTTTTTGGAATCTGGACTTTGTTTCTTAGGCTGGTGCTTTGCAAAATAAAGTCATTCCAGTCATGGAGGTATAATAAATAAGAGAGGGGGATATGTCTTATTAACAATTTCCCAATCTGACAGCTTTTTTTACCTGAAGATTACACTGTTCCTAAAAATCTTTGCATTTCCAGCCTGTAATGGAAATCAGAGTGAAGTTCTTTAGCTTGACAGCCAAATTAGTCCCAGTCCTGCAAACAGTTCTACAGAATCTTATCTTTACAATGAGGAACAGATCCATTATGATTCTGCTCATTTTAGTAGATTCAAGCATGTGTCTTTTGATTGCATGGGGAAGAGAGAGGCGGGATGAAAGGAAATCCTAAATTGGTTAAATTCCCTCCATTCTGTAATTTACAAATTGGATTATAGGGAGCTTTCATGTGCCATATGGTCTAATTAAGATACTGGTACAGAATGGACTCAACCATCACCCCAGGCTATATTGAGCAGAACTTTGTGAATATCTCATATTTGGAAGTTCTTAAGTTTTGAGTCTGTATCTTTTAGCCACTTCTTAATTCAAATAAACTTGAAAAATAAGGTCAAGAATCAGAAATACTGCTAATGTTATGCTGGTACTACCCTCAGACTTCACCAGAGAATGACTAAAGCATATATCCAAGATGTGCAGACCTTGGTTTGTACTCTAGTTACAAGACTTGGAATAGAAGGTTGACACAACTCTCCCATCTTCAAGGATAGTGTTGTAACTGCTAAGATATCACGTTTAAAGCACAATGTTGCAGTGTAGAAGGTATCAGAATTCATTGTATCAGCAAATATTTGTATGGCCAAGAAAGAAGGAATACTCCACAGTCCTGTGGCTTAGATGCAAAGGATATGTGAAAATGGAGGCTAATATCTTCATTCTTTTGAAGACCCAGCAACTTCCTTCATCTACCCCATTTAGTTTTATGTATGATATATTGAAATAAATCTGCATATGTTAATGTTAGCGGGGACTATTTTGGCCCATAAATACTAAAATTATCTATTTCAGCAGTATAAAATGATCTTAATTACAGTTTTAAGCCATTTATTAATTTTATTGTTTGCTGTTTGTAAAGAATTGCTTACTTGGCCCTGAAAGACATAACTGATTTATGGTGGTGATATTAATACCCATAAATTATCCAAGTTCTCCATGACCATAAGAAGTAAGAAAGATCAAATATATCAGGGGAGCCAAAGCCCTGCTGGAGCTAAAAACAGTGTGACATATTAAGAGTGACAGGAACAGTAGTTGTAAGAGGAGGTTCAGGAGGAACATGCATCCTTTAATGCGTGGGGGACACAGCCTCCTGATGGACAGAGTAAAAAAGGCTCGAGTACTCAATTACTTTTTTGCTCCAGTTTTCACAAGCAAAGCCTCCACCTAGACTTTTGTCCTTTTGGGAAAAGGAGGAACAAGAAGTAAAAAGTGACATGTTAAGAGAAGGTGGATGCATTTAAATCCAAAGAACCAGATGGAATTCATCTGAAGGTGCTGGAGGAGCTGATGGATGTGTGAGACTGCTGTTTATCATTTGTGAGATACTGACAACTAGGAATGCTCCTGACTACAGGGAAAAGACTGACATTACATCTGTAATTTAAAGAGTCAAGTAGTGACTCGTTGAACTACAGGGCTGTCAGCCTCAGCTCTGTCCCATGGAACATGACCTCTTGGCTCTCCCAAGCACGGGAAGGTATCAGGAACACGTGGAGGTATCAGGCTCTCCCCAGCACAGACAGGTATCAGGAACAGTCAGTGCATTCGAAAGGGGAAATCATGCATAATCAAAGTTCTTAACTTCTGCAGAGAAATGACTGCATCTGTGGGATAATGGGGAGTGTCAGTTGTTACATAACTTGACCTCGTTATGGCTTTTGATGCTACCTCCCTCAGCCCTCCCTTCTGGAAGCAGAGGAAAATGTGCCAATTGATGAATGGCACAGAAAACCATAGTGACGAAAGACTGAATGATTTGGAAGCATGGACTGAACTATCAGGCTAAGAGTAGCAGTTCAATCCTTGGCTGGTGAGTATACTTCACCAGCAAGCAGACTATTGCAGGAGGTCAGTATGGGGATCTGTGTTCAAAATTTCCATCAGTTACAATTCTCAAGAAATTGCAGCTGACACCAAGTAAGTGGGGTAAGTGTCTGATAGAAGTATCCAGAAGTGTCCAGAAGGTCCAGAAGGACCTGAAGAAAGTTGTGGATTGGGATGGCAGAAACCTCAGTGCAAATACCCACACTTTGGGCAGAATAATTCCATGTACCAGAACAGGAAGCATCTGGCTGGGTACCAGTTCTGCTGCCTGTGCTCAAGCCTTCTGGAAATGTAGGGCATTTGGGTTCTGTTGTTGTTACTGCTTTGTTTTTATGAGAGCAAAATTGTTTCTCCTGCACATTCTGCTCTTTGGAGCAGTAACCTTAAAAGTTTGGAAAAAGTTTTATTCATTGCTGTGGACATATGGATGCAATTAGTGCCAGGAATACTTACTATAATCCATGCTTGTATAAAATGGGAACTAGCATGAAGAATCAGGAAAATGATTTTATCTTTGTTCACAGTAGTGATACAGCAGAACTGTGTACTGTTCTGAAACTCCTATGGAGACAGAAAGGAAAGTGAAAAACAAATTATAATGGTTATAATGCTTCACAGTTATTAGGGGCATGACTTATTTATACATAAAAATAAGCATTCAATACTTAAAGTATCATACTTGATACTTCTATCATGGGCAATCCAATAGAGAAAAACATAACAAGAACCAATGCTGAGAAAATTTGGGCTACATTATTATAATGAAGAAAAAGCATGTTTTTAACAGTCAGTAATTGCACATGAATATAAATTATGTCCAGATAAGTACACCAAGAGAAGCATGGTTCTCCATCCTGAAACTGGAACTGCCCAGGCTGCTTTCCAGGGACAAACAGAAGTTATTAGCTGTAGTATATGAGTTTCTCTATGACATTCCTTGAATGACATTATGCAGGAAATCGTGTTGAAAGTATAACAACTTTACAAGGTCTTATTGGCCAAATTCTGCTATTGATGTGGACATCCTTGCAGATTTCAATAACATTATTAACATTTATTAAAATGAGAGATAAACTGCAAATTATTTTCTTTTCATCTTTACCCAATATATGGTCTCCATATGTTGCAACAGAGAAGACAAAGCCATTATTTCATTTCCTTTCTGAAAAATGGGTTTTACTCAAGAGAGTCAATGAATCACAGTTAGTTAGGGTGGTCCCTTCAAGTCCACTTGGAAACGCTCATGAGATGACTGTGGTTGCAATTTGCCCATTAGGGGTTGGATAAAAATAAGCTGCCAGCTATCGAGATTTATTAACTCACATGTGAAAATGATTATTTTTTATTAGAAAATGAGATCAATGAGTTACTTTAAGCTGAGAATAAAATTAATATGTTTATTGACCAATCTATTTCTAACTCTGATATCTTTCATAAGCCTTTCAGTAAGCCTTCCCTAAGTCTGACTGCTAAGGAAGCAAATGTACTTTGTCATCTGGTTTTATTTTGAGGAAATTGTGGCTCAGTTTTAAGAAATTCATTATAAATGTCTTAGAGGAAATTCAGAGGGAAAGTAACATTAAATCACATTCCAAACAGCAATTTCCAGACAACGTCTTTATTAAAATTCTGAATATTATTAATGCATTGGGTTTATTAAGACAAATTTGAAATGTTACATTTGAGGTTACCAGTGTGTGGCTGGAGCTGTAGATTTATTTTTAAAGTAGATGACATAATATCTGCAGTGCAAAGCGAGCTCTCATTCTGCTCGCAACACATTCATCCACAGCAGCTCTGACTGCATGGAGAATTACACTGGTGCAAAAATAATGTGCCCAACAGTTACCTCTGGTTTCTGAATTATTAATTCAGGCATTGCAATGCTGCTTTAAAATATAAATCTAAAATTCATGCAGCTTATTCCACAGACTGGTAGCAGCAACTGTATCTTACTAAAAGCACTGTGTTAATGATTTACTTAATTTAAATCATTACTGCAAATTGCTGTTTGGAACACAACTTTATTTGACTTTTCCTCAAATTTGCCTTTATACCGACTCAAGAATGTGTCCTAATTCCTCACCACCAGCACCCACAAAATATATTCTATCACACAAAATATATTCTATCCTTTACTCATCAATGCCTACAGCTTATCAAACAACATAAGCCAAATAATTTTGGACGGGGTTTCTGCCTTCTACATCTGCCCAAGGGGTGGTCCCAGTGCAGTCAGTTTCTCCAGACCGATGATGGTTTTATGAGAGCAGAATGAGTCTCACTTCACACAGTGGTATCACTCCACTGTGTATATATAAATCATTTTGAACTTTTTTCGAGTTGTTGATGGTCACCAGTTTTCCAAGGGAAATGCAGATTCCTGGATACTACATTTAAATTATACTGCTTGGTTTTTATCATCCCATTCTGAAGCCCTTCTGGGAGCGCTCAGCAAATCCCCAGGGGTCTGTGGGACACGGTGTGAAAGCCACCATCCAGAAGGCTGCTCTAGAAGGAAGTGACTGCCAGCCTATGCTGGGGCTGAGGAGATAGATCTCAGCACAAAGCAGAACAGCAGGACCACCGATCCACCGCCAGCACAGCACGACTGAAGAACTCATAATACAAATTTACAGAGGAGGAAGGAGTCTGATTCCAGACAATTCCTTATTTCCAGTCTCTGAGCAGAACACACCATTTCAGTCTATTTCCAGAATAGCATGCTTCCTCCTCAGCAGAGGCATTGACTCACACTAAGGAATGTATTCCATTACCGCCTTGCTGGCTTGCTGCAGCTGCATGTAGAACCAGTTAGTTGCTCTGGAGACGGTGGCCAACAAACAGAAAAAATCACCAACTCCTTCAGGACTGGTCAGAGCAGTTTAACGACTGCATGCACACTTAAAACTGTAAAACTTTCCTGTTCTGTTGTCTTCTAAGAGTGGGCTCAACTGTTCCCTAATAACAAATTGAACTGTGGTTAATCTTGGTGACGTTCCACTGACTGGCTGTTGGAGAAGAGAGGGGCAGAGCCTAACCTTGTTGGTGTGGGTAAAGCTCATCCAGTGTTGACATCAGTATAATCCTGAAATCAACTACAACATCCACTGGGAGTATTTGGAAAATAAGGTAGGAGAAATGTAATATTACATTGTTTTAAGAGAGGCACAGACTTTGCTTCAAAAGTAATGCCTCCTAGTTATTTTCGTAGAAACTACAACAGAGAGCACAATAAAATTATTTGATAGAGAATTTTTTTATCTACAGAGCACATATTTTTCAACACAGTCACCACCATGAGCTGTGCATTTTCACCAGCAATGAACAAGAGCCTGCATGCCACGCTTGTAACAATCTGTACCAGCAGAGGTGACCCATTGTTGCTCTCACGACTGCTGGAATGCACCACCCACCCCTCGCTTTGCTCACATCCACTGGTTGGTCACCATAAATGTTCAGCAAGCATTGATAAATGTCAATGGGTTCCATATTTCTGCACGGAGGAATTCAATTCCACTCCTTTGCTTCATTTACACTTCCATGTTAGATGCCATCATGTCAAACTGCTCCTCTGCTGACATCTGGCACATGGCAACAACATGAAATGGAATATGAGCAGGAAGGCTCAACCTCTTTGCCATACCACCAACATCTGCTGCTGACAACATGAGTCAAAAGAACAAAATAGGAGGCATTACTTTTGGAGCAGCTCTCAAATATTCAATCACTTCATGATTTGTAGGGGCTGCAGCTGAGGTCAGAGGGTGTCATACTTGCCTCAGAGAAGTATGGCTATGGTGGAGCATGTAGGCATGCCTGCATATACACAGAGATGTGGCGTTGCGCATCCATGCACAAGGTATATTCATACATACAGGTTATAAATGATCTAATAATCCATCTGAGATGGATCTAGATACAAATCTACTTGCAAAAAACTAGACTTGCTATGGTATTATGTGATTGGAGAGCTTGGCACAGATGTTACACATACATACAATTGCATGTAGGTATAGGTTTGCATGTGCGGGTATATTTCATTAATTTAAGCTGTGTTATTATTATTATAGTTATGTAATTCTCATCCCATTACTTCTATTGCTATATTAGTTAATTTACTATGTGCTCTCAAGAGACTTTATTAATGTTGGCAGGAAAAGCACAAAGGCTGTTCTGATGTCTAGACAAAAGGAATTAAATACACAACAGAAATAATTACTCAATATTTCTTTTCTGTGGGAAGTTTCTATCTCACTCTCACTAGCCTTTTAATGTAGCTTTATTAAGCATTCAATGTAATAACCAGTGTGTGCTGTAATGGGGTAACTGTTAGTATTTCACATGTATTTACAGTTAGGCAGACTCTCCCTGCCTAATATCAAAGTGAATTTAATGCTGTGGGTTTGAAATTAAATCATGAATATTAATTCTTTAGGACTGTCACTGCAAATAGAAAAAAAGAAATCACCACAACAGTTTGACTGGTGCTACAGAATTCCTGCACTAATTTGGGAAGGTAAGCTCTCTCTCTCAGCAACAGCAGGGAAAAGGATAAACAAAAAAGGAAAAAAAACACAACTATTTGTGGAAACCTAATCCAAGCAAGATCCAGGGAAATACAGATTGTAGGGTCAGAAAGGACCAGTACGGTAAAAATCTTGAGTTCCTACCAAACCACCAGACAAAACATCCTGCTGTGTCAAAAGAATTAATGGGAGGAGTCTCTGACAACTCTCTTTTAAAGCTCATGTCTTGATTTCTCTCAGGTCTTCCAAGTTATTTATCTGAGATTTATGAATGAAAGCCAGAGAAGTAGGAAGATTGCCATGAGAAGAAGTCAGGAGAAATGAGGAAAAGAAGATAAAAGCCACCTCAGAGGAAAGGGATCTGACAGAGCAAAGAAGTCCAGCAGAATGTAAATGGAAAAGGGATATGCAGAAGATGTAACAGATTTTGAAAAGCTTCCAAACTTACTAAGATTGAATTGAGTGAAACTGGTCTGAGTATTCAGCTAATAACTTTGTCTACATATTCACTCTTCGTTCAGACTAACCAGACTGTCCTCCCTCAATGTGTGTAGTAGTTGTTTTAGTAGAACAGCTTAATTAAAACTAACGGCAAAAGAGCACAGACAAAATGTTATTGCCACCCGTTCCCTTCTTTTGAGTGAAGCCACCTGCTCCATCTCTTTCCTTTCACAGTCCATCCCAGCCTGGAAGATCCTACATTACTCTGTGGGAGGCTCCAGCCTCTTCTATGTCACTGCTGGGCTCTGTGCCTACAAGCTGATAGACTATTTTTTTTGCAACATGCTGCAGCTTTTACCCCACACCTTTCTCTGCTTTCACAATGGGCAGCTAGGTCTAACTTCGTATTGCTACACCTATTGCTACTGTAACTGCTACACCTTCCTTCAGTGATTGATTACATATCTTAAAATCTGAGGATATGGGGGGAAAAATAAATGTCACCTGCAGATAGAGATGCACTTATTTCTGTATTTTTCCAGCAGATAAAAGAAGGTAGTCAGAACTAGAAAGAGAATGAATTTAGGCAACTGAATAGCAGAGTTTAATAGTCCAAGATCTTTTGATGTAGGAAAACATAGGCTAAAAAATCTTATGTATAACTAATAGGTAGGTTGCTCCAAAAGGAATGCCTCCTATTTATTTCCACAGAAACTGCAACAGATACAAAGAACACAATAACACTATTTGATAGACCAAATTCTTATCTACATAGCACTATTTTTCAATGCAGTCACTCCCATGAGCTGTACATTTTCACTAGCAATGAACAAGAGCCTGCATGCCACACTCATAACAATCTGCCCCAGCAGAGGTGACCTACTGTTGTCACCACTGCTGAAAAGCACCATCTCACTGTGCTCATATCCTCTGTTTATTCACATTAAATGTTCAGCAAGCATTGATGAATATCAGTGGGTACCATTTTTTTCCACATGGAGGAATTCATTTACACACTTGTACTTCACACACATTTCCATGTTAGACACCATTGTGTCAGACTGCCCCTCTGCTGCCATCTGTCACATGGCAACAAAATGTAAAGGATACTGGAGGGAAAGTTCTCAAAACACATGCATGGCTAAATATATATATGTCATGCATAGTTTTTGAACACTTGAAATGAGGAAAAGAATGCGAAAGAAAATGAAAGATCTGAATGTTTTTGTAGCCAATTAATCTAAAGTCATTAATCACATTTCCTGCCTGATTCACAGAATTACGGTACTGTAGGGGCTGGAAGGGATCTCTGGAGTTCACCCAGCCAACCCCCAGCTAAAATAGGTTCCCTACAGCAGGTTCCATAGGAAAGTGTCCAGATGGGTCTTCAGTATCTCCAGAGAAGGAGACTCCATCTCTCTGGGCAGACATTTCCATGGCTCTGTCACATGCACAGTAAAGTTGTTCTTCCTCACATTTGTATGGCATTTCCTGTGTTGCAGTTTTTGTCCATTGCCCCTTGTCCTGTTGCTGCACACCACTGAAAAGAGCCCAGCCTCATCCTCTTATCTTCTACCCCTCAGATATTTATAAGCATGGATAATATCCCCTCTCAGCCTTCTCTTCTCCAGGCTGAACAGCCCCAGGTCTCAGCCTTTCCTCATACAGGAGATGCTCCAGGCCTCTCATCATCTCTGTGGCCCTCTGTTGGGCTCTCTCCAGAAGTTCTGTCTTCCTTGAACTGAGGAGCCCAGAACTGGACACAGCACTGCACATGTCGCTTCCGGAGGGCAGAGTAGAGCAGGAGGATCACCTCCCTCAACCTGCTGGCCACAGTCTTTTTAATGCACCCCAACAATGAAAACTGATGTAATGGAAATGATGTAGTAAACGTTGAGGGTTTGAGATAATAACATGATAAAAGCTTCCATTAGCTATTTCCCTTGTGGTCGTCTTTGTAATGCAGGTACATTTTTCAGAGTCTGCAGACTCATGAAGGCAAAATATAATCTAGTGGATTGAAGATATTATTTTCATGACAGCAACCAATAAACACACCTCTCTTTGTAAACATTTACTTGAATGATTACAAGAGCAACTTGAGCTCTGTGTGCACTTTAGGGCACCACAATATAAGGAAATAAAACTACTAGAGAGCAACCAAAGGAGGGCTATAAAGATGCTGTAGGGTCCAGAGGACAAGACGTGTGAGGAGCGGCTGAGGTCCCTGCGTTTGCTCAGCGCAGAGCAGAGGAGCTGAGGGGAGGCCTGATGGCGGCTGCAGCTCCTCACAGGGAGCGGAGGGGCAGCGCTGAGCTCTGCTCTGTGTGACAGCGACAGGGCCCGAGGGAACGGCATGGAGCTGTGTCAGAGGAGGGCAGCTGGGGCTCAGGGAAAGGGGCTGCACCACAGGGCGGTGGGCATGGAACGGGATGCACAGGGCTGTGGGCACGGCCCCGAGTGCTGGAGTTCTAAACTCTCAGACGTTGGGTTTGATTTTGGGTGGTGCTGAGTGGAGCCAGGGGTTGGACTCCATGATCCTTGTGGGTCCCTTCCAACTCAGGTTATACTATGATACTGTGGTTCTACTTCCAAGGAGGACTTTTCATGTGAAATCAATTATGGAAGTGAAGATTCTTACGGAGAATTGAAAGAAAAATTTTGATTTTTAAGAATGAAATTTTGTGTAAATCTTTTTAATATTTGAATAGTATTAGATCTCTGCCTCTACTCTACAAAAAGGTAAACATTTAAAGCAAAAATACAGATGTGTAATACTTCACATAATTCATAGCTAGAGCAAAATAACGGTATCCTTTTCAATATTTTCCTTTTCCTGTACATGCTATAGAAAAGTAGTGCGGCCTTTGCATTCTTCTTGGATAGTGCTCAAATGAATATTAGGCAAATCTCAAAACTGAGAATAGCCAGTATAATCTTCAGATAAATGCTGGCTAGAGGCACCTGCGAAGAACTGAGAAAATCTACCCAACCTTCCCTCGCATCTGAATGCTTCAGGCTTTGCCTACTAACATACTTCTGCTTTACGGATTGTTTTTCTTCTTGGCTTTCTTTGCAAAAGAGAAGTCTGGAATTTTCCTGGACTGCTCTAAGCCTGAAAAAGTTCTATTAAAAGATTTAGTACCGCTAAGGGACAAATAACTTTGTGTTGAATATGTAGTGAAGTCAGCTAGAGCTCTGTTAACATTTCCAGCAGGTCTTAAGTAACGTTTCAAAATCTTTTCTCTCTACTTTTGAATTTAAGTTCTCAAGGCAACTTCCTATTATAATACTGAGGATGCCTGAAAGATGATTCTTCTTGACAATCCAGCTTACTCTGATAGAAACAAGCTCACTATTTCCAGGGTTATTCTGGAAAATCTGCTCTTAAATCTGAAATGTAGAGAGTGTTACAAGTGCTGTTTTTTTACTGACTGGACCAGTTTCTTGATAAATACTGGGTAGATGACATACTGTGTCCATTTTCCTACAGTATTATATGATAAAGAACTCAGCAAAGAACTCAAACCTTATCCTCCTTCCCATCAAACATTGTACAGGACTGTCTCTGCTGCAACCCTTTAGAGATTAGGGATTCTTTTATCAATTACAAAGTCTGGACTGTAAATTGAACTCTAAATGAATGTAGAATTGGTGTTTTATGGCACATTTGACATATGTATGTGAAGTACACCCTGTCAGAGGCATTCACCATTTTGATTCTCATTTGTAATTGCTATATACTATAGTATATATGTATACTAGCTGCCAGTATATGCTTTCTTGGTACTACTCGGTAATTTAGTGCTGAATAAGCATCAGTATCCTGAGCTTCTTTGCCTGAATCCACTATTTTTTTTAAACATACCCTAAGTTGTTCACAATGTCTCTGTTAATATGAAAACAAGTATACACATTCACAGATAGAAGTATGAATGTACAATGTACACAATGAATCGCCCCCCCCCACCCCCCTTAAAACAAAGTTGTGGATGATTTAATATTGCAGCAATGATTAATTTTGACCACAATATTCATAAATGAAATTCTAGCTATCACTGACTGTTCCTCATCTGTCAGACAGTGGCCTCTGAAGATATTGTGCTGGCTCTTTGTTATACTATGTGCTAAATTACTTTATTTTGTATTTCATCCTCAGCGGAAGTTCTCCGAACTCAGAACAGTTTTTCATTCCTGGCTTTTAAAAAACTGATGGCCAGGTGTCATGTAGTCAAACTCCAATTATGCTTTGTTCACTGTTTATCAATGCTCTGAAAGGCGTGTCTGTAAATTTCAATTTTCTAAGATAATACAGTGCTCTGTTTACGAACCAGACATCTGCATTTGAAAAACATAATCTGTAATGATGGGATACAAAGACAGTATGCATATTTGTTGGAGGAGAAAGCTGCATAAGATGGAGATATTTGACTCCGTGGTATGCATTTTACATGCATGACAACCAATAACCTTCCATAAGAAATATGTGAAATGTTTTATATGTGTGAATTATGATTCCAGTTGTCTGTTGTTGTAGAAACCACTGGAATCCATTATGACAGTTTCTCTCATGCAATCTATTGACTTTAATGAGCCTGTCAATTTCTCAAACATATTATTCATGAACTTGCTCTTTATTCAGTACTCACTGTTGGATATACAGGTACTTCCGAGCTGTTTGTTCAGGTAGTTAGGCAAATATTTCTCTGTAAACAGCAAATTCCATTACAACAATTATCTATTCACCTTCTCTTCCAACTGTTTTCTTATTTTATTCTAAAATTCAAATCTAAAAGATGCAAAGTGTTGAGCTTTCAGATATTAAATAATTGTGAGAGTTGGTAATAGCCTGGACTAGAGATTTTGTAGTATATCATTCTGCATTCCCACAGACATTTCTGTTTCAATCTTTGCTAGTTCCTTAATTCTGTAGGGAAGCAAAATATTCACAGATTTTGTTCTTTTTCTGAAAGCAAACTGTAAGATATTTTAAGACAAAACCCATTTTTGTAAAACCACTGAAGATGCTGCTTAATAAGTAAGAGACTCGAATTATACTTAATTGGAAGCTTACCTGTTACTGAAAATTCTCTTCCATTAGTGAAATCTGCCAGATCATGTTCTCTATTTAAAATATTTAAATTTCTCTTCCAGGGGCACCATACCTATTTTTCCTTTAGCTGTGCTCTTACATATACATAACTTAACAGACAAGGATGGTATGACCCACAGCAATGCACTAGCCAGTGTCATTTCTCCTGGGTGCTCTAGGAGCAAAATAGGATTAAAGGTAGGAAAAAACTTATTAGTCTAAAGGTAGCCATTACTTCTTTAGTGATTGTACACAGCTGCAAATACTTGCTTTCATCTGGTGTCCCAGCCTACACCTACCCCAGCCTGATAGGAGCTTACCTTCTCTGCCTCCTAATCCACTGCTTAACTGATGCTGGCACTGGGTCAAAATCTTGACTGCATTTGAAAATATCTATGCACAGATCCATATAAACTATGTAAAAGAACACAGACATTGGGCATTTTCAGGCTATTACAGCCCAGCCAGCCTCTGGATCAGAGGCAGCATTGTGTCAGTGTGGATTGTGCTCAGGTTAATTAGCTTTGCTAAGAAGAAGGGCTGATCTAGATTTAGAAAGGCACTGCTGCTGGCTGAGGAGCTTTCTGGAGAGTCTGTTGCTACATAATTATAGTGGGAGTTAGTTCAAATATATTTGCTCCATAATTTGTGGCACAGCATAAGACCCTTTTGTCCCAAAGAGTTTGCAATAATACCATGAAGCGATGGGACAATTTATTTGTTTACTTTCACCTCCCTCACTCTCAGAACTGGATTTTGTAACTATTATATTGCAGCTGCCAGCAGTAAGGTGTTACTTGGCATCCTGGGAGACTCTAGTCAAGGCTGCATAGTTGTTTTCCTTTCCAAATTTGAAATGAGCTGTATTTTTCAGTTTCCACAGTCCTAATATAAACATAATAAACAAAAAACTCAAAACACCCTTTTACAGCTTATAGCCTAACTTCAAGTATAGGCCAACATCAAAAAGGTTTGCATAGCACAGGAAATAAGCAAAACTTCTTTAAAGATTCCACAGTAAAGATGACAGACTGCAGACTACAGACAGCTGTAGTAAGACTTTAATGATAACTGTAAATGTTTATCCAAATGGAAAAGAGAAACTCATTGAAAATCTTGACTCTCTGTGATGTAAAATTTTTCTTCTTTTCTTTTTAAGTATAATATCTTAAATATGACTTTATTTTTCCAACTGGTAGTTGAAAATCTTTTGTATCACCTAATGGATGCCTAGCTTTCCATTTTGAAACAAAGAAATCAAGTTATTGATAGCCCATCAGCAGTGTAGAGTCCCTGACCAGTTCAGAAATATATTTTACATAATTCTCATAATGCATATTTCTCATTTGAGTAGAGAAGTTTAATTATCAAATGGATCTAATGAGTTTTTGCATCATATTCGACTACTTTTTGCAAACACTCATCAACCACTCTCCATTATATGGTAACTCTCAGGGGTTTTCTCCAAAATGGAAAGTTAGAGTCATAGAATAATAGAATTGTAGGGACCTCCAAAGGTCATCTAGTTCAATTCTCCTGAAATGAACCTTGGACATCCACAGCTAGATCAGGTTGCCCACAGCCTGATCCAGCATCGCCTTGAAAGTCTCTGGGGACAGGACATCAACCACACCTGTGGGCAACCTGTGCCAGTGCCTCACCACTCTCACTGTAAAAGACTTCTTTTTTAAACTAACATAAATCTACCCTCTTTAAGCTTGAAACCATTTCCCCTTGTCCTATCACAACAGATCATGCTACAAAGTCTGTTCCCTTCTTCCCTATAGGTCCCCTTCAGACACTGAAAGGCCACTCACCAGAGCCTTCTCTTCTCCAGGCTGAACAGCCCCAGCTCTCTCAGCCTGTCCTTATAGGAGAGATGTTCCATCCCTTGGGTCATATTTGTGGCTGTTTTCTGGATGTGCTCCAGCAGGTCCATGTCTCTTCTGTACTGAGGACTCCACATTTGGATGCAGTACTCCAGGTGAGGCCTCACCAGCACAGAGTAGAAGGGGGAGAACTTGGTGAGAACTATTGGTGATAGGTGGATGGTTGGACTGGATGATCTTGTAGGTCTTTTCCAACCTTGGTATTTCTGTGATTCTGTGATTTGTGGCAGGATCAACTCTCTCGCCCTGCTGGCCACGCTTCTTTTAATTCAGCACAAGATACAGTTGGCTTTCTGAATTTCAAGGACACATGCTTGCTAACATCCAGCTTGCCATCCACCAGTTCCCCCAGGTCCTTTTCAGTAGGGCTGCACTCAATCCTTTCATTCCCCAGCTTGTATTGGTAGTGTATGTTGCCTCAACCCAGGTGCAAGACCTTGCACTTCTATTTGTTGATTTTCATGAAGTTCTCCTCGGTCCACTGCTCAAGCCTGTCTAGATCCCTCTAGATGGTATCCTGTCCCTTTGGTGTGTCAACTGCACCACACAGCTTGGTGTCATCAACTTGTAGCGCATATCAATATCTTGAAGATATCTAGTGAAATTCCTCATATCTTTATATCTTATAATATGATTTTTTATGCTGTTATTTTTTATGCTTCTTCTTTTAAAACTATCCTAAAGTGTACAACTGAACATTAGAGCGGAATGTAATCCAAATGACCTTAAAGCAGCAACTAATAGTGAAGGGAAACAGGTTACAAAACACTGTGCAAGCTCAGACTGACACAGACATGTTACTGTGCAAAGGCAATTGGATTCATTCTCGAGGAATACTTTCTGAAGATGGAGTTCCAAAGATGGGATACCAATCTGGTATCTGTAGAATGATACTCAGATATTACTCCATGGCCTTTCTGTGTCCCAAACCTGCATTGGAGATGGCACTGTGTGTCTCGTTTGGATGCCAAGCTGGAGTGAGGGGCCAGGAATGAGCCATGGCAATGTAGGGAAGAAGCCACAGACAGGCTGGGGTGGAAGGTGCCTTTGCTGCCCTACTGGCATAGAGGCAGGGTGCAGAGATTGGCAGCAATCAGGCCAGCCCTGGTTTGGAGGCCATGTTAGGTGATGGCTTGCTGTACCTGCACCTCAGCGCTGGCAGGAAACCTTCATCTCTGCAGAGTCAGAGGAGCACAGGGCCACACCTTCATCTCTGTGAGACAGTAGGGAAAGGAGTGCTGTGTAAAAGCTTGACTGCTGTCAACTGCCTGCTAATCATGGAGTCTTTTGTATACAATTTCTCAAAGGATTTGCTTCATTTTCTTTATGGCTGTAGAGAAAAGAGCAGTCTCCTGCCACACATGGATTTACTCCAAAACCATGGCCATTTTATCATTTCCTGTGTTTCTTAGGATTTATAGTGCTTTCAGGTGTCCCCATACTCTGTTTACCTCAGTCTCCATTTACACTGATGAGCAAAAGAGGTTACCGAGAGGATAGCTTTGCAATTGTTGCTCTTCCCAAGACTCACAGTCACTTGAAGGAGGGGTAGGTAATTTTTTCCATGTCTTTCTGCATTGCCTTAGTCTGGCTCACAAAGCCAGGAACCAGTCCAAGGCCAGGCTACAGTCTAGACGCCATGCTGCCATACTGTGAGACATGGCTGTGCTCAGGCCCTGCACTCCCTGGCAGCCATTCCTGCTGGGGTGTCAGTGACCAGGCCCCTCACTGGCCTTGCCACCAGACTGCCTACATGTGAGGCATCTTCTTGCAAGTGGAAGATTAACCACTGACTCTGTGTACTCAGGATTAGCTTCAAAGCCCTCTGAAACTGATGGGGATTTTTCTGCCTGCTTCAAAGGGTTCTGGATCATGAACACGCAGCGTGGACTGCAGTAGTTAATTTTTAAACTCTCATTATTTAAAAACTTCTTGTAATGTGTACTGGAGCGTATGGCTGGGGCCGAGCTTGCCAAAACAATTGACAAGGCACAGCTTAGTGGCTGGGACTAGGGATTTCTTTCTATTTATCCTTTTCTGCCACAAACATGCCTTTTAATCAGTCCTTGTAATCATTTACCTGTGTTTCCAACTGTCCTGAACATTTAATACTCATTTTTTCCTCTTGAGATAGCCCGTGCTATCATGGGGCCCAGTGATATTCTGAAATACTTAGAACTTCTTTGAACTGGCCTAAATTCCTTGGCTGGTCTGAGGTGCCTTCCATCCCCCACTTAACATCCCAGCTCCAAGCATAATTGAAAAAGAAAAAAGAAAATTTGAAAAGTAGTTTCTAAAGTAGTGAAAGTAAGCAAAGAATATTTTATTTCGAGAGCGAGAAATAAATAAACGTAATTCTGAATTGAACTGTGAAGTAGTCTCCCAAAGGAAATAGTAGAAATCAAATTGCTTGAATAATTTAAAACTAGACTGGACAAAACACTTAATAATATATGGCAGAAAGAAAGCCTGTCTTGGCAGGAGATGGAGTGGATGACATAATAGGTCTTTTCCCTCTCCAACCTTTATTATTTTATGGTTTATTACTGTAGATGACTCAATGTTAACAATGCTTGGTTTATTTTATTACAATTGCTTACTGCAGGACAGTGTATGGCCCTGTCATTATGCCATATTAATTATCTTCACAGAAAGTGAAAATTCCCTCGGGCTTCCCACAAGTTTATTTGTTAAAAGAAGTGTTAACTTTCTAGAGGATTTTTGCCTAATACATTAATATATTACATTCTGTACTTTTCCTCCCAAAGATATATATGAAATCTGAAGTAAGTGTACTCATAGAAAAGTTGTTTTAAAAGCAGCTAGGGAAGCTGTGGATTATCTATAAAAATCATATCAAAGTAGATACCACTATCACAAAAGGCAGGTGAACGTAGAACTTCTACAGTAAAGTTGCTGAGACTGCCCTACAAGAAGGACCATGAACTGGCACTTTAGCTATGTTTGGATTGCCTCAAAACAAGAGCACCAAAGCCCTGAACACTAAATCTACTAGCTAAGCATCTGCCAGTAGAGCATGTTGCCTCTGGCGAGCAATGATGGGCTTGTGAGACATAACCTCATTGCACTGGAGGAATGCTCATTTTGCAGATATAGTAGTTCAGGGTTGAAGGCAGCATCCACGTGGACATGACTGTAATGGGTGCCAAGGAGAGTAAGGCTGCTCCCAGTCCCGTGGACAGGACTGTGTGCTGCATCCCCCATCACCAGAAAGGCACTGGAGGCCACTAGGCAGTGTTTATGTCTGAAATACTGTACTGTGCAAGTGTCTCTGTGCAAATTAGAAGAATGTCAAAGCCACAGGTCAACTCTGTAGATCATCCTAAAAAAGTATGATACGTATGTCACGCATATCTCTCATGCTTTTTGTATCATCTCATGTTATAGCAAAATTCTTTGTGGAGTGTTTTCAAAATCATTGCAATTGTTTTTGTACCATGAAGCTCAAAGCCAACTTTGTCCAAATTACCACAGTGCAACATCACAGAGCTCTGTGAGACAGAGAGAGAAATACATTTTCCATTGCTTCCAATGTGGAGTCCAGATAAAATAGTATACACACAGGATCTTTAGAAGTGTTTATAAATAACATTAACAGTCACTGGCACTTGTTGTTCTGTCTTAGTTGGCAATAAGGGGACTTCACACCTGCTAGTACTACTCCATACTGAGAAGCTCTTGGGCAGAAATACTCCACTGTAGTTTTAGGAAGTTTTTATTGTACACTGGGTAAGTCAGAGGAGAACCTTCTAGGTGAAGACTGGACACGAACCAAGAATTACATAACTATTACATTAATCATAAAATCTATACTATTAACAGTGCAGATGAACACTGATCGGAGAAACAGAAGTGGCTTAAATACAACAAAGCCTTCCTTGGGTGAGGGAATGAACTAGATGAACTCTGAGAGCCTTGAAGGAGAGAAAAGGAAAAGATCCAGTTAAAAGAGGGGTGAGAGGTGAGACATGAGATAGAAGAATGATACAGTGTCTTCTACATATTTCTTCCCCATAAAAGAAGCAGGCTGGCAGAAAGAGAATTATAAGCTAGAGGTGGGAAAATCTTCTAATGGTAGAAATACTCATGAATTGAAATATTAGAATATTAGCTGGAATATATTCTGCATAGGTACTATGAAGCTCTTCAGTGAATGTGAGACAAGTGTACATTTAGAATGATTTAGGTACATATGGTATTGCCAAAGTACACCTGGTGCTTTTTTTACATCCCTTTCAGCCCTGCTATTTATGGACTTTTGAATCACAAGAGAACCCATGGATGGAGAGAAAAATTCTGAGGTTACTGACAAAAGTGCTCATGAGACAGCTGTAGAAAAGACATTCATATACTTATGCATAATATTGTTAAGCTTGTGCCTTTGTCATACTATCTAAAAAAGACAGAGATCATCATTTTGGAGCCATTACAAAATGTTTCAGTTGTCATGTTGGCCTTGTAACCCAGAGCACCCACAAGATGGAAGTTCCAGAAAGGTTAATTCACGGAGACACTGAGAATTCTGCAGCAGTCCTGGCTGGGAGATCCAAAAGCTCCTGGGATGTGTACTTTGCTTTCCTTGAAGAGAGAGCAGACAAGGACATGCTTAGCAGAGGAATGGAGATGCCAGCAAAAATGAATTGTCATTACCTTGCCAGTTCAGTGTCTGTTTAAATGTATACTTTCCAAACATTTCACAAGTTCTCTTCTTTGCACCACCAGCAAAAGATTTTGTCAGTGTTTTTTGACCATGTTACTGAATACAGGGCTTGTGGCATTCCAGATACAAATGACCTAAAACATTCCATATTAATATCTGGATTACCAGAAGGAAAGATGCTCTTATCCTCTCAGTTATTTCTGCACCATAAACCCTGAATGTAGCTTTAGATTATCTGAATTTCACATCTACATGTGAAATGCCTGAAATGGTCTGAAGAGAATCAGTAACAGATATGCTTTCATTGCTCATCTCATTCAACTGTATTCTCAGAAGATCCAAATGGAAATGTAACACTGCTTACAGTGGAGATGGAAAATACCAGCTATGTGTTTGGATGATAAAACTGATTTTGCCATTGCTGAAGGCTGTTTGCTGCTTCTTTTTAAAGTTTGTATCACATTTTTTGTGAAAGCCAACAATACAGTGGTAACTGTTGTACTGAGAACAAGCTTTTTTTTTTTGTATTTGTTTATTTGGGAGGGTGGAGGAGAGCTGTTGTTTTGTTGGCTTTTTTCCCCCCTTATTTATAAATTTTCTTACTTTATTGCTCTCCTCTTGGTTCCCTGTGTTCTCTCACTGGAAAGCATACCACAAATAGCTGAATACAAACTATTCCCTCCTCAGAGCTGTCACTCTTTACCAGATACCAACAAGCATAATTTCCATAGTGATGAACTTCAAAAAATGAGTGTAACCACCCCCCAGAATGCTGTCCATTTGCTGCTATGCCATGTATGTTCCCTGCAACCCTGTGAGTATTTACTCAGCGGCTGCTTTTACAGCTAAGAGTGAGATATTTGGAGAGCTTCTTGGTGGCACAAACCACTTGGAACAGCGTCACTCTTATTTTCCATATCTCGTGTTTCTTCCCTACACCCACAAATATGATTGCAATACTAAACTCTCTTTAAAGCTGCACTGTGCAAAATAATTTGGCTGTTCATATTCCATTTAATAGCCTATTAATAGCAACAAATTTAACTGGGATTCTCATGGAATTTAAAGTTCACGCTTGTCCTTCTGTTTTGTTTTATTGTGATTTTTTTTTTTTTTTTTGACTTTTACAGTGAGAAATCAGATTGCACCAAATTCAGTACGAAGATATGTGAAGTAGTCCTCTGGAAATGATCAGAGTGCCCCTTTGCTGTTGTGGAGGAGAGCGATGGAAGGATGGAAGAGCTGGAACTCATCAGAGGCAGCTAACCTTTCTTAGCGATACACCAGAACTCCTCACGGGGCCAGGAATTGCATGCAGACACTCAAGGGAAACTGAATATGAGTCACAAGCTGAATATGTCCATGGCTCCTGGGAATGACAGTGTACCAGCCTGGGGGGAACCCAGTGAACCTGGGGGAATGGCAGTGAACCATTGCTGGGGGACAAGTGTCTCCATCTACTGCCTCAGCAGCCTCTGATGGCTTTCTCCTGGAGATGGGGTTTGGATAAGGTGGTAACAGTATGGTGATGCAGGCTTAATCCATGGTCTGCAGTTGAGCTGTTTGCAACAGGTTGATCAGGTTCGATTTATACAGCAATAAGCCTCTGATTCTCTGATCTGCTCTTAAAAGTGAAGTGATAAGAAGGGCTAACACCAAAAGTTGTCTGTGGTAGACTTTTTAGTTTAGAAGTTGGAGCAAATTGCTTTGACTGCTGTGGAGTTGAATAAGGGACGCCCAACCATAGCATTTAAAACAAAATGCAAAAACAATCCATGTTTCAGCGCAGTGTAAATCAAATCAAATCAGAACTGGGCTAAGGCTGAAGTTGTATAATTTCAAAAGTTGGCAGACATATGCTATTCATGGAGAAGGGTGTGCATCGCTTGGCTTCAGGGTGAAAAAAACAACCCTCAATAACATTCAAGTAATAGTAGAAGCACAAATTATGAGAGACTGAGAATTAATCATTTCCAGGATTGCTGCAAGGGCATGTGCCATGTGCTAAGGTTTCTAGCAGAGACTGATGGAATTCCTCTCCATGTTATCATGCATGGTGTGGTCTGGAAAAGATTTGGAGAGATGCTATTGCAAGTTAGGGGTATTTGGCTGAAGAAATTAGTAGGAGGGAGTTCAAAATTGTCTGATTGGCAAGCTACAGCCAAATTGTCAACAAAGGAAACAAAACTCAATAAACAACAGTCTGCAGTCCTCTTTGTAATCTGAAGGGAAAAGAGGTAAAAACTGAAAAGATGAAACAAGAATAAAGGATTGACTCACAGAGACTTACAAAACAGATTGAGATGGAAGGCCTGGAAATTTAAATTCAAAACACTGCTTGACAGTAAACGTTCTGAAGTTAAGTTGCATACTCATTTTATAATTACAATTCTCCTTTCTTTTACCGTAATTAACCCTCCCATATCTTTATATATTTAGATATAAAATTATCATAGAATGGTTTGGGTTGGAGAGGGCCTTCGAGATTATCAATTTCTGATCCCCCTGTTATGGGCAGGGGCACCACTCACTAGACCAGGATGCCCAAAGCCCTTTCCAACCTGCCCTTTAATACTGCCATGGATGGGGCATCCCCAGCAACGCAGCAAACTGTTCCCATGTCTCACCACCCTCATTATAAAAATTTCTTCCTTACATACAATCTTATACCTGTTCCTTCTATTTAGAAGTGTGTGAAAGAAAGGAACCAAGGAAAAAATTGTCTTAATATAATGATGACTGACAAAATATTTCTCCAAGCTTTATATAATGATCAAACTTTCCAGTAACATAGGGTGGATCTGTATTCATTTCACATCATTACCACATTATCTACTGCTTCCAAAGGATGCTAAATGAATATTGGAAATAGGAATTCTTTTCCAACTTATTATTTCCTAAGCAGAAAATATTTCCCACAACTAATTTTGAATGTAAGCCCATTTATTGTTAACCAAATGCCTTCTGGTTATTGTTAACCAGATGCCTTCAGCCCTAACATTTAATCAAAATAAGATATCAGTTTAGATAAAATTAGTATAAAACACATATCTTGGGTTTTAATCAATTAATTATTAACAGGAAAGACACTGATCTTCCCAAATAAATTGGTACTTGTAGGTCAAACATTGATGTCAGTAGTACAGCACCACAAAGAATGCCTTGGATAACTCCCATGGTGTCTGTTGAGTCATTTTAAACTAAATTTTGGGGAAGGTACTATGTTCATTCACAAGCTATAAAAACAGTTACCTGTTCTATAGGAAGAAACTGTTTTTCCAAGCATGTAGAGCATGGTTAGAATCATAGAATCCTTAGAGTTGGGAGGGGCCTTTAAAGGTCATCTAATCCAACTCCCCTGCAATGGACAGGGACATCCACAACTAGATCAGGTTGCTCAGAGCTTGCTTTGAAAGTCTCTTGAGGCAGAGCATCTTCCACATCTTTGGCCAGAGAGGTGATGCTCTGGAATTAAAAGCAACAAGATGATTGCACGGGAGCAAGTGAAATCAGCAGGATGGGGCCAAAGACATGAATTAGGTCAAACTATCTGCATGCCTTCACTGTGCAACCTACTGGTAGCATGTGCCGTTAATCTATCATCTCTTGCCAGTAATGGCCCCGCAGGGAAGGAAGGGCCTGGTACTTTTGAGTACTGTTTTGTTTGTTCTGGAACTCTCAGTCTTTGCTGTAGTTCTGAAGGTACAAACTTTATCAGTGTTGCAGTTTAGCTGCCTTCAAGACTCTATATGATAACAAGTCTTCCAGTTTGCAATGTTTTTCTCTTATACTTTCAAGTTTATCCTGCCACATTTAAAACAACATATGAAATACATCTTCAGGCTTTAGCCAGGCATTCCAGACACTCCCTTCCACTTTACTTCAATCACCTTTTACATAAATCACAGAATCACAGAATATCCTGAGTTGGAAAGGACTCGCAAAGATCATCAGATTCTGAATGTTACAGTAAAGTTTTGTATTGCTATAATTAAATAATTTGGTCATCACCTTTCTCTGCAAAGCAATTGCATAGTAGGAGATCTCACTCTAGTTCCTGTAATGAGGATTTCATATAAGGACTGAAATGAGCAAGTGCTCTATTCTACAGCAATCACTGATGCTGTTTGGAAAAAGAAATCATGGGGATATTCCAAAATGTCCACTGTGGCTGAGTGCATGTATGTTCGTTTAAAATAAAACCAAAAAATTCTAAAACCTTTGAGAAAATGTAACAGCATCAAAATATCTCTTTTGAAATCAGCAGGGAGCAGGGAGATTTTCACAGAGGGGGCTGATAGGAATCCTACTTGTAAAGCAATGTTCTGCTTGCTTTGGAGCAGACTTCCTATGATTCCAAAGATAATGGCAGAACCAGATAGGCCTCTGTGAAATGTTCCACTTTTAGCCAAATAACATATTAAAATGACTTTGTCATCACAAATATTCTAACATGACTTATTTTCCTTATGTTACTGCCCTTGTTGGCTGCTCGAACCATAATCAGTTATGGTTCAGTATTTTAATGACCTAATCAAAGACCTATCTCATCTTTTAGAGGTGTGAGTCTCCTTTGTATGCTCTTCTATGCCCACTCACTTCTTCTGTTGAACTTTAAGGGGAAAAAAAATGTTTTATGTATTTAAACTTCCATGAAAACTGTTAGTATTCAATGCTTAGAAGAAGCACAGTGTCAAAATGCACAGCAGAGCCACATATTTCCATTAAGAAGCTTTATGGAAAATTAACATTAGCCACAAAATCTTGTTATACAGAAGTATGTAAGAATTCTGAAAAGCTACTAAGAATACTTGAGAGAAAATTATTTATACTTCTTGGTTTTGATTGTGCAAACTTGAGCTTTTGTTGTTGTTTTGTGGGGTTGGTTTTTGTTTTGTTTTTCTGTGTGTGTGTAGTTTTATTTTGCTTTATCTGTTCTGTGAGTTAGGTATCCAGACACATAAATGCTTCCCAGTATATTGGAAATGTGATACAGAATAAATTTCATAGTGCACTTGTGCATTAAAATGGTAAAACTAAGGATGACATTTCAAACAGGCAGACAGATGTTGTAATTAATGAACTCCCTTCCAAAACCAAAAGTAACAAAAGATTTGAAATCAGTGAAATTGCACAGTTCATAGCTTCAAGGCAATTCAGTCTGAGTAAGTGAAGCAAGGACTGAGCAGTATGGATGCTAGACCTTCCCTTTGGCATGTTTCAGGTATTGGAGCTGGCTTGCAGTCCTTACTTCTAACACAAGCCAGAGCAATTCAAGTCAGCCTATGACGCTCAGTGCATTTCAGGTGTGAATGGGGACCTTATTCAACTTTCTAAGAAACCTATTTGAACGCTTTTTCTTCTTAGGAGGGGGTACAACTTTTTACACGGGGGGATAGTCATAGGACTGAGACAGGGGAGGTTTAGGTTTTCACACAGAGGGTGATAATACACTGGAACAGGTTGCCCAAGGAGGTTGTGGATGCCCCATCCCTGGAGGCAGTCAAGGCCAGGCTGGATGTGGCTTGGGCAGCCTGGTCTGGTGGTTGGCAACCAACCCTGCAAATAGCAGGGGGATTGAAACTAGATGATCATTGTGGTCCTTTTCAACCCAAGCCATTCTATGAGATGTGCTACTTTTGCAAAGTATTTCAGGTATGGCATATCTGTTTTGAAATCACAGTCCAGAATTTCTAAGTGAATAAACAGTAAAAAACTCTAACAAAGTTCTCCTTCTTTAGCAAACATTTGCTAATGGATTTCACAATAACAATTCATATTTCCAGGATAAGATCACATGCAAACTGAACATTCTATATTCTGTGTGGGAAAACCAACAATTTTCTATCTTCATCAAGAATGAGTTGAATCCAAACTTTTTTGGTGTAGTTGTTAAATTATACTACATGTTATATGTATACTACACGTGTTGACAGATCTGGACTTCTCTCAGAATGCTATTGATATGGATGGCTGTATAACTTCTGATGCTGGCATACTTCTGAACAGCGCTGTTTATCTGTTTTTAGAGACAACTCTGTGACTGATTGTTTCATTTTATGGACAGGATGTATTCATTTTACTAGCTTGTATGCGTAATGTGGCAGGATATCAAAATGACTATCTGGATAACTGAGACAAATGGGAAAACTGAGTTGTTTGACTGTTCTAAACTCTGGGAATGGTTTAAAAAATATTTCTTCTGGCTTTGTTCACTCTCTGATTCCATTCACTGCCTTCTTTCCTTTTGTCTGGGCAGCACCATTTTTCTAGGCAGGAGTTAATACATAGCCCAAGAAGCTTTTTAGCCAGTCAGTCTCTCTGCAAAACCTATATGCAGCCAAGTGAGGTCTCAGGAGCAAATGTGAAGTTGTTTCCAGCTAGTTCTTTGAATATACCTCAGTTTAAAATAGTAATCATGTTAAACAATCTTTTTGTACTTCTATGCAAAAGAATTTCTAGTTAAGCTCATTTTTTAACAACAGGAGAAAATTGTGGTGAATCCCATGATCAAAGCAAAACCCATTACAATGTTGCTCATTGTTAAGTTCTGATTAACTAGCACTCTATTGCTGACTCACTTTCTTTCAAGCATGTGCAAATATTTAGTTTATTTCATTTTCTGGAGCACGTTCTGTAGAGCCCATTGATATAGTATCCAAGCAAATTTTCAACATCAACAATAATATTTCCAGCACACTGGAGCTTTTATGACATTCTTCTTTTAAGGGTCTCAGACTGCTCAGCTTCACCACCTTAGAATTCACATGAAGCATCTAAGTGCTATTCTGTTTATTTCCTGAGTAAGAACACTGAGACATAGCTCTGTGAAATCTCCTACTGCAGGTCTGTGGCTGCAAGGTAAATCAGAAATAGAACAAAAAAACTGAGAATATTCTAGGCAGAGCTGAGGTCAGCCATCCTTGTGAAGATACAGCTTCATGAGACCTATTTATGGCCACATATTTGATGCTGCCAAAAGTAAAACAACTGGAATAAAATTTTTAAAAACCAGTTAATCTAATGGAGGTTTTCCAGAAGTTCGGTGATATCTGTGAATAAATTTAAAAGAAGCACAATGCTTAGCCTTTGTTAAGAAATTCTTAATTGTTGCTGAGAATGAGATTGAGAAGATTGAAACTGGCTAGTTAAGGGGACTGTGAACCAAGGGAAAGGATAAGCCAGAACCCATCTGTTTACTGAGCATCAGCTATTGTTCAAAAGTCTGTCCTCTTTGGGCTTGAGCAATCACTCGTCTTTTCCTTGAAAACCCACATTTAAGGAACAAGGCTTCTCTGGGCTGGCTATACTCTGGAGCTCACCCTTGATGAGGGTGTTGAAAATA
This sequence comes from Phasianus colchicus, assembly GCF_987193195.1. Classification (NCBI taxonomy): domain Eukaryota; kingdom Metazoa; phylum Chordata; class Aves; order Galliformes; family Phasianidae; genus Phasianus; species Phasianus colchicus. Next base: position 121,755,950 of record NC_143436.1, read on the forward strand.
GCATGTCACACTCTGGCTTGAGTAATAAAGCAGACGCCTAGAATCTTTTGTTTACTTTATGCTCTTCAGTAAACTTTCACAGGCTGCAAGATACTCCTTCACACAAACCTTCCTTAGAGAAGGAAGGACAAGTCTTTTAAAGTCAAATTAGCTCCCAGGTCCCTCGGTCACCAAGCTTGCACACCATGACCATGAAGTCTCTCCTCTTCCAGTTTTCTGCAGCCCTTTACTCTGCTTTTCCATTTCTTTTAGCTGCCTTGTCTCCAACGTTTTGTCTTAACAAAGGGTCATTGTATTTAGGCTTCAACAGGATTCCTGATTTTTCCAGAATGCTGAAATTCAGGGAATAAGCTTGCCACTGCTGCCTGATTCTAAGAACTGGAAGTGATTGTTCCTCTCAGTTCTGCCCTTCTGAGGCCTCATCTGGAGTACTGCATCCAGGTCTGGGGCCCCCCATACAGGAAAGATGTGGAGCTGTTGGAGGGGGTCCAAAGGAGGGCCATGAAGATATCAGAGGGCTGGAGCACCTCCCCTACAAAGACAGGCTGAGGGAGCTGGACTTGTTCAGCCTGGAGAAGAAAAGGTACCCTATGGGGTAACATCATTGCAGCCTTCCAGTATTTAAAAGGGGATTATAAACAGGAGGGGAGGGAATCAACTTTTTACTTGAGTAGATAGTGATAGAACAAGGGGGAATGGTTTTAAGCTCAAGGAGCAAAGGTTTAGATTGGATGTCAGGGGGAAGTTCTTCATAGAAAGAGTGGTGAGGTGCTGGAACAGGCTGCCAAGAGAGGTTGTGGATGCCCCGTCCCTGGAGGTGTTCAAGGCCAGTTTGGATGGGGCCCTGGGCAACCTGGTTTAAGACCAGATCTGGAGGTTTGTGACCCTGCCTGTGGCAGGTGTGGTTGGATCTTGATGATCCTTGGGGTCCCTTTCAACCCAAGATATTCAATTATTCTATGATCCTTATGCTGAATTAATATAATTTTGCATTTTTGAAGTTTCCCCTGGCAGCTTAAGACACCAATGTATACACTGAACTTCAAATGCAAATAGAAACAGTCAAAATAACCTTGCTCCAGAGAAAGGCTTATTATTATCTACAATTAGAGGCTTCTACACTGATTTTTTCCTATGGCTTTGAAATTGCAGCCAAGCCACCAAAACTCCTTCTATTTGAAATCTAATGTCCCCTCATTCCCTTATTTGTAATATCCAAGTAAAAACTAAACTAAACTAAACTAACAAAAAACAAACCAATCACCCAACCAAACAAAAAAAAACCCACCACTCTCCAAACCCCATAAAACAAGACATCTTTCTAACACTGTAACCTTTACTGAGAGTGCCACAGATAAATCGTTTCAGCTAACTTAGAAACAGGAACAAATCCTGTCTCAGGAAAAATCACTTGATTACTCTCTGGCCTCAGTCATGGCTCCCAGTATCTTGCATCCTGGCAGAAAGCCTTCCTTGTTATCTGATGATCACTAGGCATTTCTTCCTGTGCTGGCCTCTACGAAGAACACGCTGTTATTCTTTGATGCACAGAAGGTGTATATCGTAGCACTGTTAAGGCACCGTGGTTTGTATTTTCACTGCATATTTGGGTGGGGAATGCTTTGTTGTTATGCGATCATCTTGAAATCACTCTTAATTCAAGCCAAGTCAACCAAAGATGCAAACAAAAGCGTTCATTCACAGAATCCAAGCAGGCGGTGCGGCTTAAAATGTTTATGAAAGACAAAGGAAGGAAATAGAGAAAGAATGCATTTCATCTATTTGAAGTACAAGATGACTGAACTAGTCTAGCAGCTCACGCCTCAGCACCCTGGTGAAGAGTGTGTTAGGTTGGCATTTTGACCACTCTCATCTCAGTCCTGCCAATGGTCTGATTACAGATGTACAACCAAGGTACTACACGTCTATATTCTAGCTGCCAAAAATCCAGAAGGTTTTTCCTTTTCTTCATTATCTTCTCAGTCTGACACGCAGGAAATCTTTCTGAGTACTGAACTATATAGACTTAAAGTGACTACAATAGTACTTATTTACTACAAAGGGATGCTTTAAGAAAAGTTCACATCTATGAAGCACTCAAAGTGATAAAAGCAATACAATTTTACCTACTTTTGGAAGTCTGAGAGCATGTAGTTAAACACATCATCACAGTGCCTTCCTGCAGGGAGTTTGGGTGAAGGTTGTACAGAGTACCATCAGCTGTTGTGCAATCTTAAAATCTTAATACTTGCTCTTTCAGTGTTCCTCTGAGTATTTAATTAGCAACAGAGATGATTCCAAGTGACTGAATACTGGTCTGGATCCAATGTAGCTGAAATCTGAGGTAGCTCAGATGCAGTACTTCTTAATAAGAACTGTCAGATGTACTGTGCTCCTTTCCATCACCATATCCAGAGTAAAAGACAACTTCAGGAATAAAAATAAAAGTGCATCGAAGGTATCAGAGAGATCCGTGCTAGTGCTGAAACTAAACAGAAGAGCTAAGAGTATAGATCCAATTTTGCTGACATCTTTTAATTAAAAGCATTAACTTTCCTGCATTTGGCCTCTTGCTTATGACTGATTCCTATTTTGAGTGAAGTGTCCCATGAGCACGAGGCAATTCAGTAATAGCAACAGCATATCCTTTCTGCTCCTCAATAGTTCTTTTCTCAGAAATGCAGTTGCATTTGGATAGTACAGCCTCTTGACCTATGCTCTTCAGCAAAACACTGTTAAACTGAGTTGTTGTTTGGATGTGTAACCTTGGTTGTTCCTGTAATTCAGTCTGACTTGTGGGAGCCCTTGGCAGAAGCTGCTTTTTCTCCCATTGCTACTTATGTGGATGACTTGCACTGCTGCCTGGCTTAGTTTAGTACTGTGCTCTTCTCCAGCTCCTTGTGCACATCGCAGCAGGGGATGTGAGGGGAACACTGTCATGGTGCTCCCCTAACATTGACCAAATGTATGTATCTCTTGGCAGCTTCTGAAGACACTGAACATAGCTGTTAGTGCTAATCAGTGTGACAAAGTGATATTTACTGAGAAACAAGCAGTAACAGAAGAAACAGCAGACAAATAGCATTCATTTTGCAATCGGGATTCCTTAAAATGTTGTTCAACATAATTTTGTTTAGGTCTACCACTCCTCTCCACTGTCACTTGCAAGAAGTCACTACTTTGCAGTTTATTTATCTACACCTGGGAAGTATCTTCAGATCTCTATACAAAAAAGGATTGCTCAGTTGCATACAATATAACATATATAAGGTGTACAACGATAGAATTTGTTCCGCAGTTCCTTCCATGTCAGCATTTATTAACTTTTGTGGGTGTCTACCTTTGGTTCTGGTTTGTCAGGTGCATTGCTAACAGTGTTCGGTGTGTTTCTGGGCAATTACTGTGCCTCTATCAGCAGAGTCATGTATGCAGGGCTGGCTCATATAAGCAGTGGTTTGTAGGTCAAAGTCATGACCTTCAGAGGCCTTCCCATAGAACATGTGCAACTCTGCCTTAAGCAAATAGCACCTACATTTCCTTCTGATCTGCTCAGCACTCAGAAATCTGCCAAGTTCACATCCAGATAGGCCTGCAGTGAAATAACCCTCTGGACTTCACTGGCACAGATGCAGCTCAGTGAAAGGTCAACAACACACATCAACACTAAGTCCTGCTCTGTAGTAACCTAATTTACTTCAGTGAGAGGCACACTCAGGGAAGCTTCCAGGAGCTACTTTCAACAGGAGAAGTTATAGAAGGATAGACCAATACTGATTTTTAAACATTATATACACTTGCATACATTTATATAAGAGGCTGATGGCAGTTGATGGAAAGACTTAAATGACATCAACAAGCTTTGGGTAGGCTCCTACTTATTTTGTAACTTTTAGTACAAGGCTTTACTGGTACAAAGTAAATTGTTTCAAGTATTTCCTGTGACTCATTGAAAAGTAAATGAACTATTTAATACAACTGCTATGTTCATTTCAACGGACTCAGTCTAACAGTAGCCTAACTACACAAGCAGGATTATGTAAATTACGATTCAGCTAGAAGAAACTGATAAGATAATTACTAAAACACCATTAACGGGAAAGCACTCTGTGTGCAAAAGCAGCATTGGATTGATGCTTATTTAACTGCTGTGTGCTTTCACTCCCATATCCTTGCTCCTTATTCTTACCTGTGTAATTTCAATGATGAGATGCTGTGTGCTTTTATTTGTCATAGAGAACATTATCACATGCTGTTCTCAATACACAGGTAATTGCTCAAGATGCAGATAACTGTGCACCAACTCAGTCACTGAAAATAAGAACTTTTAAAGATAAACATATCTTCCACAATTAATAAATCACCAAAAAACTTTGTCAGTGAATTTGGACACCTTCTACTACAGTTGCATAATAATCCTGAAATAAGAAAAAGTCCTAAATGCTTTCAAATAAGGTTCAAAGCCAGATTAGGAACCCAAATTACCAATGACTTCTCTGAGTAATGGAAATAGAAAATGAAAAACTGACAGTTGTTTGTTTTTTTTTTTTTTTTTTTTTTTTAATCCTGCAGTCATGACATAATTTATATTATGTATATATATATACTTATGATACATAAGTAGTCACCCTACCTGTATCTGGCTACTACACAAAATGAGAACAGGAGAGCCCACAGCATTTTAATTTAGACTTTCATATATTTCATATAAGAAACCACAGAATTGCTTTCTGGTGAAATAATAAAGTGCAACCAAAGTTCTTAAAACGTAGGTGAATTTTATATCAACAGAAAGCTTTTCCCGTGTCAGCCAACTTAAGTGAAACCTGAGCCACTAAAACACTGGGAAAATGTCAAGGTCATTGCCAATAGCTTTGATTAGCAATAAAAAAGAGGACACAAGAGCAGGCTAATGGTATGAGGATATTAAATATTAAAAAGGAGCTATTGACTTAAAGGTGCTGTCTCTAAAACCAAGTAGCAGTAGCTATTGACCAAATGATACACTGTGTATTTCTGAAACTGTGTGCATCAATTGATCAGTATTTATCAGGTGTTCCCAGATGTCTTGTAAATGTTACTTACTCTGTTTTGGTTGACATTGCTTTTTTAATCAAGTTTTTAAATATTTAATAAAATAAAAGAAAAAACATTCTGACCTTTTCACAAGTCATTACACACAGTATGTTTTGATGCTTAGGAATGTGTAGAAAAGACAGCAAATAATGGATGCTTTTTTATATTCCAGTTCCCAAGAAAAGGCATCAATGCATAAATACAACCTTGCTGCAAAAGGATGTGCACCCATGAGCTGCAAATACCCATAGCTTTGTTGAACTTTGGAGAATCCTCCAGGAATGCAAGCCATGGGAGAAGGAAGATTTGCCCAAGAAACGGGATATCCCTTTATTGTTCATAATAGTGGAATAGCAGGAACAAGGAATAAATGGAGAGAGGACTCTGAGCTTACCTCTTTAACTGGTCTTCCTCTGCTCCATCCTCAGACAGCTTTAAGGTTTTCAACAGAAATGCACACACACAAGTTTTTCCTGGTGGCTTGTACGACAGACTCACTCCCCTCAGCTCCTCTGCTCTGCGCTGAGCAAACACAGGGGCCTCAGCTGCTCTTCGTATGTCTTACCTTCCCTTCACCATCTTTGTAGCCCTCTTTTGGAAGCTCTCTAACAGTTTCATGTCCTTTATATACTGTGGTGCCCCAAACTGCACATGCTGTTAATGTAACCTCCCAACTCAGAACTAGGATTTCTCTGTTTTTCTTTTTCTTTGCATGCTTAGTCTACATCCTAATTATGACAGGCATCTTTGTGGAGTGCTGAAATGCAAAATCAGTGTAATACACAAGGAAAATACATATAGATAAGTATAAATAGAAATATTAATGTAGGAGAATGTCGTATGAGAAATAACCTCTCACTAGCAGTGGTGTGAAAGCAGTTAACTATCTTTTAAATCAATTAACTTTGTAAAAATCTAGAATTCTGTGTGACAGTTTGTGATTTCCTGCTTTTTTCCTTTAGAATGATCTGAGCTTATATTTATCACTTATTATTTTTAACTTCGGGTATTTTCAGCATCCTTTCACTCCTAGGAATCAGATGACAGAATAAGTAATATAGAAAACACAGAGGAAACATATACTTGCTTCAGCCTCACCTTTGTCACCTCCAAGTTGTTTGCAGTCATAGCCGAGACTGCTGTGATGACAGTAGATGTGGAGTGAATTCTTTAGGAATTAGATTGGGGATGACTTAGCATGATATGCAAAAATATGTGTTCATTTATAATAATCCCTGAAAAATGTTTTATTTCCATAGAATCACCAAGATTGGAAAATACGACTAAGATCATCTAGTCCAACTGCCAACCCACCACCATGCTCACTAACCACGTCCTTCAGTGCCACATCCACACGTTCCTTGAACACCTCCAGGGCAGTGACACCACTCCCTCCCTGGGCATCCTGTGCCACTTCCTCACCACTCTTTCTGAGAAGAAATGTTTCCTAATATCCAACCTGAACTGCCCCTGGCATAACTTGAGGTCATTCCCTCTCATCCTACTGCTGTTTTCTAAGAGAAGAGGCCAACTCCCACTTCACCACAACCTCCTTTTAGGCAGTTGTAGAGAGCAATAAGGTCTCCCCTGAGCCTCCTCTTCTCCAGACTGAACAATCCCAGTTGCCTGAGCCACTTAATTGGGTTTCCAAATAAATATTCTGTGAAGCATGTGGTATGGTATAGTAGTGTGAAGAGTTAAAACCATATCAATGAGTTAATCATGCATCCATACCAAGAAGGTGAAGCATATGTAAGTTTTGACTTTCCTATAGACCATTACATAAAAAAAAAAAAAAGGAAATCAGTTGACAGATCATGAAGACACAGTGCATGGGTAACTAACAGATGCACAGTGACAACCTTAGGGCATGCACGTCCTTAATGACTAATGAACTTCTCAGGAGGAGAAGGAAGGAAGAATTTACCAAATTCCTCTTCTGTTGCTTCCCTTTGCTCTTGCCACCAGCATGCTTCCCGGCAGCACAGGGGCAGCTGGGTGCAGATCAATTCTTGAATGCAGAAACATGATGAAGGTGGCCATTGCTGAGCACACAGGACTCCCTGCCTGCTGGAGGTGAGTCACGGCAGGGAGGCACACCTTTCCCTTTGTCAACTATTCTTACTCTCCTGGGCCTGAAACGTTCATTACAGCTTTTGTTTGGTTGGTTTGTTCTTTCTTTTTTTTTTTTTTTTTTCATAGAAAATAGTGCAAATGAGCAAAGCAACCTGTGGAAAGCATCTGACATCTTTTTAAAGAAATTAGAAAATGTCCAGGATACTCAAAGCCTAAACAAGTAATGATGTTGACTGAGAACAATTGGAATTTGAGAGAAAGTATTCCTACTTCAAAAAAGACTTTTTTTAATTTGCTGTCACACAGACTGCGAGTTTATTTACTAAATGCTGTAGAAAAGAAAAAAAATATAGAAAAAAGTAGCATGGGGTGAAAAGGAATTCACCTAAAAAAGAAGAAATAATCATTGTGTGTGTGCCCACCTCTATTAAACATATGCCCTTTTGCAGAAACCTGCACATGATTCTCCAGGGAATTGGTGTAGCCTGTAGTTAATCATTGATCACCTTCCAAAGTAAAACTGCAAGTCACGTGACTTGGTGAGTAGCATATAGGGGAAGAATGTAATAAGTCAATATTTAGCCACTTGATTATTATTTCCAGTTGTATGATGTAGAGCAAACAGTACGGTGTACAAACTCCCATTTCCTTAATAAGAAAATAAGGTAGTAATGCCAATAAAAGATGATTTCTTTTACAGAATAGTAACGTGGCCATAGATTTTTTTGTACTTTAGCTTCACTTATTAAACAAAGATTCTTCCATTAGTGCATAGCTTAGATATTGCCTTTGTTTGCTGTACAGTTTGTGTACTTTCCTTGAAAGGTGTTGGAAATAATCTGTTAAGGAGTTGCCTATGAAAAAAGAGGAGAGATGACTGCAAAACAACCTTCAAGCATACAAAAATCAGTGCTTAAAAAATACTCAGGGTACTTTATGTTGGAGTGTTTCCTGTCAAATGTATTTTCCAACATACAACCCACGTGCTTTGAGATGTTGCATGCTGTTATCATGAAAAGAGACTTCATGATCTCATTGCATGATTTATAATTATAAATGTAACTACAGATGCTCCATTTTCTGAGGATCCTCCTGAGAATCAAAACACGAAGAACTTGATCATAGCACCTGCACCCAACCACAGCCTTGGAAATATGTGTCATTATGTAATCAACATGAGCAAACCATTGAGTCAAAATTGGGAACACCCAAATTGGCTGTGCGCATTCTGATAGAAAGACAAAGAGCACCAGTACTGAGGCATTATAAAACATACAAAATCTATTTTTTAACTTAAAGTAAAATAATAAAAATATTAATGTAAGTGACTTCAGTTGTAACATAACTTCTTTATCAGTGGTATGTAACTTTAGTTACATTCTGGTGCACAAGAAGGTTTCTTGCTTTGTAGAGTAATAATAACGTCTTTCAAGAACACTAGTTTTGATTATTCAGTATTTGACAATCGCCAGTCCTTCTTCTACTAAAGTTGTTCTAGAGTTTTAAAGCTCTCAGACATCTGGGCAGTCAGCTAGAAAAGTTGATAGACATATGTAACTTACCACATCCCACTAACACTGAAAGCCAATAGTCAAACAAAGCACTCTGAAAACAGCAAAATATGTTTACAGTGATCACGATGAACTTCCTTCACAGGAAGGAAGAAGATCACTTTGCAACAAACCCAGCCACGAAAGCATGATAGCCTCATGGAGCTGACAATAATGGGAGTATTGTTAGTGTCCAGCAGCTATCTCAACTCACTTGAATTAGCTTGGTGGGAGTGTGAGAAGCCTGACAGGGAGAAAGCTGCAGCATGATCCAACCAGTAGTGCAGATGATACACCCAAAACATGCTGGGCTAAGCAACATCTCTTCTTCAAGCATCAACTCAAGTATCAGCTGATCAGCACCTACTACGACTTTAAATAGTACTTAATGGGAGTTAGGGAGATTATCTATGAACAAGCTGTGCCCCAGGGGAGCATTTGAGCTATAACCTCTGATAAGAAAGCATTAAATGTAAGCAAATGTGGTGAAGAAAGACCTGGAGAGAGAACAGATAGAAGGTAAGGCTGCATGATAACACCAATGATAGCACAAAGCTATATATATATATTACCAGGTGGCCTACTCAAGGTGAAATTATTTCCCCCTCCCATTTCTAGAGACGTTTGGAAAATAAATTTACCAGTCCTAAAGCATACAGAAGCCTGGATGGTCTCAGTATCCAACTGATACTTAATTTCATGTATTCCCAACTCCATCACATACGTTCGATTTTCATTTCCTTGTGTTGGTCCAAAAACATGGAGATGAGATGATTATTTTCTTCCATGTTGCTAGCTAAATATACAGCTTAATGAAATAAATGTGCCATAGGCTAGGATTGATTTTAGGACAGAGTGTTGGGTTCCTTACACTATGTCTTCCTGAATCCTCATCTTTAGGTACACTCTTGAATAAACATTGGAAAAACTTGTTTGTACAACACTTTCTGGACCACAGTGCTCCACATTTGGCTGACCAGGTAGAGAGAGAATATAGATCTGTGAAAAGAACTTCCTCTCTGCCACTGTTGCCCAACAAGTGCCTTACTTTCCAACACTTTTCCTGGAACTCCTTTGAGTTTCCCTGAGACTCCTTTGAGCGTGGTGAGCTTGGCCTTAACGTCAATTTACTACAACAAAAATCAGATTTTCTGTGAAATATTTTGTTGTAATTTATTGCTGGTGTCTATTTAACCACAGTTTGCCTCATTATTTATGTGCTTATGCCAAGCTGCAGATCATTATAGTTCATGTAATTGCTGGGATTCAGCTAGGCACAGCGACTAAGAGCATCTGAAAAACAAAACCTAGTCCCTAGACTTCTTCAGCCAGATGACCACCATTGGTGCTATTTTATACGTTCATTACACTGGATTTTAAAAAACTGATATTGGACCCAAATCTTGGCCACACTGCAGCGTGTTTCTTCTCTGAGGCTGTCTGTGTGAGGCTAGGAAAGCTGGGATGAGAAAATCCCGGGCTGAGCCTGCTCGCTTATGGGGCTGTTAGGGGTCATTGCTGCAGCTGATGGGGCTGTTCCTCCATCCCATTTCATCCCGGCCATGAATTTCTAGTGTAACACAGCTGGCAGAAACTTGGGTGAGCGGGTGCTCTCTGGAGCATCATCGTGGGCTGCCCACAGCTGAAGCCAAGCACAGAGCCAGAGGCAAGCTCACAGCATCCTCACCACTAGCCTACTGGGAGAGCTCATGCTGACATTAAGTAGGTGCTGAAAAGGCCTGCTTTGGCTGGGGGATTGTAGGCAGGCCAGAATTTGGCGCGCCCAGGACACCCCACCCTTGTGAAGGCTGTGGTGCAGGCCAAGGGAAGCGGGATGGGATGCAGCTGTGGGGCCGCTGCACCACTCCCTAATGCATCCCATGGGTTGCAGGGCTCCCGGGACTGGCACAAACAAGGGCTGTGGGTCCTTGCCAAGGACTAGTTATTCTGAACAGCGAGTGCATGTTGAACAAATTGATTAATTTATATTATCACCGCAAATTAATCCACTGCAAATGCGTGGAGTCACTTCTTATTACAAAAGCAATTCGCTTTCAGTCTTGTCGTTTAGTCTCTTCCATTTTCTCCAATTCCAAAATAGCTCAGTTCATACAAGAAAGATTTATAACATTTTAAAAGTGGGGCTCTTTTTAAGTAGATCATCTCAAGGGCAATAAGAGACTTCATTTCTTTTCCTGGTCTTCTAAATCAGAATAGTAGTGCTAGTTCTGTATTTGTTTATTTAGAAACAAATACATCTTCCAAGTACTAAAAACACCTCAAACCAAAGTGGTAGAATGGAAAGGCTGACACACCAGCACTAAAAATGTCAGAGAACAGGCTTTCACACTATTCCTCTTGCACACATCTTTCCAAAAGAAATGGATGTGGCAAGACTATTGAAGCTGAACTTTGCCTATGCATCTATTTTCCAAAGGTTTTTTTCTGTAAAACATCCAGTTTAGCGGAGACCTCCCTCTGCTGACACTGGTGAGGGGCTGGAGTTCTGCAGCTGTGTGTGATGCTGGAAGTCTGGTAGCTTTAGTGAAACAAGAACTAAAATTGGCACACTCAGCTTGTAAATATGATTTGGTAATTACAGTGTCTGTGATCTCATGTAATAGTTTTTCCTTCATATTGCCATATATTTTGTTTTGACATTTTGATATTGGCTCACCGCTTGTATTTACATATTCTGCAGTACCCAGAAAACACCACACTTTCTGAAAATATTTTCATTGAGTAATTATTGAATGCTTTATTTCTCTAACCTAATTACATTTCAGAATTAATGTGTTTAGTTTTAGGAATGGGAAGTTCTTTTTTCAAATGTTTTACTGTACATAATGTACACTGTTGGTAAATCGCTAGGAAATGAATGGATAGAAAGACATTGCTGAAAATACAAAGCATTTTATCAACTACTGTTTCATTTAGGAGGAAGCTGCAGCTTTCCAAGCCCTATCTTAAATAAAAAGGATTTTTGAAATTCCAGATCAGACAGTCTCCATAATACTTCACTGATGTGATGACAAAAAGTCATGAAGTGATTTTCCTCCTTGCATTTTCCTGGGAACTTTGGCAACAATCAGAAAAGAAGCTGCACATGTGATGTTTCTAAAAGAATTATGTAATGCTCTCAGTTGACTAAAATGTGAATTGCAGAAACAGGTTATGCTCATTTCTAGACTAGATGTAGCAAAGATGGTGTTAAAACCCTGTAAAATCATCCCCTCTTCCTAAATGTTCTGTTTCCTGCTGCCCCCAGCAGCCCCCTCCACAGCCAGAACTGTTGGTGCTACACAGAAGAGAAACTACTGTGATTTCTGTATGGCCCTTTTCTTCTCTGCTGTTTGATTGGTCTTTTATTGTTATGTTAAGGTGCATTTGGATAAAAGGTGAAATACAATTAACTAAAAAGACTTTTAAATGCTTTGATCATTCGGTAAATTCTTTGAAACAGCAAACCAAATTAGAAGTAGGATTATGAAGCATATGCTTCAAATTTTTTCTTTACATTGTCCATGTTAATTAGATGCTTTAAAAATATCTAGTGGTTGCACTACTTCTTTAAACAATGTTCAGCTATTTCACATGCTTTGTTATCTTCCTTTAAAGAGTACTTGATGAGTTAGCAGAACAGAAAAATACTTCTCTGGTCTGGATACTTTAAACCCTTTCTGCTCTAAAATCCTGGTGGTCAAAGGCTCAATGTCTGGATGGAGATTAGTGATGAGTGGCATCCCCCAGGGGTGAGTGCTGGGACTGATACTTTTCAATATCTTCATCAGTAACACTGACAGTGGCGTAGAATGCACCCTCAGCAAGTTTGCTGATGACACCAAGCTGTGGTGTGTGGTCAACCCACCAGAGGGATGGGATGCCATCCAGAGGGACCTAGACAGGCTTGAACAGTGGGCCCAGGTGAACCTCGTGAGGTTCAACGAATCCAAGTGCAAGGTCTTCTGGATTTAAATGTCTAAGACAAATAGCCTCTTTTTTGTGCATGAGAAGGTCAATGGTGAGCAGACATTTGGCATGTCATCGGCCATCTTTGTTTATATGCTTAACATTAGGGGCTTATAGAACTGAAAGCTCAGATTAGTATGCAACAGAGTACAGTAATTGCTTCTATAGGAATTATGATGGCAGTTTGAAATCTAGAATTAATTGTTTACCAAGCGAACATGCTGAAAGAACATGACTTGTTTGATCTTAGTGTGGCTCTTAGACTGAAAATCAGTTCTGCTTAATCTTCAGGGTGCACAAATGGTCATAGAAATATCTGATAAGAAATATACCTGTGGGAGGAGTGAACTCTACTAAGGGAGGAAAACTGTCCTGCATGTAACACAATTTCCCCAGTCTCTAACAATCCAAAACTAATCCAAGAGGGTGAATTTCAACAAAGTTTTGGTTACAATTTCTAACCTGGCAACATATGTCACATCTGCAGTTAGGTCATTATTTTGTCACTTGAAAAATCATGGGCAGTTGTCCAAGAAAAAATCAAATGAGTTTAGATATTATTGTGAAATCTTCCAATTATTTTAAAAATGTTAGAAGTTATCTTGGCAATATTAGGTATCAGTGAGCCAAGAAGACGTCATAATTGGAATACACTGGAAATAATTTTGTATTTTATGTAGATCCCAAGTTAGTTTCACAATACTCCTTGGAATTATCTGATATTGAGAAGAAAGCTTGCATAACTCACTTGTTAAAAACTCTAATTTGGGAGACAAAGAAGGTCATCAAAACATAAAGATCCCATTATTCAAGAGAAAAACTAGGACAGTTTATACTGCCTGTTGATCTTTTGTGTAGGAATTCCATCTATTTGCACACCTTCATGCTGAAGTTTCATATGACTTTTTAGACTTTGGTAACTGAATCTATCCTAATCCTACAGAAAAATCTCCCTAACTGGGTACCTGTTGAACTATGATGTCGATGGTCTTAACAGCACACACCTTTATCATTTAATTTCAGTAGAATTTAACTGTCTTTTGGCATCTGGCATCAGTCTACATGGTGACTGCCTCAGCTGGAAGCACAACCCTTTCCCAGAGGGGACTGACAAGCCTCCCAGTCCCGAGTTTCTGCTTGAACAGCCAGTAGACACCTGTAGTAAAAGCAGCATTACCTTCTCTCCCCACACAAGATTCAGTGCATTGTGGATAGTGAACATGGGAGTGAACGGGAAGTTTTCTCTGGAGCTTGCTTATCTCAAGTACCTCCAAGCTTCTGATCTGCTCTAACCTGTTTTCTTTACACCAATGTCTCCTTGTCTTTAATTCCTTCTGCCTTTGATTTCTTGTGTACATTCTGTGTGGCTAGGGCCATACATGAGAAAAACATTACTAAGATTGCTTTCTATCTTTCCAGGAATATGTGATGATTAAAATAAATAAAAATAGGTTTAAAAAAGTTTCCCTGACAACCACTTTTTAGTTTAACAATAAAGAGACCCAGGTAGAATTGCAGTTTGCCCAAACATAGTAGAGCAGAGTTCTTTGGTACAGGCGAGCATTATCAGGACTTGGGTCATACCCACACATGATGAGCTCTTCAAGTCTCTATCTGCTAAAGGATCAGAAGGGTTTCAGCTGTTCTGATGCTTAAAGAAGAGAAAATGACAAACATCCCTGAAGCAAACGCCATGCAATTTAGTCACAGAGTTTAGATACTGTGAACTAATTGAAAAAATTTTAATAGCTCCCTGAGAAAACATTGCCTCCTATGAACGATTTCTTATGTCTGTGTCCACAAATTGGAAGACAGGCTCAAATTAATGACCATTTACATGGGTTGATAGTGATAGGACAAGGGGGAATTATTTCAAACTAAGACAAAGGAGATTTAGGTTAGCTATTAGGAGAAAGTTTTTCACACAGAGGGTGGTGACGCACTGGACCAGGTTGCCCAAGGAGGTTGTGGATGCCCCATCCCTGGAGGCATTCAAGGCCAGGCTGGATGTGGCTCTGGGCAGCCTGGTCTGCTGGTTGGCAATGTTGAATATAGCAGGGGATTGAAACTAGATGAGCACTGTGGTCCTTTTCAACCCAAGCAATTCTATGATTCTGTGATTCTATGAAATTACCATTACTCTCTATCACAAATACTTTAATTGAATAATTTATACAGCATACCTGTCAAACTAACTATACGTTATTTTTCCAACCTTCTACAGTGGCTTGCTAAGCCTTCAGTTATTTGTAACCTCAACCACTGACTTGGCCAGATGTGTTAAAGGCCCAGATGTGTTAAAAACTGAATGCATGGACAAAATGCATTTTCTCCTTCCACTTTTGTTTTTTCTACCACATTTGAACTATATTATCTCCTACAACAACAAATTGCTGTTCTATTATTTTGGATGTTCAGAAATCAATGAAGTCATTCTATTTGGGTATCAGACTCCTCTTCCCATGCTGATTGCAGGGTTCCTCAGCACCTCAAAGTGCTGCATGGGGTTTCCACATCAGGCACATTGTTTCTTTGGGCTGTATATTCACGACATACAGATGAAACTGGGAATTTAGTCACACTCCAGTCACTCACACGCACATTAACTGAGCACAGGGCTTTATTTTCCTGTCTTTTTCAAGGTGACATCACATTCCTTCTAAAGTGAATTGCCTGTACTGAGTACTAAACACTGGGACAGAAGCACCATGTGCTGAGAAGGACGTAACACGGTTTCATCACCAAAAATGAAATGAAAAAAATTTGCCTTGGGCTTATTAAGAACATACCTGCTTCTGTGACTGACCCTTCAACGCAATTTGAATATTTAGCAACAAGTGACTAACTAGCTGCACATTTGGTGCTCACTGTTTCAAAAAGGAGGAATTTGCTAGCAGTTACCACACAGCAGTATCTGGCATTACCACTTTTAACTTAATTTAGAACAGGAAATGACCACACTAACTGACACAGCAGTCCCAGGAGTGCTTCAAGCCCACACTTCCACTGGAAGGAGTGGCCCTGCCTCACCCCCACCCCTGCTGCTGCCACTCAGGCCCTGAGCTCTCCAAGTGCAAAGCATCCCGTGTGGCTCCTCACCACAGATTTTGGTTACTGCTGTCCTTCTGAGCCACCCTGGTTCATCAGGAAGGCACACGACAAGCGTCCTTTCAAAAGGAATTATGATTCAAGGAGTCATATCAGCAGGTTTCTTGCTCCTGCATTCTGCAGCAAATGCATTCAACTTGAAAATCCAGGAATAGAGATTGGGAACACCTGGACAATTAACATTTGTCTTTCTCAACGAGTTTATCCACAGAGGCTTTCTCTACAGTCCATAATGGCCTTTCATTTCTTTCTGTGAAAAACTTTGTGAGGATTTCCTCTTTTCCATACTTAGTGATTGCTTCCATGTGAAACAGGGGTTTCTAAGTCGTTCCTATGGGATAACTCACACTACTCTTTAAGATTTTTGAAGCTAAATACTAAACTTATTACTAAGCTAACCTGGGTTGCTCAGATCTCCCGAGTGCACATTCAGCAAGTAGCTCAGGTAAACTTCTCATTTACCCTTTGCTCTCTCTTGTCTCTGTTACAAGATCTTGTCACAACCTGCCAGTACGGAAAGTGATTTTCTCTCCTGGTCTTGGAATTACATCAAGTTACACTCACCTACTCTTAGCTGAAGGAAACTGGATCATCTTTATTCCTGTCTCAGCTCCACCCATTTGTTTGCAATTACATTTTCTTCAGTGTCCCGCAGAATTGGTAAATTATACTGACGTGCCTCCAGGAAATGCCTTCTCATCTTCTCTGAGCAGAAGTCAGTCAAAAATCATGGCTCCTCACTGAGGTAAAGGTTTTTTTTAACTCAAAAGCAAATTAGAATAGCATTTTCCAGACCAAAGGAAGTGATGAACTACTCGCTGAGAACACTTGCTCAGGGGGATTTCTCAGTTCATGACTGGTAAATACTTTGCTTTTACATTTCAGAAAAAGTTGTATTTTTTTTTACCATGCCATATAATTAAAGTCAAATCAGATTTTCTCATCGTGTTGAAGATTATGCTTTTTTGTACAAATAAATACATATCTAGAAGATAAGCATAAACTGACACAGATACTAAAAATCGTTTACACCTTTCACAAGGAGTAGTATAGGTTTCTTGGTTATAATTCAGGCTAAATTAAAAACTGAAAAAAAATGATGCATTAAGAACATATACTGCAGGCTGATGGACACGCATTATTATATGATCATATATTAACCACATATTATGTATTAGATTATAGAAATAATACATTCACACGGAGAGTGAAGTGCTATGGTACCAGAAAACAAGTCGGAAGAGGAATCCTGGAAGCTGGTTCTGTTTTTTTTTTTTTTTTTTTCCAGTAAATCACTTCTCTGTTGCTAGGTTTATTGTACCTTAAGACAAGCACTTTCAAGATTTTTGGTTTCTATTTATCAACTGTGAAACTAAATCCTAATTACGCAGGACTGCTTAAACTACAAAGTCTCTTTTTGTCCCTCTGGTCACACAACAACGGCTTGAAGACAGAGCTAAAACATCTGCTTCCAGGATTAAAGGAGGATTAGATGAGTTACCAGGGTCTAAAAAATCTACATTATCCTTTATCTGATCCTTATATTTCAATAGACAGGTCTATTAGATTCATATTTGTAATGTAATACTGGAGAGCCAGTATGCAAAAACAAACCTGAATTGTCCATAAACTTAAATGGAATTGAACTGGAAACAGCAGACTAAATTGAGAGAGACACATTTTTTATTAGCTTTCCAGACAAACAGACATTTTTTCAGGCTTCACAAAAAAAGGAAAAGGCCTTTTTTTTTTTTTTTTTTTTTTTTTTTTTTTTTCCCATGCAAAATGCAATTATTGGATTTGGAAATGTTTTCTTGGAAAAATGATCGAGTTAGAATGTGCAAATCATGCTTTCCAACTTAAGTAATTTATGAAAATACCTCATTAGTCTATGGCAGAATGTTATTGTTGTGACAGTGTACAGCTGATACGTGAAGCATGATAAATCTGTAGTTTTGGAAACATCTTGTGGCATTAGGTGATACTCGGCACCCCAGGTACCTGTCTATCATTAGGGGAGGTTTGGGTGTCAGCCCTCCTCTCATTCAGAGCTGTTTTAAAGCTGAGCTAGCTGAACTCCATGGAGCTCACTATTCAATACTGAACTTGAAGCTGGATTTAGGTGACTATAATCTGTTTTCCACACCTGGCAAACTACTGCAGTTAGCTGAACAGCAAAAAGGATGGGGGGGAAGAGGGAACACAGTAGCGAACCAGAGACATTAAAAGTGGTTAAAGATAACATAATAAGTAATGTGATCAAGCAATAGGAGCAAATAAGGCTTCAAGAGTAGAAAAACATTTGTAGAAAAGATACTAGAGTCTAGAATCAAACAGTTTTTTTTAGAAGGTTTTATTCCTTTGTGCTCTGTGGAATTTCACTCTGCTTATCCCAATGGAGGCTCTGATCCTCAGAAATACATATAATATCCAAAAAAATGGGGCAAATAGCAAAGAATTCTAGAAAAAGAATAGTTAAGTCCCAAAATAATGGTTAAGGGGTTCAATGCAGAAAAGCTCTACAGCCAAGAACTTGTAATTATTTAAATAATAATAAAGAGAAGTAGTAGCTTCTGTTGTAAAAACACATTATTCAATTGACCCATTTCAGCTGGAAAAACTATTTCTTTAAATTAAGTTTTAGTAAATATCTAGAACTTTAAAGAAAACTTCTCGAACTATTTGAGGAGACAGGCACATAAAGGAAAAGCAAAACATTAATTTCCTGTCACTTGAGGCTTTATGTGCATCTTTTTTTATCTCAATCCAACGTTATTATAGTTTTTTTAATATTTAATGTTACAAAGTATTTGACCTAGGTAGAAACAAGAAGTGGATTTTCTGTACAGAGCATTCAGAATGGCAGTCAAATTACAACTAATGGCAGTGCTGAGGTTTATTAAAACTCCTGTGGTTCACTTAGCCAAAGAGCTTTCTGGCTCCACCAGGAATGACATATTGTCATTACCGTTAACATTTTCAAAGATTAAATTAAAAAGGTATTTAGAATAAAACAACTGATGTATACAGAGAAAGGTCAAAATATTCCTAGACAGGAACAGTAAAAAAAAAGCCTATCTTTTTGTTGTCACTTTCCATCACACATCAGACATGCTGATAAAGGTTTCAGTGCATCCCAGTGGAGGATCACTAGTTCTATCTTACCTCCACGTGATGGTTCTTGCCATGGTGTCCGCTTCCACCCAGATGTAAGCACTGCTGGAATGGAACTGACCTGTCAGTAATCATCTAGCTATGCACAGCCTGTCCCAGAGGCTATCACTTGAATAGCACCTGAAATTTCAGTCTTCACCTCAGAAATTATTTCTTGTGAAGACTACATGCATTAAAATCTTAAGAGAGCTAGATTTCTACTTGATCTTCCCACAGAATATCATATTACCAGCAGGGTTTGTGTCTTATGCTTGTATATGCTCTTGCACCCTCAGACAGATCCACAGAGGAAAGGCTTCTCATGTACTGAGCTGAACATTTTTTATACTCTGGTTTTCTTCCCAAAAGTTCTAATATGATTAAAAATAAATGTTGTGAAAAAGATTTATGCTGGTGTAAAATCAGAGGCAGCATGGATTAGCTGATCTTTTAGGAACAACTTTCCTCACTCCCAACCTACTAAAAGATTGAAGAGCGAACAAGGCTGAAGTGGAATATGATCATTGGCAATAAACAATAGGAATCAATACTATAGCAGAAATGTTTTCCAGAAGTACTGCAGCAGATTGCCAAGGTTCCCCCCACTTCCCAAACTGATTACTTGCTGCAGAGTATGGACAGAGTCAGCACTGCAAACCAGAGGAATAAATTATAGCACTGAGCTGGGGGCAGGGGACTCCTGTCCTTTGATGCATCAAAGGACAGTTCCCTTCCCTGGAGTTCCTCACAACATGATGGCAGATACCTTTTGCCTCTTTGATTTTACAGCTAAAATGCACATACTTTGTTTAAAGGAAACAGAAAAGCCAAGACTGGAATTTGGACAAGGCAACTATGAACACAAGTTTTCCTCTCAGAAGAAGAAAGTGGTGTCAGGGAGGAATGGATTTGGCACGAAAACTAAAATCCTGAGAGATATGCATTGCAGACCATCCAAAAGTGTCCCCTAATGAAAAAGATCTTTCTCTGTTGTTTTATAACTTAAACAGACCTGGGAATCGATAGGGATATCATTACCTCTTTGGCTTTATTTTAACAGCTCACACTACGATGAAAGTCTTGCTACACAAGAGCAGTTAATTTGGAATCATTAGAGCCAGTGTAAACTTTCAGAGCTTAATACAAATTTTTTTTTGTACATTAAGTTTTAAAAAAATAAAAGTAAAAACGTGAAGTGTTCCCAGAATGAGATCTTGTCTGCCAAGACCTACATAGATCAATTTTTTTTTCTGGGCAAGTTACAGTTCCTTTTAAATTGTTTGCTTAATGGAAATAAAAATGTTGGCAAAATTTAAAGAGAGTGAATGCTGTAGAGAATTGAAAGGTTTTATAGTACTTTCCAGGTGTTCTCTTCAGAATTGCTTTCCTTGGCAACAACTGTTTGCACTTTCCCATAATGTTAATTAGCACCTTGGTCTGGGCTTTTGGGTATGTGAGCCTTTCGTCACCTTCATGTTTCTTACAATTTGAGGATCGTTATCCTTTACTTGGCCAAGAGTATATTTTTATACTGAGGGAAAGCAGTGTTACCAGCACTTCTTTTTGCAGAGCCACAGACTGGAAGCATCTGGAGCATTGGAGCCCAAGCCTATATCCCAATGGATTTTGAGTATCTCCAAGGGTGGAGACTCCACAGCCTGGATAACCTACTCCAGTTTGATCACCCTCACCACTGACTTTTGTTTCTAGTGTTTTAATGGAATTTCTTGCATTTCAGTTTGTGCTCCATTCACTTGTATCTCTAGCAGGTAATGATGAAGGCTGTCAGCTCACAAAATGGAAAGTGTTGCATGAGAATGTATGCAGAGAGTGAAGTATGGAAGGACTAATCCCTCAGCAGAGCAGGATGGTCATACTGCCACTACGTACATACATCCATTCCCTCTTTGTATGTGCAACAAAAAATTTTGTTAAACAAAGCAGCATTCAAGTTTTCTCTTTTATTTTGACCTGAATACCTAGTGAACTGCCTCCCATCTTTTGTCCCATTTCGAATCTGAATGTAATAGTGAGCTGGAATGCAGTCAGATACAAACAGGAAGGCCACGTGTTTGTAAGCAAAAGGACCTGAAACATAGAATTCAATCAGACAAAATATCATAATGGATATAAATCTTATTTCTTTTAAGTAACGTTACAAGATACAGCTCTGTAAAGGTATTTTCTTCTAAAAACTAGTGAAAAGCATATTTCTTTGTTGAATTAAGTTTAGATTTTAACTACCGAGCTATAGTTATTCTTGCTTTCTATTCTTGACCTTCAGAGGAAAAGATATTACGTATTGCTTTTTTTTTATTAAGAAACTGCAGCAGTCAACAGAAAACCTTACTATGGGTGTTGTACTTCATATTTGACAACATGTGTAAAATCACACAGCTGGATACACTAAACCTCCTTATTTAATGATTACATATCTAAGAGATTTCTTCTACATATTGGTTCAGTTAACATTCAGCAAACAACGTACTCATGGTTCCCACGCCTATATGCTACTTTCTGACAAAAGAATATTAATAAGTAGCTATTCTATTAGAACGTCAGATAGGTTTATCTATCTAAAGACTCTTTTGTAAGATAGGCATTTGTTGTCGAGGCACAAATTCTGAACAGAGGCAGCCTCTTTTTCACAAACCAAGTTCTCAACTTTGTCCTAAATATGTGTAGTTTTAAGATTAGACTTAAGATCCTCCTCCCTTGATACGTACGGCTCCTTTTAGCATCACAGTTAGTTCATATCACTTCCTTATCCTAAAACTGTTTTCTATCTTTGCAATGCGGAAAGCAGAAAATGGACTGAAAGACTGGTAGATGATTGTATTTAATCTTCAGGGTTACTATTAGTTTAAAAAAAGTACCTATTTTTTTTTTTTTTACCAAATATTCTGTAACCTGTGTGACCACTAAAATGGTATGTGAGACTATAGAAAAAAAATGAGTGATTTTTTTTTCTACTCTTATCTTTTAAACAGAGAAGTCCAGAACTTCAGCCATTTCTTTGTACATCTGATCAATCCGTGGTGTTCGTTTAAACCTTTAATGTGTCTAAGAAGAAGAAGAAAAAAATGCAGAAAGAAAAAATCCAGAGCCATGAAATTATCAGGAGGTCTTTTTGTTTGGTTTTTAAATTGAATAGATTTGACATAAACGGCATTATCTCAGTGTGATTAAGCAGTGTGATTAAGCAGTCATTCCCCCAATTTTACACTAAGTTCTTTTTTAAAAAATATCTAATTAAATTCCCTGGAGTTGACTTTATCAGAGGGCAAAACAACCTCCAATCCCAAACACTTGGAACAGGGGAGAAGCAAGGAGAAGCAAGCACGACAACTCTGTTCCTTCAAGCACCTACATTCAAGGACTTACCCTTCAAGAATCCTACATTCACAGCAAAATTGAAAAGGGAAACAGAGATCACCTCTCCCACCATCTCTCCCCTCTCTTTCAAACTGACAACTATTTGCTTTTTTTCTACCATCTGAGACATGAATTACATCACTAAGAACAAGTCCCATTTGGTTACACAAATCATAACCACGTGAAGTGAATGCTGCAAAATGATGTGTTACAGTGATGGCTGATGTTACTAGGAAACGTATATACGCACACATAAATAGAGACAGAGAGGTTTAGAAAGCAAAACAAAGCATCCCAAATCAACTAGAAAGCATGATATGAGACTCTGGTCAGGCTGAATATAATGGGAATTTAGCCACTTTGTTGGAGTTACTGTTGAGGTTTCTACATTCTACTCTTTTCTACTCTTAACTAGAAGAAATAAAATAAAATAAAAAAATAAATAAAATGCTTGAGCTGTCAGAAGCTTGAAATCCAGCATTTCACTACATGTCCAAACAAGGATACGTAGACAAACTCATATCAATACCAGTTTATTGTAACCTTATCTCCATTTTCAAGTTATCTTTTGATCAGAAAACTTCCGGAGAGTCTCTCAGCTCCAGGAGCTTTATTCAGCCCTGTTCAAGACATAATTAACGTGATCATTTTGCTTGGAGACAAAATATTTGCTTTCTTCCTTTCAAGGGACTATCATTCTCTCAAACCTGTACATGTCACTTGCTGTTCCTACTAAGCCAACGTACACTGTTGCACAAGCCTATAATAAAGGAGGCATTAAGTAATCTGAATGAAGAGAGGGTTGTTGTTTGGTTTGGCGGTTGGTTTTTTTGGTTTGTTTTTTTGTTTTTGGCACAGTCATGACAAACTAACGGGAACAAAAAGTTCTTCATCACTCAGTTATCTGTGCCTGTGTCTCAGACCTGCCACTTTCTTAGGAAGCACACAGCAGTTTGCCTTTGGCTTGTCCCAAAGCACAGTCCCAAAACTGTAGAGATGGAAAACTGGTACCTATGTGAATGTATGTAGATTTCAGAGACTTGTTCCAGTTAAATGCAGTTATAAAAATGCACTTTGGGAATGAACTTCATTACTTGTTCTTGATTCCTATGTCATTACCAACTAATTCTGTTTGGTTTCTCTGCAAGTATGTTACCGGACACCACCCACTTTAATGTAAAATGTAGTTTAAATAAGAAATTTCAGATATAAATTAAGTAGGGCTTTTGCCTTTTTTAAGTCACACAGTATTTTCTCCTGCTAAATGAACATGATCTGAGAGAAAAATAAATCTTGAGGAAATTCCTCTGTCTGCAGTTACATTTCAGTGCTTAAAAATTCATCGACTGGTTGATTTTTATTCAAAAGAACGTGTCATTTGTCAAGGGAGTACGACAGAGGCAGGCTTCCATTTATCTGTACACAGGTAATTATTCACAGAACAGGCAGTGAGCTTACTAAACCTGCCCTGCCAACGCGTAATGTGCCTTGAGGCTGAGTTGGGCTTCAGTTTCTGTGCTCATTCAACCATTCAGCCTTTCTGTTGAAACATCGCTAACCTGTGTAGAGCAGACTGTTTGTGGATGTGTCGAAGGAGCACTGATGTAGAACCACTAGGTTGTGCTTTTTGCAGACAAACGGTATTTTCACACATCACACCCCTAGCAGTAACTTCAGGACAATCTTTTCCTCTTTTTTATTGACTTTGGAAGTCCACTTCAGAAATGAGGGAGACATAATCCTCCGTCACTTCATAAAGTGGTATGAGCTAGGAGGAGAATCATACAATCACAGAATCACTAAGGATGGAAAAGACCTCTAAGATTAGCAAGTCAAATTGTCAGCCTATCACCATGTCCACACAGAAGTGTAAGGGGAGCACAATCCATGGTACTTCAATGTTCAAGGAAGATATCCCACTATCCAAGGCAGAGAAAGATACGTGCCTTTTGTTTTATCCTTTGTCAAGAACTGTCAAAGCCCTCCCATTGTGTTCCATTAGGTACTGGCTCCAAAGCATCCAAAGAACATCCTAGATCCAAGCAAAACGAAACAAGCCTTTTCAACTAACCTCAGCAGTTCTTCGTAAGTATTTCTCTATGAAATCCTGCTCCTCACATGGACTCATCACACACTGTGTCCTTAGGAGGATCTGCTATCTGTAGAGTTTGTAGATTCTGTCCTTTTCGTATCCTAAGTGACACCAAAGAAGACTTCTTGTTGCCTAAAACTCCAGCCTTTCCTTAAGAATATGTAGTGAAAGACAGGCTTCTCTCAGTGTTGACAGGGCTAGAGGCAATGGGCACAAATTGAAAAACAAGAAATTTCATCTTAACATAAGAAAACAATATCTAACAGGGGGCTATAAGAAAGAAGGGGACAGATTCTCTAGGAGAGTCTGTTGTGATAAGATAAGGGGACACTGTTTCAAACTAAGAGAGCAGATTTTGATTGCATACAAGGAAGAAGTTTTTTACAGTAAGGATGATGAGGCACTGGCACAGGTTGCCCAGAGAGGTGGTGGATGACCCTTCCTTGGAGGCACTCAAAGTCAGGCTGGACAGGGCTCTGAGCACCCTGATGTGGCTGTAGGTGTCCCTGTTCATTGCAGGGAAGCTGGATTAAACGGCCTTTAAGGATCCCTTCCAACTCAAACCATTCTGATTCTTTGAAAATGGAGTTTTACAGTGAGTGGTTGGACACTGGGACAGGGTGCCCAAAGGTGGTGTAGAGTCGGCATCCTTAGACACAGAACTGTGTGAGGGCACAGTCTGGGGCAACGTGCTGGAGTTGCCCTGTTCCAACAGGGAGGCAGAGCGGTCAGTCTCGAGAGGATCCTTCCAACCTCAGAAGCAGTTCCTAAAACTTCGGTGTGTTAAGCAACTGGAGAAAAAAAAAAAAAGAAGAAATCATCGGAAATGCTGCCTTTTCTCAACGTGCTTCATCCCAGACAAGTTAACAAGAGGAAAGCCACACCTTTCTCCCTTCCCCCGTCCCGCCTTGAATTCGCTGCGTGGAGCTGCGGAGCGCCCCGGGATTTCCCTCGAGCTGCGCTGTTCCGCTCGCCGCCCGCTGCCCCCTCACACCGCGAGCCGCGCGCCCCACAGCCGCACGCGGGACTCGGTCGGAGCCAACGCCCGCACCCGCGGGGCCACCGCCGCCGGGCCCGCCTTGCCGAGGGGCTCCCGGCTCCCTCCCTCCCTCTCGCAGCACCTCCCTCCAGCAGCCGGGGGCGGTGGCCGCGCCTCCTGCACCGAGCGCCGAGCGGGTGGCCGCATCGCGCGGGACGGGAGGTCGGTCCCCCGGGGCCAGGTGAGCGGCGCTCGGCTCCGGACGGAGGGCTGCGCGGGGCGGGGAGGGAGCGGCAGAGCGGCGGCTTCCCGGGGGGCGGCTGTCCCGCCGAGCTTTTTCCTTGCGCTCCTTCCCCTGCGGGCTGAAGGGTGCCGCGGAGCGCTGCCCGTCCGGCTGGAAGGGTGAGCGGCGGGGTGCGAGTCGCGGCCGCCGCCCTCTCCGCCCTCCTCTGCAGCCCAGCCCGGCCGAAGACAGAGCCCGTCCGGTAGCGGGGGGCCGTTGGGGCGCGGGGCGCTGCGCCCACCCGTTGCCCCGAGGGTGCCGGCCCGGCCCGGAGCGGACCTTTCCTGCCGGCAGGTGCCCGTCCCGCGGTACGGGAGGGGTGCGGCTGCGGTCCGGGTTGGTCAGTGGGGATAGAGGTCAGTAACGCGTTTCGGTCGGAGGTAAGTGAGTAATTCTGATTGACGCGTCAGCAGGGTTTGAATGCTGTATGTGGTAGAACCGAGGGTGGTCGGCTGGGACAGTGCTGCTGGGCTACTTGAGGGATTCAGAAGTGTCTGTGGGGCGATGTTGTGAGCTGGTTGGGGATTTTTGGTCGTTTGTGCTGAGTGAGGAGCGATCTGGGTGCTGTCTGGGTTGATTTTTGCTTTGGTTTTGTTAGTCGCTGTTGGTATTTGTGACAGTGCCCACTTTTGTTGCTTTTACTGTCTGATTGTCTTGCATTGATTTATGTCAAAGCGCTGAAAACGTGTTTGTAAACTCAGTCACGGCTGCCATCAAGCAAGTTAAGTGCGGCTGTGCAAGCCTGGCCTGACTTTGACTTCAGGATGAAGTGGGAGTGGGATGAGTGGGAGTCGCCCTGGAGGCATGGTGGAAGCAGCTTCAATAAAGGCCAAACAGTTGTTAAATTTTGACAGTTTTTAGTTTACAACCCTTGGCATGCAGATGTAAGCGTTAGTCCCACAGCAAGCTGCTTGGTTCCTGAGCTCTGTTGCTTGTACTGCTTGCCTTTGCTCAGAACACATCTCATCCTTTTGCTTGCATAGGCTAACGGTGTGCATCGTCATTAGGAGACACTTGATCAACCTTTCCTGTTCTTAGCTTTCACCTTACGCCTTCGTCCATTCCTTCCTAAAGATGGAAAGCATCCTTCTGTAAATGTTCTTCGCATGGGTGAAACGAGCAGGGTTTTGTCCACTCTTGGCTGTCTGCAAGTGTGTTTGTTGGATTAAATTAAAGAACAGCAAACCTGTCTCTGCCTGGGAAGGTCTCAGTGCTTACTGGCTTAGTCTTACTGGGGAAGCACACACAGCTTGCTGATAAAAACAAAGTGAAATGCTTTGAAGGAAGACGGAGGACAGAAGCTAACTGTAAGCAGAGTTTGTTCAGGTACAAACTGGGGCTAATACAATTTTTAATGTATGCTTGTAAGCTAGTAATATTATTTCTGTTGCGGCAGTTAGAAATCAAGTGAGCTAACATATTAATAATATTAATCTTGTGTCTTAAGGTAATTATGTAGATCAGATGGCATCTGTGAGCGTGTTGTTTTTTTCTTCCTCTTCAAGTTGTTTAAAATTTCAGATTAGACTTGTGCTTCTAAACACATCAGCAGAAATTGGCTGCAATTGTAGCCAGCTGGAGAGAAATCAAGGACTGAATTCCCATTCTCAAGTTAATCACTCAAATTATAGTGAGTGCAGTGAATGCTTTTAGGCAGGTAATCCACTAATAATGCTATATATTGGCAGATTCAGGAAAGATTTGGACATGATAACGGAATAACAGTTGTTAAATTTTGACAGTTTTTAATACTTACTATATAACACAGTCAGTGGCCTTGACAAGTAGCGTGGTGTTAGAGCTGCTCAGTGCATGAATTTGGAATTTTGTATTCCAGTGCAATACTAGATTAGGCCACAATCAAGACAGCTCACATAGTTAGTCTCATTGACTTCAAGTGAAGAACTGACATGGATAAGGTGTGCTGTGTTTGTCTTGAGATGTGAGCTCTCTGATAAATGGTAAGTTTAGTAGTTTTATTGTATGTAGGTGCTGTTAAAAGCTTTGCTGGTCTCTCAGATAAGTGGAATTTTTAGACTATTATTATTTTTCAGAACAATTCAGCTGGAAGGAACCTTCAGAGACTACCACGTCCAACTCCTGACCATCTCAGGGCTAACCAGAAGTTAGAGCATGTTACTGAGGGCTTTGTACAAATACCCCATAAACACTACCAGGCACAGGGCATCAACTGCCTCTCTAGGGAGCCTCTTCCAGTGTTTAACCACTCTCATGGTAAAGAAAACTTTCCTAATGTCCAGTCTGACCCTTCCCTGGCAGCTCTGTGCCATTCCCCTGTTGCTGTCAACTCCTGGGAGCAGAACCCGGCACCTCCCTCTGCTTCCCTTTGTCAGAGCACTGCAGGGAGCAGTGAGGTACCTCTCAGCCTCCTCTTCCCAATGCTCTCAGCCTCTCCTTGCAGAACATGCCCTCAGCCCTGTTACCAGCGTTGGTGCCTCCTTTGAAAGTCTCCATGAACCTTAACGTCCTTTTTGTGCTGTGGAGCCCAGAACTGCACACGACACTCGATGTGAGGCCACACCAACACCAAATAATAGCAGGAACATCACCTCCTTTGACCCGGCTGGCTGAGCTGTGTGTGCCCCCTGGGTGCCACGATGCAGTGCTGGCTCTAGTTGATTTAGAAAAGAACAGTTTGTTGCAGAGCACTGGTAGGTGCTTCTCATCTTGTGAGCACGAAAACAGCCAAGTGAATCATTTCATGTCTATCAGATAGCTGCTTGTGTTTATGAGGATATTTTTCTTTCCAGTGTCACCTTCCTGGTAGAACCGTAGTTTGGAAAGGATCTATACTTGCTATGTGAAAAGATAGGGTTATGTAAATTAAACAGTAATTAGTAGGACTCAATTGACTGGGAGCCTTTGATTTTTTTTTTTTTTTCCAAAATATCTTTGAAATTTATTGTTGTTCTGGGTGGATAAAGGATCCTTTGTAGTTTCCATTAAGTCAATGACAAAAAAAAAAAAAGGCATCTTAGCCTCCTCCCTGCATGAGTCACATGGATTTGTCTCCAGCTGTGAGTTGAGCACCTTGTATACCACAGGTGCACATGCTGTGTTGCTTTCATCACCTTTAGGGCAGTTTCATTGCAGGTGATATGTAGTAGAACTAACACAAGATTTTAGAAATGTATTTGGCAACTGAAGGCCTCAGCCTTTTCTGTTTTATGCATGTGCAATGTAGCCCTGAAATCACATTATTGTTTGATATACCAGCTGTTTTTCAGCTAATACCCTATTAAATCAGTGCATTTTTTCTTCCATTCTAGATTCTGTTCTGCTGGCTACTGAAATACTGCGTTCTCACTTACACTGCAGAGAAAAACTGTAGTTTGTAACACAATTTACTTACTTTCATTTGTTTTAAAGGAAAACTATAGGAACTCAGTTATACTAGATGAGGCAATGTGCAGAAAAGAATTAGTTTAAGGAGTGCTCCAGGCTACTTAAAGTACTTTTAAACTCCATTAAATTTAGAGAAACTTGCATGAGTACCTCACCTGATGCCTTAGATGCCAAAAGAGAACAGGCATTCACAACTTAAGCATTACGTTTGTTCTCATTTGTGATATTCTTTGAAGGAGTCATTGAAAACTTAAGGCCTAAAAGATGCATCAGCGGGTTTGCCAGAAGCTATCACATTTGACAAGTTGTGAGACATTTAGCAATAGTGAAGCTGGCTGGAAAATGAGCAAGGAGGCTGTGCTGCTGATAGAAACATTACTGTGCACATGTTACCAAAACCAAGCTCATTTTACTGACATGTTAATGTTTTAAACATTCTCTTGGAGATCTCTTTGATATTCTGTAGAGAATAAATTACTATATCTCTTTTCCTGGATTTATTAGACTTCTGGGAATGCTTCTGATAGTGATGGTTGCCAAATTTCACATTTATTTTCTGACTTCGCAACCAGACTTTGAGTATCTTTGTTTCTTTTGCACCAAATTAATTGTGGTTGTAAGTTGACTGAATGGGTTTTTTCTGCTAATACACCATAATACATCAGGTTTTGAAGTCTAGGGGACTTTATTGCTTTGTTACTTATGCACAGCACAGTCTAAGTACTCATATAACTTGAATTTAAGAGTGCATTTTTTTTTCTTATCTGTCTCAGCAAGTTAGCGTTGTGGTTAGGGTTTATTTGTAAGGAAGGCTAATCACTTTGTTGTAGAAATGGCAATAGCAAAATAGGTTATGTGGAGTGTATTTGTGCAAAGCAAATTTTCTGATCTGATACATGAGGGCTGAAAACAGAAATAGTGCTAGAATAAGTTCAGGGAGCTTGTCCTTGGAACGGTGTCTTCTCCTTTCTACCATGCTCCATACACTCCATAGGCATCGTACTCTCTGAAGGTGCAAGAGGCCAAAAACATTGCCCTGT
The DNA here is from genome assembly GCF_987193195.1 of Phasianus colchicus. Classification (NCBI taxonomy): domain Eukaryota; kingdom Metazoa; phylum Chordata; class Aves; order Galliformes; family Phasianidae; genus Phasianus; species Phasianus colchicus. The sequence goes on from NC_143436.1 coordinate 121,786,014, forward strand.
CATAACCTCATTTACTAGAATGGCCTAACGGAGGAGCCCAAAATACTTACCCCATTTAAAGACAGAGGTGCCAAAGTGACTGTAGTTCCTTGTGCTGCACAAGAGTACTGATGCCATATTCATTATCAGAGCTGTAGTAGGACTCTGGAAGATGGTTTGCTTCAGTGTATCTGTCTGTCAGAAGTGATGAGCTTTATTTCTTTGATACAAACTGCATGTTTGGCCATTGAGCTGTTGATTAAAACAGTCTGTGCTTGTTTAAAAGGAAAAAAATCCCAACTGACCAAACAAACAAAACAACAACAAAAAATACCTACAAAAACCAACCTGCCTTTACCAAATATTGTATTCCATAGCTTCCAAGGGAGTTTTAACAGCTCCAGTGGAAACATCCAAGAGACCTGCTAGGTAAAGCTTAGGATGAAATCAACGTTTTCTCCCTCATAGTGGAAGGAGCAAATGGCTGTTTGATGCTGAGCTGCCTCATGGGTTAAACCATAACAGTCCTTTTGATGCTCAAAGGACAAACTGAGTGCGCCTAGTTTGTTCAGGATGGAGAAGAGAAGGCTCTGAGGAGACATGATACAGCCTTTCAGTATCTAAAGGGGTAGCTTTAGGAAAAAAGGGGACAGACTCTCTAGCGGGGTCTGTTGTGACTGGACAAGGGGAAGTGGATTCAAACTAGAAGAGGGAGATTTCAATTGGATATAAGAAAAAAAGTTTTTTCCAGTAATTGTAGTGAGGCACTGGAACAGGCTGCCCAGAGAGGTGGTGGATGTCCCATCCCTTGAGACACTCAGGGTCAGGCTGGATGGGCTCTGAGGACCCTCGCAGAACTGTAGGTATTCCTTGTTCGTTGCAGGGGAGTTGGACTAGATGGCCTTTAAAGGTCCTTTCCAACTCAAACAATTCTATGATTCATTCCATTACTTCAGTAGCTGCTGATCACAATGTTGATTTTTTTTTTTCTGTGCTCAGAGCTCTTGTGCTTGTTCTCAGAGTTGTTATAGAACCCCTTACATGCTCTGTATGATCTTCTTGTGCTGTTTGCCATCTCTGGAGGCTGGATTAAGGTTATCGTTTTGCTGTACTGTGAAACACTGGTTTATGATATGATAAAATTGACAGTCATTAGACTAATCTCTATTTGTACTCAGCATTGCTGTCACCTTCGTACTTTAGGTACCATGTCTTGGAAACTATAGTTACAATCTTTACCTTTTCTTCTCAGGGTGCCCATCTGTTAGAGGAGAAGGAGGACCGTTTTCTTCACTTTTTCACCCTCTTCTCCTGCAGGCTAGTAAAAATACCCCTTGAGAATTTTGAATATTCTTGGGATGTTCAAACCATCATGTTCCTGTTGCTGCACCTCTCAAACATGTTTCAGGTTTTGTTTAAAGTTAAACAGCTATTTAAGAATACCACCCAGAGATCTGCCTGGAGGCTGGATAGTTGTGAGTGGCAGGGAGTGTGGAGGATATTGGCATGCACCTAGAGCAGTGGGTACATCTAGTGCTTGGGCACTTTGCTCCTGAACGAGTTCAGGACCCCAAACAACTGGTAAAATGTTTGAAAAAGGTATGCCGTCATCCTGGTAATTCCTGAGAGGCCCAAATCACTGCAAAGCATAGAGGCTTGACCTGTTGAGCCACACTCTATGCTGCTCCGGTCCCAGGAACAGGCCCTGCATCTGAACCTGAGAACCAACCCATGCCAGTATGTCACTGCTATACGCAAAAGGAAATGGTACGAATGTCCACTTGTTTAGTAAGGGAGGAAACTCCTACTAAGAAGGAGGAGGAGGAAGAAGGGATCAAGTCAAGCAGATTATGAACCTGTATGGGGAGACCCCATTGGATTTCAAACCCTTAACCACTCAGCCATCGTGTTAGTCAATCAGCTTACACTTCTACACAAATCTAAGGGTGATCTGTAAATATAATCGAGGGCAGTCCTTGACTTAAGCAGTCTTGTACATATATTTATTGTAAAATGAAATTGAAAAATCTCTTGAATGCTAGTGTTGTGTAAACTAAAATTAGTCCTAGGCAAAGACTAAATAAGAGAATGAGTTCCTCCAAGAATTTTTCTTCCCGTTTATTTCTGTTGAGAACTGAAGTGATGAGTTACAAGTTTTCCAGAGGACTGGTGTCTAACCAAGTGGCTTGCTGCGTTCTGTAAGCCAATATGAAAAAGATCAAATACCTTTGAAAGTGGTAAAGATTTATGTCAGGAGGACTTATTTGATGGATCCTTTAGTTGATGTTGCCATCACATTTTTTAAAAATAGGGATGTTCTACTTAAAGTGATTGGATTTCTTAGAACTCTGCGTGCCTGATTCTACAGCCTTTGATAAATAGGGAAAAAGAATTAATGAAAACCAAGCTATTATCAGACAATAATAATCCTATTACTGTCTTCTGGAAAAATACATTAAAAAAACACATAGAGGAGCATTTTAAATTCAGTGGTGTGCTTCTACTCTTAACTTGGTAGATGCTGTATGTGCCAAAATTCACAGTGACATAAGACTTTCCAACGTAGCGTCCTCCCTATTACATCTAACTTGCTTCAGCCAAAATTTAAAAATAACATAGAAACTTTACTACAGTTTCGTTCCAGTCTGGGAAGGGGTTGATGGAAGAAGTCCATAGTTTTCTGTTTCTGAAAGTAATCCAAGGCACTAAGAAACTTACATACCTGAGCAATATGATGTTTCTTTGGCTCTTTACTGTCGTTTTTCACTTGGTAAAGATTTGAATAATGAAGACTGTCAGAAACAACAGCCAGAATCTTACCATTCATCACTACTGTCCTTCTCAACAGCATGTTCCATAAATCTGGAAATATATATTTTAAAATCCAAGATCTGACTCTGAAAGCCTCAAGGTCTACAGATGGAATAAGTGTAATTTGAACAAAACAGTGTGAAGCACAGCAGTAGACAGCATGGTCAGAAGTAAATGACTGATTGCTGACAGTTACGATTTCCAGCAAACTTTCTGTTACCAACAGCTCATGCACTGGCTGTGAGAATCAGCTCTGGCTAAAATTAAGGATGAGGGAAATGACTGCCAGTAAACAGTCGTATTCAATGAGCACTAGGAAACTTGAATGTAATTTTCAGAAGAGGATGTCACAAAGTATAGTGCAGCGAAGGCTGCTCTATTTAAAATTTGACTTTTTTTTTTTTTTTTGGCTTTCAGCCTATTGAAAATTTATCTTCTGTAATACAAGGCAAGAAGTGGCTTAAGATAGGCAAGTTATCTTGATGTGGGTGTACACTTGGAACTCAGTCCAGATTTCTCCCACTGCATGTTGAGTGGGGCTGCAGCAAGCAGACACCCTTGGGGCTGGTTGCAGAGGCACGGATCCTGTCTCTTCTGCATTCCAAGTGCAACACAAGCCCAGTTTCCTGTAGCTCTTCTAAGTCCACTGAAGTGCTTGGAAAACATCAACTACAAGTAATGCTATTTATCTTTCAGAGGTGAAAAGCTGGGTACAGTGGCGTAAACAAGATGAAAGCCTTATGGACCTTGGTTTTAACTATTTTCTTTGCCTGCTCTTCCAAGTAACTCTTAGCTGGTTAAGACTTAAGACTCATTTGCCTGTCCTTCTGCAGTGGATTCCCTGTCACAGCAGTATCATCTCCTGTGAAAACTCTGTGCTACTTAGGCAAGTGAAAGTCCCACTGTGTGGAAGGACAATTCCATCAGAGTAAATGCTTGTAAAATAGCACGAAATAATCTAGTTAATATTAATGATAAGAATGTGGACTTGTCATTATCTAAGAAATAATGATAGTATAGACAGTAGGATCTTTTTCCTTAATAGAGTGTAAACAGAATTGTTGTGAAATGAAAGAAGCAGTTATATTGTATACCTAATGTTTTTTTTTAATTGTAATTTTCACTAGATGCTGGAACAAATGCTGAGCTAGCCTACGTCTTGAAAGTCTTGCAAAAAGTCAACTGAGTTCTGATCATGTTGGGGTTTCCCTCTGTATATTTATTCACTTTCCTGCTCTGTTTTTAGTGCATCCCCTGAGAACATTAATCTGCATTCATAACTGAATAGCTTTGGAGTTTTCGATATGACTGGATTCTGTCAACAAGAAACCTTGCCTCTATCCTGAAACTGAATGCAGAGAATTTGTAGGCGTTCCAAATCAGGTTTTTATGTGACGCAGAGCAAGCAGTTTGCTTCAACAGTTAACAGCACCAATGGATAAGCTTTTGGGCTCTGTCCCATTCATATTTCAGCTCTTCATTTCTAGGTAGTAGAGGCAAGGAATGCTGGGATTTGAGTTTAGTTTGTTGTCTAGCTGCATTACTGTGAATATATGGTTTCCCATACCAAAAGGAGATTTCCCCACAAATTGAACGAATAGATGTGCAGCTTGGCTTTGCTTAGAAGTGACCTAATTTGAGATGAGAATGGAAAGTGTGAGTAAGCAGAGAAAGCAAACACAGCTTTTGTATGTACATTTCTTTTAATGCCATGAAGTTATATTGTAGGTGGACCATCCTTGAAATTGTCAGTCAGAAACACTTCAAACCCACCAGTGTTATGCACTGCAATTTTTGTTATAATTAATAAATGTTAAGTAATTACTGACTGAAAAGCTTTATTATTACATGCAGCTGTCATTCATGATCTTGCCACAGTTTGACTGTACCTTCCTCAGAGTATTCTGGTTTCAAGCATGCATCTAGCATCTGATAAGTGGAAACTGTGTGTGTCATCATCTAGATCAGTCTTCTTCAATCCAATCAGTACGATCATATTTCTGCTAGAAATACCATATACTGTGTAACTGTTGGAAATGATGGCTGGCAGTAACATGGTGCTGTTCTAATTTTTAGAAAGCCTTTCCTTTGTTTTCTGTATTACGCTGTTATGTGTATAATTTATTTGCATGCATGTTTAATCAGTTTCCAAAGTGTTGATTACTTAGCAACTTCACTGATTTATGTGTATGCCAGTATATTCCCTTAGCGCTTACTTGGAGGGTTCACCCCATAGTAACCATTTTATTCTAATAAATATTTATATTAATGTGAGCACTGGCAAAAATTTATGTTAGCCCTCACTTTAGCAAGACTTTATAACCCTCAGGGGTGTACATTTTACAGTTCCTGTAAAGAAGAAAACCTACTGCAGCTTGATGCAGCATGTACAGAAATATGGGAAAGTTAAATCTTACAGTAGGCAGCATGTTTGTTTTTCATCACCATGTTCTACTCTTCACCTGAGGCAACCATCACTAGGAAGAGACATGGAGAAGTCAGTTTTCTACTATATTCTCTAGGAACTTTCTGTGCACAGTGGCTTGTTGCATTTTATTTTTTGTCGAAATTTGCAGTAACTTTTTTGTCTTGAGAATGAGATGAGGATTGGGAATCAAAGTCTTGTTTATTCTTCAGAGGTTCTCAATGTTGCTATTAGATGTCAGCTAATAGAACCTGTGAATAGGGGACCAAACAAGTACTTCCCATTTACTTCCTGAGTTTAACAAAGCTTTTTGAAAAGCTCACCAGGGTGTCACTCTTGTGTGTTTTGTTTTGTTTGCGAGGCCTTTCATGTTTGTTTGCCTTATAAACTTCTAAAGCTTTACTTGTGCAAGGACTCATGGTGATGATCCGATGTACTTGTGAGTCTTTGGAGAATTAGAACGTGAATGTTTGCTTGTTTGCTTTTTCCTTCCACAAACAGCTATTTATTTATTGGTGACTTGGCAATACTCCACAGTGCATTTGTGTACAGCACATGACCAGCAGTATAACAGGGCTGAAAAAATCATGCATCTGGGTTGGAAGCATCATTTGTCACAGTTGTCTGCACACTTGTTTTTCTTCTAGTTACAATGACTTACTTATTTATGTATTTATTTATTTGTCCTAGAATGGTTTCCTGGGGAAGACAGCACTGCTGTGTTGGCAGAATACACCACATTTTATTGAGGTTCAGGATTGCTTTCCCAGTCCTTCTACTTCATTTGTTCTTGGCTACAGCAGACAAAGGTAAGACATGTTTTTCCCAGTTTGTCTAGTATCAGTATTCCAGTGATCAGCATTAGTCCTTATAAATAAGACTCTTGATTGTATTCACAACAAGCAACTTTCTGCCATCTTGAAATCAAAGGGAATAATTTTCATTACCAAGAACTAAAACATTTGATAATCATTTTGGATATGCAGGCTTTAAGTTCACAGTATTTATTTGCACAAAAAGTCATCAGTAGTAATTTCTTTCGGGCTGTGGATGAGGAGAAAATGTAAGTACATAATAACAAAACATTACTATCCTGCTATTTTTTTTTAACTGGAGATGTAACTATTGTCAGAACCTCCCTTTAAATGTTTTATACTGCTCTTACATGAACACTTCAAGATCCTTTTAATTTTACATAGTACACCTATAAACACAAAACAGCTGATTTTTGGCTGTGGGTCTGAGTACGGCTAGGGAAAAGTTAATAAGATCCAAAATGCGTTAACAGAAATTATGTGTTTGAATTTGACAGTGTATGCTCTTTCTGTAGCAGTAAATGAAAAAGAATCAAGCAACTTCAAGTTCTTGTCATTTCTAGTAGAAACGGAGTAATTAACATGGTGATGTCTGTATATGAGGTAAAGTAGGATCAGCAAGTTCGTGTTCATTACTTTTCTTGAAGCTCACAGGTGCAAGTCTCGTTATGCTGGACCTCAACAGATACAAATAACAGTGCTTGTCATTTGTAAAGCTTCTTATATTGATAATAAATCATGCTAGTGTTGTGCATGGAATAGTAAAAAAAAAAAAAAAAAAAAGATTTTTTTTTTTTTTGCCATTTACAAAATGATTATTGTTAGAAGCTCCTGCATGTGTTTTAGCATGTTGTTGTACTCTAGAAGGTGAGAGTTTCTTGCAGACCAAACACACTTAATAAAGATGCCTTTTTAATGACATTGTACTAGCAAGGTGGTTTTATTTGTTGACAGAATAGACTAATTCTAATTTTCCAATTGTGGTAATTTTTGTTAAATGAACCTTTTATTGAGGCAGAATTTGAGGTTCAAGTTACAAAGCTGTTGCTAAAATGATCAAGTTTTAACCTTAGGTACTTCGAAAAGGACAGGCCCAAAATATGGGCAGATGCCCTACAAACATTTTGCCAGAGACAATTCAGCTACATGTAGAGTTTTGAGAATGCAAGCAAAGAAGGATTTTTCTTTCACCTATATATGACTTGCAAGTGTCAGTAATCCTTCAAGAAGACATAAACTGATGCAGGAGTCAATTTCTGATTCCACAGTATTTTGTTGCTGGTAGTTTTTTTTGTTTTGTTGTAGGCTGTTGGCATTGTTAGCATCATCTCTGCTCAGTTCTTTCCTCAACTAAGATGCTTTCCAGGAAATGGCTAAGAATTATCTGTGTTCTTTTCAACATGTAGGATGCTGCATAATGTGGCAGTTTATCCTCATCTATCTAAATATAGCTGTGACTATAGGAAACAGTTCTTAGCTTCAGAATTCCAGGACATTCAGAAGAATCAAGCAGTCTACACGTAGAAAGTTTATTTTAAACTTTTTATAAAGAACAGCTATTAGCTCTAGATGGAATATGCGAAGATTTTAAATTATTTTGATGTTATTCTTATGGACTGTAGCAAGCCAAATGTGTTACAGATTGTAAACACTTGTATAGAAATTAATGACTATTGCTGTTATTGGTTAAAAGACAGATTATGTGTATGAATAAACACATGATTACTCTTACTGAAGAGAGTGCTCAACTGTAGTAATGTTCTATTATACTCATATAGTAGATGTTAGCAATGTAGGGAAAATTGCAGTTGCAATAAACTGGAAGGATCTTACAGGTATAATTCTTACTACCCATGGCTAGCTATTTCTTGTAGAGCTATCAGTTTAATACCTGAAATTGTTTGAAGAAAGATTACATTTTTGTTTTACTCCTCCATTACCTTATTGTTTTCAAGAAGCGTGTTTTAAATGTTGGAAAGTATATACATACATTTCAGGATTTCTTCCACTGCTTAAGAACACACTTAAGTGAATGTTTTTCATTTTAGCACTACATCTAGTTTCAGCACTTTCGTCTAGTGATATGAATATATTAAAAAGGAATGACTTGTATTTCTACAAGAGATGAAGTACTTGAATATAGCAAAAGCCACTCAGAAGTTAGTCCCCAGTTTCTACTGGATGGAGTTTTCTTGACCCCAACTTGTGATTTTTGCTTAATTTTTTTACACTTCAGATATTTGGAGCATTCTTTCTCCTATGCCATGTTTTCTGTGCTGTGGTAATAAAAAAAATATATTCAATGGACAGGTTTCCAAATGTAGTTTGTATTATCTGTATTCAAAGGAACTAGCTGTAAGCTCAGAACGACCCAGTCAGAGAACAGCCAGTTCCAGCTCCTCGGTTCTGTGAACAAGAGTGGGCTGCAGCACAGAAGTACCATTTATAGAGAAAGTAAACGATGATGAACTGAATTTTCAGGGCTTTGAAGTAATGTTAGCTTCTGCTTATATTGTATCCACCTACATATATAACAGGCCAAGCCAAGATAATGTTGATGATTAATTTCTAACTCAGTGGCTTCATAGTGTCAAGCATCTATAAAGAACGTACTATAATTTTGCAGCCCTATAATTAATTCACTGTTGTGAATTAATGACAATAACAACCCCTGATTTAATGCCTAACATGAAATCAAGCCTTTGTCAGAATTTGTTTGTTTCCAAAATTAAGTCTGCTGCAAGCTTTAATTAACATTTCTGCTCAGAAATGGACTTCTGATTTTTCAAATATAAAGGGATCCTGGCTAGTCAACAATGACTTCGTATTTTGAGTCTTTCAGGAGACTTTCTTTACCAGCCACTGTGGCCATCTCTGTAGGCTCAAGATTCCTTACAGGAATTTTGGACGGCATGTAAGTCATGCCAATATATTGCTGGCATACAGTCTATGAAGAATAGCATCTTCATCAGATCTTTCAAAACCTGCAGCATAATTCCTATTTAATAGTGAAAGATTGAGCAATTATTTTTTTATTTAGAGGAGCCTATGTTACAAGTGTTGACATATGACAGTATCTACCTGGCCATTTTGTTTAGTAAGTCAGTTCTTAGGTGAGTATGCTAGATTTTGCCTATGCACTGTGACAAATGGCCAAACTGAATGAGTGAATTCATGCTTTAGGGTGGAGCAGAGGGCAGTAGTTCTGCTGATGCTGTTAGGACTGTTCTACATCTACAGTGTTAAACTGTGCAAATCCACTGGCTGCTAATTAGGAATTTCATCCAATTTGGCCTGAACCCTGAGTCTGTTCAGGTTTCTTTGCTTGGTAGCCTTGTATAGTACCTTTGTGATAGATGCTGAACTTCAGGGATGATTCAAGGTTGGGAAAGATGCCTACAAGATTCTGCTAATTAGTATTAGAAGGGAAGTTTCATAGAAACATAGAATCATAGAATCACAAGATTGGAAACGACTGGTAAGATTATCTAGTCCAACCATCTTCACATTACCACTGCTAGCACAAGCAACTAAACCATATCTCACAGCTCCTCATCCAGATGCCTCTTGAACACTGCCAGGGACAGCAACTCCACCACCTCCCTTGGCAGGCCATTCCAGTGCCTGACCACTCTCTGAGAGAAAAAGTTCTTCCTCATGTCTAAAGCTATATTTATAGCTATTGTGTATGTATAAATGTATATTATATGTTAAATGTATATATAATGTATTTATATATACATTTCAAAGCTATAGTAAGCAACAAGAACAATTATCAGTGAATTTACATGAAAACTGATTAATAAATGTTGTGTTTTAAACATCTTCTGGTAGCCTGTACCAAATTTTCCCCCTCTATTCTGTTCTTCTGAGGCCCCATCTGGTGTACTGCAGGTCTGGAGCCCCCAGTACCAGAAAGACAGAGAGCTGTTGGAGAGGGTCCAGAGGAGAGCCACGAAGATGATCAGGGTGCTGGAGCACCTCCCCTATGAGGACAGGCTGAGGGAGCTGGGCTTGTTCAGCCTGGAGGAAAGAAGGCTGCAGGGTGACCTCATTGCAGCCTTTCAGTACCTAAAGGGAGCCTACAAACAGGAGGGGAATCAATTCTTTGAAAGGGCAGATAATGGCAGAAAAGGGGAAATGGTTTTAAGTTGAGGGAGGGAAGATTTAGGTTGGATGTCAGGGGCAAGTTCTTTACAGAGAGAATGGTGAGGTGCTGGAACAGGCTGCCCAGAGAGGTTGTGGATGCCCCGTCCCTGGAGGTGTTCAAGGCCAGATTGGATGGGGCCCTGGGCAGCCTGGTCTAGTATTAAATGGGGAGGTTGGTGGCCCTGCGTGTGGCAGGGGGGTTGGAGATTCATGATCCTTGAGGTCCCTTCTAACCCTGGCCAGTCTGTGATTCTGTGTGCCACAGTTGCCATAGTAGGAACTTCTTCCTGTGCTTTATTTGATCCTATTGAAAAAGCAGTCTGACATCTCTGTGGCCAAGAGACACAATATTTGAGCAAATCCCTGTGTCATCCCTGCTGATCAAAGAGCTGCCTGTGATCCTGACAGCTAGGACAATGACTGTGATGTACCTTGAAAAGAAAAGTTGGAATCAAGTTACCTCAAAATTTCTCTTTTGATAGGGGAATTAATGAAAAAACAGAATTTGTATATTGACCAATCTTTTCTGCTATCCTGATCAATCATGATTAATCACTTACTTTTTCTGTAGGGTACATAAAAGCTCTGTGTATATTGACAAAGTAATGCTTTCCAAAATCCATCATTCTGGCTTCTCTTACACTTTTTGAGCATTTACTAGGCTGTTTCCTTTTTCCACAGCTCCATTACTTGTCCCATGAGAGTTATTTTTGTTTGGGTTTATTTTTGTTGCTGATGAGTGGGTACATCATAGACCAGGCAGTCTTGATAATGATTGTACAATTGGAATGTGCTTTTTTTTTCACAAAGTACGATGCAGTCTCTGCTTCAGTGTACCTGCATCTACAGCCACAAAAGCCAGTACCTGTGGGACAGAGTAAGAATTGAGACATCTGCAAGAACTTAATAATTATGGTCAAGTTCTATTGTTTGAGGCATTCTATGACTCTGCTTATTTTACTCGTATTGACATAGTCTAAAATCTTGCTTTTACCAGTAAATTTAAACCAAAATTTAGGTTTGCAGCTAAAATTATGTTTACATCACAGTTAAACTCCAGGTTGCCATTTCTGTGCCTAAGTAAATATAAGATTCATAGATCAGATATCTCTGCAGCTAAATGCCCTGGTAGAGAACAGGGGCTGGATGGGTTTTAATTTAGTCACTGACTCCAAACCATGTTTCCTGGAAGTTACTCACACTCATTCTCTTCTGGAGTATGGCTGTTTTCTACCTTTCCCGAAAAAGCTGAACCAATATGCGGTGAAAGATTTAAGAATATTGGAGTGTTTTGTTTGTTTAAAAAAAATAAAATGAAGAAGCCTAACATTGTTCAGAGATGCAGAATGTAAGTGTGGCAGTAAGGATTATAGTCTCTTCTAACTCTGTCTGTATTTTATCCAGTATCATAAGTGCAAAATACCTGTGCAGTCTTGGGAATAGAAACCAGAACCTGACTCTCTTTTTTACTTCCACTTGTAGGTTGAGTGTTATGTTGGAGAGCTGTGTGTTCATACTTTATGTTGTGCATGAGTTTTGTGTCAAAGCCTCCTTGAATAGCTAGGATTGATTACCTGCCTCCAAATACACTGGTCCTCCCTCCTTCCAACCCAAACAAACAAAATAGGAAAAATCAAAGTTTTTTGGTAATGTGTTGGTTTGAAAACTCCTGGGTAAATTCATAGGAGTAAATTCATATAGTAATATATGAAAGCACTCTCTGGATCTTTTGCTACATTATCTCTGCATCCCAGGACTTGTAAGGTACAGAAGTACAGCTGTGGAGACGTTCCGTCCGCAGAAGTAATTCTCTAATTGATCCAGTCAGGCAGGCTGAACTGCAGAAACAGTTATTGGGCGCTGTTTAAAGGGCTGTCATGGAATCACAGACTCATAGATAGTCTCAGATGCTTTGCCAGTGTTGACTGATGACATGAGCTGCACCTGGGCCAGCCTTGTGTTTCTGTTGAACTAGGCAGACAGTCTGACTGCAGTGCATTCTCCCCTCACAATTAATATTAATTCCAGAGAGAAAAGAAATGGCAAGTATGTGAGTGTGTGCCTCTGCAGAGCAGGTGGAGAATGTTCAGAGAGACCTGGATAGACTGGATTGATGAGCCAAAGTTAACTGTATGAGTTTCCATAGGGTCAAATGTCAAGTCCTGCATTTTGCCCACAACAACCCCAGGCAACCCTGCAGGCTTGAAAGGTGCTTACAGTGAGAGCGGGGTTGGTCTTTGGTCTCTTCTCACTGGTGACAAGACAAGGGGAAGTGGTCCTAAGTTGCACCAGGTTAAGTTTAGGTTGGATATCAGGAAAAACTTCTTTACAGAAAGGGTGGTTAAACACTGGAATGAGCTCCACAGGAAGGTGGTTGAGTCACCATCCCTGGATGTGTTTAAAAACCGCTTGGATGTGGTGCTCAGGGATGTGATTTAGCAGACGGTTGTTAGAATTAGGGTAGGATGGTCAGGTTGCAGTTGGACTTGATGATCTTAAAGGTCTTTTCCAACCCGAGCAATTCTATGACTATGACACTATGAAAGTATAACATTGATGTAGATGATTGCTTTAAAGAAGTAATTTTGCAAATCACCTTTTTTTTATTTAGATCAGGAGGATTTCCTAGGACTATATAAAGCGGTCTTTAAGACTGAATGTGAAGATCCTTGGATTATGTCACCAAGAATTTCTCTGCTTTCTTTGAAAGAATTCACTGTCTGTGTGCACCTCAAGCTAAATTCCTCCAATAGTCCCTGGACAGCGTATGTATACAATCAAGAGACAACTAACAGCAATAGCTCTGCAAATAAGCATGAGCTTGGACTTAGCGGAGATCGTGGTAACTTGAGGATCTGGTTGTTTGGAAATCAGATAAATACGACAGAGATGATGCTTCAAGAAAACATCTGGCACCAAATATGTACCCAGTGGAAAAGCGAAGATAAGGAAGTGAAGTTATTCATAAATGGAACAAAAAGACTAAATGAAAAACTAAATAGAGAAATGTTTCTCCCTGGAAAAGGGCAGTTCTTACTTGGCTGCTCAAAACTGCCAGGTACAGCTACATCGCCTAATCAGGGTATGACTGGGGAGCTATACATGTTCAGAATGTGGGATAAAGCAAATATAAATCTTGCTAAGCACTGCAGAGATGGTAGTATTGTACGCTGGAGAAAGGAGGATTGGATGTTTAATAAGACAGTGGAAGAGGATGACTCTTTGCCGTGTGGTAAGTATCATTGCTTCCCTGTTTTTAGAGTAGCATTATTGCAAAAAGTTGATGTAACATGTCTAACATTTTCTCTTCTGTATTTTAGAAAGTCTTTCTCTATTGGTCATTTTTATCTGTTTATGGCGATGGTGAGAATCTGCATCTCTCGCTAGCTTTCATACAGATTTAGAAGCTTACTGCTGGGCTTTTTATAGACTTCCAGCTTGCTCCAACTTTTGTGTCTGTCTGCTGCTCATGTAATGGCAGTTAGAGTGGGATGCATCCAACCAACGCTTTGGAATATTAGGGCTTTTTTGTTAATGTCATCTTAATTAATTCACATACCTTAAATTATGTGAATAAATGCAGAGGAAAGCATTGGTGGTCCTCATTTTGCACGTTTGTTGGGCTTGGGCTTGAATGCGTGTGAATTTTCACATCATTGCTGGCACACTATACCATTTTTAGCTTGTGTGGTCTAGATTTGTAAAGATTTCTGGAGTCTCTAATTTACTCTTGTTTCTGTAGCTGTAATATCTTCCTTTATTAATATGGCCAAATGGTTTCTAACACCTTTCTCAAAGTTCTTCTCTGACCTGAAAAAGAACCATAAAAAGCTTTAAAATAGAACAAAATAAAATTGTACTGTCAGAGAAATTGAATTTTAGTATAGTTGAGATGGAGTTAAATCGAGAAAATCTTCTTTCTAGCTTTTGCTGTCCTTTCTGCTCAGGTAAAAGAGAAATGAAATTTGGGTAGGATCCATTTTGTCAACTGTAGTAAATGGCATTACGCCCATGGCCCAGAGTTTTTAAGGTGGTTAGTTCACTCGATTTCTTAAACTGTGCTTGTGTTAGATTGTGGTGACAGTCTTGGTCTTCATCATCTCTGTCCTTTCAAACTCTACCCACCCATGTTGTGAAGACTGAAAAATATAATTTAGCTATGTAGTTTTAAAATCACTCACTGTCTGTGTGTGTTTCAAATGTTGTAGTAAGGATGTTAAAAAACAGAGTGAGCAGATTTTTTTTTTTCTGAGAAAGAAATAACCAGCCTGTGGAAGGTGAATATTTAGCATGTACCATTGTGACAGTTAAACAAAAAAAAGCACTGACAGCATCAGGCAGCTTTAATTGCTGGTGGTAGTCTCACAAGTGGATTTTTTTTCTAGAAGTTCCTCTGCCCTCCTATGTAAAAATTACCCAGTTAGTGGGGTTCTCTGCTGTGTTAGAATAGCTGTGCTTATAGCAGTAAGTCTTTGGAAAGATCTGATTTTGTATCTGCATAGAATGTAACTGGCAAAGGGCCACACTGCCTGTGTACACACAAAGGGTGAAAAGGAAGTGTTTCATTGAAGTTATAATTGTGCCGGAGGACAAGTTTATAACAAGAAGTTTGTTATAACCTGGTTGGCATTTTGTGCCCCCGTGAAGCAGCTGTTTGTAAAATGCCCTGTCAAAGATTACCAAGATTTCTGTGATTTCTCAAGATCTTTGTGCAGTGTAGCCATTGTCTAATTGGTGTCTCACAGGCAATGACTCACTCCATTAGTACGTTTAGATTGCCCTAGTGTCACATCATTAGCTTCTGTTTCTTTACCTCCTCCTTCAGGCTTTCCTTTTCTTTACTATATTCATTTTCTTTTGATTTTAGTTTTACACTAATTTCTGAGATTACCAAAATTTTGTTTAGTTGCATCTTAACCATGTTAGATCTAATAAGGACTAGAGTCCTGATTGTGTTAAGATTTACGTATGTGATTAACACTTAAAGACATGCTGAACTTGAAGGAAATTACTTTGCAGAAGTGAATGGGTATTACTTTTGCTGTAGCTAAGCATCATGTGCATCTGCAGATTTGCAAGAAAGGACCTATTCTGGCTGCTTCCCGGTTTGTGATGTGATGCCAGTGACATTTTTTGGAGTCAGGGAGCATTGCAATATATAACTTTCAGGTCTGAGTTAAAGATGCAGCTCTTGCTTCTTTCAGTAACAAGACTTTTTGGGTCCCGTCTGCTTGGTGTATCGTTTGCAAGCTGAACAGATGTAAATATTTCACATAGGCCAGACAGGTGAGACGGGGGTGTTCACTCTTCCATGTGCCAAATTCAAAGAGTAATTTGTCTTATTACTTGATTAATTATTCCTATTTAACTACAGATTTTATTGTGGACAGTTATTGTGGATGTTATAGCTTTTTCCATAATCCAAGAAAATGCAATTAGTGTTCTCTGACTTCAGAGAATACAAAGACAAAAGCTCATCTGATGTCATTTTTTGCATGGGACATTTGCAAGTCACCTGTAGTGGTAACTTGACAACTGAAGAAATTTACTGTTTAAACATTAATCATTTTAGTTACATATTAAACAGTAGCATTCTTAATTAAAATATAAATATCTAAACTGTTACACTGTGCATTTATGCAAGGAGCACAAAGATGACAGAGATGACCTTTTACAGGTTTCAAGGAATAAGTAGAATACATGATTTACAGAATAATTAGAAGTAGTGTCACTGGAACTAAAGCTCTGTCACCTCATTTGTGACATCGATGCCCTAACTTTTAGCAGAAATCCAGAGCCTATTACCTTAAGTTGCATTTTTTTGCATGAATACAATCCAGTGTTAGATAGTGACATTTTAATTTTTCTAGACTGTCTTGTCCAGTCTTCAAGATTAAGGTGTTGTCCCTTCTTTCCCTTGAATCCTTACACTCCCTATATGGGTGAACCTGCTACTAATGTTGCTGTAGGAGGTTTTCAGACTTGAGGGAACAAAGTGATTTAATATTGATGGGAAGTCATCAGTGCCCTGTGTGCACACTCAAGGTTGAGGAAAACTTCAGTGTGGGCTGTTCTGATTTGGAGATAGGAATAACCGGAGGTGTGCTTTAGACTCATGCAATCCCTTTTAAAGATTTCTTGAGTTGCGTACTCTTCTGATGGCAGAATCAGCTTTCCTAGAAAGAAAGTTGGAGTTCAAAGGCTTTACCTCTTCAGGCAGAAGATTGAAATGTAGCTGCCACTCATCCAGTCTGCATCTTAATCTGTTGACTACCAAACTTTGGTCTGTATTATTATGTTCACAAAGCAAGTTATGAAGGCTAAAGATGTAAAAAGATGTTACTTTCACCAGGGTATATATTTTTAAAGAATTATAAGGGCACAATGCTATAGAAACCTTTAGAAGCTCTTAAATAAATCTGAAGGGGGTGGGGCAAGATGTGGAATACATAACTATGGAGTGCCTGTTTGATGAGTCACATACTGCTCTACTTTGTACATATTAACAGAACGCGTGTTTGACCTCCCCTTTCTTTGCTTTCATTGCCTCAGTCTTCTTTGGTATGAATAGAAGGAGCGTTTTGGAAATCAGCCTACAAGGGAAGAGGTGTTTTGGTTCATCTCAGCCTCTGATGCACATCTCTGTACAAACAGAGCTTGACAAAACCTATATTTGTGAGCAAATTTCCATAAAAACCTGTGTAACATCGAAGCTGAGTTAAAAACAGTGCACCTGTTTTTTCTGTTAAGGATACTGGAGTGAACTGGCCAGAGGGGCAGAGCCTGATGTGAAGAAGCACATTCACTGTTTCTAGGTGTCTGTTTTTGTAAATAGAAGACTGTAAGATATTAGCACTTGATATTTTGCCATTGAAGCTACTTGGTTTTGTTCAGGAGCAGGTTCATGGGAAGTGTTTTCACTCAGCTGTTATCTTAGTAACACTGAATACAAATGGAGGGTCATTGCTACCTGGTACTGGTGACTAACAGCATACATGAGCACTGTTGCCTCTGATAACGTTTAGAAGAGGATTTGTAGAGAATTAATAACAGCCTGGAATTTACATTTGAATGTGAAATGTTTTAATTTTTAAGCTGGAAGATGATACTACGTATCCATTTGAAACATTAATTTTGTCTTTCCCATTTCTGATTGAAATCTGCCATGCGAATCACTTCCTCTGCCTGAATCAACTGAATTTTTTTAATGGAAAAACTTTCAGCACAAAGTTTGCTACCACATCTTACTTAAAAAATTTGGTTATTACTACTTTCATGGTATGTTTGTATGTATTTGTAAGTCAGAACTGATCTTCTCAGAAATAGGTGGTCTTGGTTATCTAAAGTCATTTTGTGTTATCAGCCAAGTCCTGCCCCCTGCAGAGACTATTGACTAGTCACCAAGGTGCCCCTTGGGATTCTTTCATTTGCATTCTGCTCTTGATCTCTTTGGGAGATGTGAGATGGTTGAGGGTGCCTCTTTATGAAAACATAAACTATTCTCATTTTTGGCACACTTTAAATTTAAAACAAGTGTAACTTGAGGCACTTTATTTCATATTATTTCAAAATTCTACCATCTGTACCCTGGAACCCATACGTGCACATTTTTCTGCTCATTATGTATAAAATTATAGAATGGTTTGGGTTGGAAGGGACCTTTAAGATCATCTAGTTCCAACCCCACTGTTACAGGCAGGGACACCTCCCTCTAGACCGGGTAGCTCAGAGCCCCATCCAGCATGACCTTGAATGCTTCCATGGAGGGGCATCCACAGCCTCACTGGGCAACCTGTTCCAGTGTCTCACCACTCTCACAGTAAAGAATTTCTTCCTAAGACCTAGCCTAAATCTACCTTCTTCCAGTTTAAAGCCATTTCTCCTTATCCTGTAGTCCTGTGTAGTCTGTACTTGTACTGGTTACTAGGTTTAGTATTTCCTGCCTGTTTTGTGTCTGGATCTGACTGCAACAAACTCTCTTGCATTCTCTCATCAAGGTCCCCGAGAGACATAGGGCAGCAGATGTGACCCTTTGTGCCGTTCCATCCCTGCTCCTCTGTGCAGCAGACAGGGCAGAATGGGTGTCTATGTGGAGGATCCACTTCGTGGAAGTTCAAACTTTTTTTTGCTTATCCCAAGAAAACACTCTAGTTGCTGTCTTGGGTGTGTTCAAAGGATGGTTTCTGCAAAAATTTAAAGGAGATCACGAAATATTAGGTAAAACAGTATTAGTCATCTATAACACTGTTCCCCTGAGATAGGGGAGCAAGAAACAGCTGTCAGTAGCTTAGTTCTTACAAAATGTTGTTATCTGCAGCCAGGTTCTTAGCTGCTTCTCACTCCTCCGCCCTGGAAAAAGTGATTTACTTCTGGTGGAGGGGCTGCCTGAAGACAGGTGAATCAGAGAGGGTGTTGCCTTTCCAAAAATTTAGAGTGTATTTGACTGTAAGTTAGATTGGAATTAGGGAGAAGAAAAGGATATTATCATTATTCCTACTGTAGGTGAATGTACATTGTGCATCTTTTAAGGGCTTTGTCATGTTTCTAATAATTAATGAACAAAAAGCATGTCGTGAATGACTGCCCTCGGTGTGAGAACCAGATCCCAAATCTTGCCCTTCCCATCTTGACCACTGTGTTACAAAGCTGCTTTCTCCTTTCCCTCCCTTTGGCTGAGTTGATTTTTGAATTGATTTTTTGTCTGCTGGGACAGCTTGAATGAGACATGTAGGGACTGTTCCATCCCCATAGGTTGATAGTTACAATCTCTAACGCTAAAAAATGCTGTGAGCACAAGGCTATTTTCTAGACAGCACAAAACATTAGTCTTTCTTCTGTCTAAACTTTTCATTAAGAGGTGAATTTCCTCCTCAGTTTTGAGAAGAAGCAACCCTGGTGTTAGAATTCAAGAAACGGAGGTGAGCTGTTACATGGCAATTAGAGCTGGAGCCTATAATCCAAGGGTAAATACTTATTTCCAAAAAGGACTAGGGGCTATTGGCTTGTTGTGAACATGGCCCTGAAGTGCTTCTTTCCAGGAATTGTCTACAATGCCTGACTTACAGACTCAGCTCACAGGTCCTAATGCTTACAGGTTCGGTGCTGTCAGAGCTACATTAGTTTGTGAACATCACCTTGAGTACTTTTATTAATGAATTTAGTCTCCTAGCAGACCAGAGATGCTAAAGTTATGCTGATTCCCATTATAAAAAAAGTCATTATGGGAAATAATGGTTGTTACAACACAAGAAATATTGGTTCTCAGGTAAAAGTTCTGTAGCTGTCGAATGGAGCAATAGTATGAGTTGATAACCTGGTTTCATACCACTGGAGCAGTTTCCTCTGCCTGTATGTGTATGGCTCCCAGTTTTTACTTAGCTATCTGTGTTAGAGCAGTACAAAGTTAAATGAAGACAGCAAGTGACTTGCTGCTTTCATTTTTAGAGATTTGTGTTTGTAACAGAATCTGGTGCTCACTTAATGGAGATGCTTTTTCCTGTAGAAACACCTGATTCTTGTGCAAGGGACAAGACTTTCAGTCTTTCTTGCAGGAGACGCAAAGAATAATGCTGAATAATGTTATTTTGTGTATATTTTTAAATTTTTGTTATTTTTAATGTTATTTATGTTTTAACTTTTTCCATCCTCAGCAAATGCTCCCTATTACAGAAAATGTAGGAAAGTATCCCTGCACTGTGGAATGTCTTGTTTGGGATAGACTATTTAGTGTGTTGGCGTGATGATCCTAGACCAACAGTGTTGCAGATAAAAATGCATTAAGAAAGTAAAATCAAATTCCATGCGCTTAAGGATTTTCTTGTTCTCATCTTTAGAGAGCAATCCAAGAGAAATTCATGTTCTGTTTGGTTTTGTGGCTAGCATGCCTTTTGGTGATTTTATTCTCCTTTTTACATGTCAACTTTAGGGATACTTTGGATTGGACTTCAGTTCTTCTTTGCTTCCCATGCTGCTGAATTTGTAACTACAAAGCTTTTGATGTTTTCAGAATTTGCTGTCTTCTTACTGGTTATCCTACAGTACTAAACATTCTACAGAACAGTACATTACTAAAGCTGTAATTGGACAGCTTTTCTTATCTACCTCAATATATTACTTGCACTCTCAAAATCCGCAAAGGTTGAAGGCACACAGAGGCGGGAGAAGCAGTTTGTCTATAGGGACTATGTCTGAACTGACTCTTCAAGAGTATCTGAAAATGACCTTAAGATCAGATTCTCCAGGTAGATTTTTTTTTTTAGAGGGCAGAAACTGTGTGCTGGCCTTTGCTGTGAGATGATGCATACTTCAAGAGGTGGGTTCCTTTTGAAAATTTGATTTTCTCCAGGGCTTTTTTGGTTGGAAGGAAGGGCTTTTGCATGAAGTGCTAACCATTAATTAAGACAAGACTGGTGGCTTCAATTGTCATATCCACACCTCAGTCACTGAGCCCATCTGTACATTGCATCTCTTCCTATTCCAGTGCGTCACCACCCTCTGAGCACATAACTCCTTCCTAACATCTAATATAAATCTGTGCTCTTTTAGTTTAAAGCCATCAGCATTTGTCCAACACTACGCTCCTTGATGAAGAGTCCCTCTCAATCTTTCAAGTAGGCTCCTTTAGGTACTGGTAGTCCTAGGCAGAGCTGTTCTCAATCCACTCATCATCCAGCCTGTATTCATGTTTGTGATTGACACAACCCAGATGCAGGACCTTGCACTTGACCTTGTTGAAGTCAATGAGGTTTGCACAGTCTCACCTCTCAGGCATGTCATGGTCCTTTTGGATGGTATTACTTCCTCCGATGTATTGATGACACCAGCTTGGCATCATCTGTAAACTTGCTCAGAGTGCAGTTGTTCTTTCTGCCCATGTTGCTGATGAGGATGTAAAATAGTACCTGTGCCAGTACAGACTCATGAGGATTGCCATTCGTCACTGTTCTCCACCTGGACGTGCTGTTGTCTACAACTCTCTGATTGTGACCATCCAACCAGTTCCTTATTCACAAAGTGGTCCGTCCATCAAATCTGTCTCTTCAATTTAGAGACTGTGATGTTGTGTGGGACAGGTCTATCAGAGCCATATCAGTTCTGGCAGTGTGGTCTGCCTCCTTCTTGTTTAGGTGCTCTTTGGTAGTGTGGCTGTAGGGAGTGTGAGCATCTACGTAATGTAGATGTACTCTCAAAGTATGTTCTGTGCACTTGATGAATGAGTTCGGAATATAGCATTTCTGTCTTACCCACCTTTCCCACTCCCTGCTTTCTTTATTTCTTTGCTTCTTACTGTGTTAGAAAAAACTCATTTCGTGAATAATGCACCAGCGTTTTATTTCCCCATATTTTACAAAAAAAATGGCTTTATCAAAGCACGGTTGTGCATAGCATTTTTGGTTGCTGGTATTTGCTTTACTTTGTTTTTACACTGGAAGTGGAAAGGCAGTGGGAAAACTCACAGACTAATCTGTGACTTCCATAAATACAGAAGCGATAAACCAAGTAAAAAAAGAAAAAAAAAAGAAAAAAAGAAAAGAAATGGGTACAAAGGAGTTGTCACGCCAGCTTGAATTTAAGTGAAAGATTTTGTTTAATGATAGGACGTTAGCAGGTTCCCAAATGTGAAAAAGTGCATCCCTAAGGTAAGAATGAACTAGGAAGTAGATGAGTGGTGTCACAGAAGAATGTGGTATTTTCACTTTCTTATCTTTCTCTGACATTTAGAAGTTTCCGTTTTAGAGGCTCCTCTCAACAGGGGCTAAGCCTAATGAGAGCAGATTAAACACATGATCTGTCCTGAGATGTTTTTCTCTGTGTTCCCTCTGTTCTGAGCAGGAAAATTTTATCTTCCAAATAGAATGATAGGAGACAGCTGAGGAATTTTATTTCTCCTTCTGCAACTTGAAGACCTGCTTAACTAAGTAAAAATATTCGCTAATGATTTAACTGTTTACTGTTAGGACCAAACTGTAATTTGAAAGTCTGGCCATGGAATCTTTAGGAGAATTAATATGTTAAATGCCTTCTGCTTTGATTTGGCAGTGTTGGGTTTCTTAAGTTACCTTTTATTCTTTTTTTTTTTGTCATTGGTTTGTGTGTGTGTGTTTGTTTGTTTGTTGAGGAGAGACATATATTCTTTTTTAATTTAATTTGCTTTCTGTTGCAAAATTCTCTAGTCTTTTCTGTCACCTAATTGTTTCTATTTTTTTTGTCAGTTACAGAAGAAACCACCAGACCTGCAGGTGAGCATTGATTTATAAGAAGAAAACCAGAGGCGTTAGTTACGCTGATTGAAGGAAGGTGAAATACCAACCTATCTAGTAGGCCTGTTTCAGTTTCAGCAAATTCGTTTTTCAGTTCTAGTGTAAAAAAAATTTCAAGTACTATCCAAACAATTTACTTGCACAAAATGAAGGTTTTGACATCACAACATGTTCTTTCAAAAGCGTAGCAGCTTATCGAAAGTGCTTGTGTTAAAAAATGTATCTCTGTGTGTAAATATACGTAAAAAATTATTTCCTAGAAAGCTGTATGAATGTTCTGTGCCTTTTTTTTTTTTTTTTAACCTCATTATTCTGATATTTTAGGAAGTGTTGCCACTGTTACTTTTTAATTCATGAAGATACTTAATAATACTTAAATATTTGCAAATTGGTTATCCAGATAATCCTTTTATTTATTTTGTATTTAATCGTGCAGACAGCATCAGTATATTTCCAGAAAAAATGAACATAGAATCAGTGCAATTCTCCTTCCATTGCAGAGGTTGTATTTAAATTCATTCTTTGGAAAGAGGTGATTACTAGTTTTCAGGAAGGCAAAATAGTCTGAGTAAGGAATCACCTGTGTGATTTGCATCTCAGAAGCTCCTTGTTTGCTATGTTAAACAAGAAAATCTGTTTTTCTGAAGAGACTTTCATTGTCTCTGATTTAACTCTTCCACAATAATAGGAAAGGCTTTACAGTATAAATAGTGTACTGTAATTATATTATATATAGGGCAACTTTTGAGTTTGGGGACAAAATGTTGAAATAATTGTCTTCTTTGAAAGTAGCGTTGCATATCTGTAGCCAGCTGTTCTTCATATTTCTGTGACAACTCTGGTTTTAGTTTCCTATGGCACTCTCAGAAATTACTCAGTGAATGAAAGAGCTTTGAAGTCGTGCATCAGAGATCAAATTACTTAATTTCTTTTTGATCCAAATGTTCTCTCTGACAAGATCAAACATTTAGTAGCTAGTTGCTATAGTTTGCTATATAAATAATTGTCTGACTCCTGTCAAGATCAGAGGTTCAAACTTGGAACAAATTAACGTTTTGTGATGCTACTTTTTTCAGAATTGAAAGGAAAACGATTGTGTATGGGATGAATTCTAAATAGCAGGTCTCAGTGTTGTTGTGTGATGTCTGAGAAGGGTTCTTAATAACCCATGTGCAGCATTATATGTTTGATTCCCATTACCAGAATTAGCAACACGCTCAGGGTAGGCATGTGGTTTTTCGGCTAGCTGTATTTTTTTGTGCCCCCTTGGACAACAATATTTGTTTTCTTAACCTTACACAATGCAAACCGTCCAGTATTTATTGAAAAGAAATAATTTTTAGTTGAATTTTATTTAAACTTCAAATGCATATGAGTTTGTTTTGTCGGAGATTTTTACATCTATCCTTTTTCCAGCCTGGATTTGTTCTGACGAGCAGGTGTTGCCCTCTTCTGGTGAACACAATTAACTTTTGGGAATATGAGGAAAGGCTGCTGAGAATGGTTATGTATGTATCTGATTTACTGTATCTGTTTGCTAATCTGTGTTTCCTGCTGTTTTTTTTTTCTCTGCACATTCAGAAGCATCAATTGCAACAGCCACTTCTGGTAAGAAAATCAAGACTTTACTGATTACTACTACAGTGTCTATTATTTCCTATTAGATAAATCTCATCCTGCTTTTATCTGGGGTAATGCAGAAAAATAGCAGTGCAAATGAAGTCCAACATGTAGTGTTTTCTTCTTTATTATTACTTTTTTCTTTTTTTTTTTCTACTTTGTATTGAAATAGCAGCCCTTTTTGGATTACTCAGGATTTTTGTCAGTGATGATTGGGGTTAGGGTAGATGAAAGTTGCTTGATGAAAAGCCTTTTGTCCAGTGAACAGTTGCAGAGATGGCCGAGGGGGAACACT
This sequence comes from Phasianus colchicus, assembly GCF_987193195.1. Taxonomy (NCBI): domain Eukaryota; kingdom Metazoa; phylum Chordata; class Aves; order Galliformes; family Phasianidae; genus Phasianus; species Phasianus colchicus. The sequence continues at coordinate 121,810,368 of NC_143436.1, forward strand.
GTAATGAGTAAAGCTCCCATATGTCTCTTCCCACTCTAGAAGATGTGTGTATGTCATTTAACTTTCAGGACCAGAGGTGGTGAACATCATCATGACAACATTTTGGAAAGGAAAATATTGTGCAATATAACAAAGACTATAGATAAATGGGAACAGTCCATTACATTTTTCCTTGAAGTATGCTGACATATTGTGCTCTAGAGAAAAGAAACAATAGACACAAACACATGTGCTTTTTTACTTTTACAGATACAATCATTTTCTAGCAATGATTCATCTTTAACAACTACAGCCAATTCAGTATTTGTAGTATCAATCTGAATAATGCAGATAAAGTCAATATTTAGTTTTCACTTCGATTCCTCATGTTTTGGCTGCTTTTTTACTTGCTGTTGTCTTCAGGACTGTCACTTAAGAACTAAATATACTTAGTTTTTATTCTGGTATGGAATTAACAGAGCACATCTGAAAAGTCTTGGAATGGCTAATCCAGTAGAAATAAATAGAGAAGCTTCCTTTCTCCTTCCAAGCAGATAGCTTTTTTTTTCCTTGATGCACAGCTATCTCTCTATGCAGAGAGATAGTTATCTTCTTCTTTTTTTTTTTTTTTTTTTTATACTTAAGATATTGATTCTAGCAATGGCAATGATGCTTTTAGCAAAGAAGTTCGGAAAGCATAATTTTCAGCTGTTATGAAACAACTCTGTTTTTAAAAAGTCACTTAGTTGTCTTACTGGAGTGATCAAAGTGATCCTTGAACCACTTTACATTCCTGCACTGACATTTAAAATCTGCTTTCTAAGCACATCGTGAACAATCATTAAATTTTCTTCTGTTCTCCTGATTTCTTCTTCCTCCCTCCTTTCCCTTTTCCTGTTCACTTAAAAATATTTATCACCTCACTCTAGTGTATTTATATATGGTTTCTGCAAAAATAGCTTCCTTGGAGACAGTTTTCCCAGTGTGTCATCCCTGCTGCTGAGTGTTACAAGTTCATGGGGGAACTCAGCCTTTGGGCTGAGGAATTAGATACACAAGACTGATCTGCTTCTTCCAAAAGAATGAAGCCAATAAAAGGAAGTTATCTCAAGGAACTCTGTTACCAGCTTTTTGCGTTCATATACTTACTCAACTGGTCAAATTAATGTCAGCTGTTTGTAATGGGACAAAAGTTGTTCCTAAAAGGCAATTTAGATCTTTAAAATTCAGTTCCTTGTGGAAGTGTTGCATGCTGCTTCTTTCTCCAGAATACACAGAAATAAAATACCACATTAATATCTTTTTTCTTTTCTTTTTTTCCAGAATCCTCTATTGTTACTTTTATCACCTATCCTATTAGTCCCTCAGGCAAGATTTTATTACTGTTACTCTTATTTAGATTTAGTTAGATTTTTTTTTAGATTTTTAGTTGTTCAGATTTTTATTTTATTGTTTTTAATGCCACTGACTTTTCTTCTTCAGACATGACTTCAGATGATACTGCAGAAAGCACAGGTGAGAATTAGCACAAGGGCAGTCACATCTGAAGGGAAGTGTGTTGCATTCATGAAAGCTTGCTTTTTAATATTTTATTTTTAATTGAGCCTTGTTTAGTCCAAATTCTGTTCTTAAACTGTCTTAAAATACAGACTGGAAACAATTGCATTTTAAGTCTCCATGAGTGCTAGGGTTTCAAAATGCATTGTATTAACTGAAAGCTGTTAAATTTTTTTTTTTTATGCAGAATGTTGCATTGTATACAGAAGCCCAAAATAGGCATCTTTATTTTAAGCAGGTGTAGAAGTGTTTGGTACATCTGTAGATGGAATGTTTTTTATACTTCATGATAGTATTTGAAGTATTTTACAGAACTCAAATCTCTACAGGATTCCTTAAAAACACTTAAATTATTTATGTTCTTGCAATGAGTTGCCAAATACAATCAGTAAGTTTCCATCAGGAGAATTCACTGCACCTTATTTCCTAATCTGTCCATTTGAAGACAAGTAGATTCATCCTTTATCAGCACAGGTGTCTGCGTGTCTGTATCTGAGCAAGATAGCCTGCTATTTATCATAGTTGATGGAGAGAAATACATTTTTAGAACATGAGCACTGAAATACCCACATAGAACAGGCCAAATGGAAATCTTAAAAGCACCACTTTTGCAACTGGAAATAATATGGAGGCTAGAGTAACTGGCTCAGATGGGGACAGAAAAATCTGATTGGGTGGATCTCACTCAGATGTTTTTTCATGTACCATGCAGAAAATAACTGAATTCCCTTATGAATAGTCATGTATTTTACACTTCTGGGAAGACAGACTAAAGCGGAAACTCAGAATTGTTTTTATCACTCATATTTCATGATCTTTTTAAAATAAAAATGTGAAAACTGAATTTTATTTTTCTTTTAAACAGAAACTCCTGACACCACTGGCTACTACTCCACTGTAACACCAGGTAGGATTCATACATCACCACTGACACTCTTCTTTGCTTCTTAGAATTACTTGTGCTTGCCTAGACACCCACACATAGAAAAGTTTGGTTACTGTATCAGAACAGCAATGTGAAGAGTCACGAAGATGTAAGAAATTTTCAGGACCTATGTGTTCTATTAACAAAAAACGTTCATCATGCTTTTAGGTAGGTGGGAGCAATCTGAACCCAGGCATGATGTTCTCAGGGCAGATCCAGTCTGTAGGGGTGTGCTGAATTAAGCTGGAACATATTTACACTGAGACAGAGTAAGTGATAGAATAGTTGACTTGGAGCCATACCAACGAGTATAGTTTGACTGTATGAAGCTGGCCTGCAAGAGGTTTGCAGCCATGTTATTCTATGATCTTTGGAGGCTGGAAGCAATAGCAATTTTTGATCGCTCTTTTACCTCCAGGTACCTTAATTACTTTGTGCATTTTGGTGGCTTGTAGAGATACTAATCAAGGCTAGGTGGCACACAAATAAGTGGTTGTAAACAAAATCAAGTTGACCTTGCTGCTTATTTTTTGTGGTGCTTGTTTTGTGTGTTGGATTTTTATAAATGTTACTGTCTTTCATGTAATTAATTTTGTCAAATTTATTTATTTGTGAACATTTTATTTCTTTGTGCATTTTTTTAGTAAAAGTGTTGATACAGTTTTCATTACTGCTTCACTGACAGCTCCCAGCACAAAATTGAAGGCAAATTTACATTGTTACTAATTTTTTTCTAATGTTTTGCATATTGCATGCTGCTCACAATCCATACCTTCTGATGGCTGATTGTTGATGGTGATAAAACTGATGAATATTAAGTTATAATAAGCAAGTATTTGAGCCACAGGAATGGTAAAAGTGAAAAGGGAAAGAAAATTTTTTCATCTCATTTATGACTAGATAATGATAACAGCAGAGAAAACAGCATTTGTTTTCTGTTTATGGAGCCAGTCTATATTCTTAATCTAAAATACAGTACTTACATCTGGAAAGTTGCAGTGAGAGTTCAGAACTTGACTGTCTTGGTTGTATTCATTGGAGAGAATTGCTAAAATTAATTGTGGAAAATAACAACAGAAAATTATTAAAAAGCAGATGTGCATTCCTACTAGAATACACTCTTACCTATATATTAGTAACTTAAGTATGTTGCATATTGTCATACATACAACTGTGTATGGTTACCAAATTGACTTAAAAAAAAAAACAAACGACCAAACAACAACAACAAAAACCAACCAGAGAACACTTGTACGTAGATCTGTGGAAACAGTTACAAAAAATTACTCAGACTTAATTAATGAAAGCCAGCATGTCTCACTTTCAATACTGGGTCTTAGATAATGTCATGGTGAGTGCCCGAGAGAAGTGTAGCCAAGGTAGTGTGTGTAATGTAAGGAACTTTACGTTTAAAACAGGAAGCAAGGAAATGATTGCAAATGTGTTTGTCAGTACTGGGTTTAAGTTTGGCTCTTTTACTCATTAGATTTTTTTCCCTCCAAAATATAGCTGGAGAAACCATTTTATGCAATGTATCATCTGTCTGTAATTATTCAGGTCAGTGATTTTCCTTTCTTATAAAAATCATGCCAAACTGTTTTCTGTGCAATGAGGCAATCTTTAATTGCAATATAGAAGCTAACTCTGCAATAAATTGTCTTGCTAATTTAGAGAGATTGCATGCAGCTTTAGAAAAAAAATTAAAATATGCTCTTTAATTTAAAAATACTATTCAGTATGTAGATTTTTGATCCTTGATTTCTTATCAAAGTATGTGCAACTGATTATAAGAATTACAGAACTGAGAAAAGAATAAAACAGTATGCTATTAGTGTCTGTCTTATTGAATGTAATTCTGTATCAGGAACAGACATTGAAATACTGTTTAGAGTTATTACTGTAAGACCTCAAGAAACTCAAAAAATACAGAGAACAGTGAAGTTATGTATAAGCCTAGCTTATTTATGGAAACAGTGAGAGAAGAGATAGAAGAACAACTGCAAAAACAGTGAATGTTCAGAAAAGATATTTTAAGTGTTCTTATTTCCTGTGCATTCTAACACAAGACTGTGTTGTTGGTTTTTTTTAGTTCTCAAGTTATTTTACATCACAAAGTTATGTTTTTATTTTCTTACACCTTTTTTCGTTTTGGTTTTAGTGTTCTATGTGGGCAAGATAGAACTTCATCCAAGAGAAGAAAGTAACACACCACTAAATATAGAAGTAGTAAGTGTTCTCTCTTGCAAAACTTTTTTAAAAGGAAGGCTGAAATCAGTTTCTTTGTCTGTGCCTAAAACGCATAAGATGCATAATACCATAATGTGATTCTTATTATGGTACTTACGGTTTAATTTATGTACAGCAATACTCTCTCTTAAAATTTAGACACACAACACTTGTTTATAAGTGTAAGAAAGTAAACTTACTATAGCAGGGCCTTTATTCTCTATTTAACCACTGAAAAGAGGGAGGTAACCCTGGGAAGTATGGAGAGAGGTCTGAACTGCCTAGCTACAAATCTAAATTCTTTGGCGATGAATGGGAAAGCTAGCATCATTAGATATTGACAGCTTGAGCATAAATTAGGTTAGATTGCACTCTGAAACTAATCCAGGTTAAGACACTCTGAAATAGGGCATCATTCTATGTGGCAGGTTAAGAATATTTGATTGTTGTGGACGGGAAACAAAGGGGCCATGAGCTTGTTAACAGCTCCTTGTACCTTTTTCTTATACATCTGTATCTACACTCAGTCTGTGATTTTACGTGTCCATCTTTGCAAGCCTGACAGTTGTCAGCAGTCACCACAGAGACCCACTGCAACTCAGTTGAGCATTGAGTTTGGACAGGGGTAGGCCCCAGTATCCCAAAAGCAAGAGTCTCATCTATGTTGTATTCTGTTTCCATAGTGATAACGTCTACTGAAATCCTGCTGTATTGAACATTATGCCTACAGCTCTTAGAAAAAGTAGATTCCTGTCTCTGGAAGCTATTTTACTTTTTAGCAGAATATTTCTATGGTAATGTGAATACCATAAATGTTAGATGATGTTTTCATCAAGATGCTCTCTGCTTTAAATGTAGAAATAACAGGTAATGGTGGAAAACAGAGTGTAAGAATGCAGTTCTATAAAGGACTTTTAGATCAACCTTTGTACTCTCTCCAGCCTAGAGGCAAGATCAGATATATTTAAATCTCATTTAACATGTGTTTCACCTCAGTTCTTGGCTCTAACTCCCAGGATTCTACTGGGAGACTAGTTTTGTTACTTACAGCATTTATGTAGCTTGTCCAATTGCTGCATTATCACTGTAGTTGAAAGTTTGTTCTCAGTTTCTGGTCTAAGATTGCTATTTCAGATTAAGCCAACTTCCTGTTTTTCCAGCGTGATGTGTGGTGAGGTCACTATTCTCTTTCCTTTATCTTTCACAAGTTAAATCCTTAAATTAGGTATATCCTAGATGAAGCAATTCCTTAAACTGTGACCACACAGGCATGATAAATATAAGCTGAAGTGTATTCATGAGAAAGGATGCTGATTTTCTTTGGGCTTTTCAAATGTTTCTGTTTAAATGAGTGAGGCGAATATAAGTTTCTTCGAATGCTAAAGTTCACTTGTTTTATTTAGCATTGGTATCTTTCTTTCTAACAGATTAATAACAAAACTGTTGACAATCAAGTTTCAGGCTTTATTCCAATTCCAGCCTCAACCCTACAAGAACTGAGGTAAACTTGAATAAAGATTGAAATCTTTGCCATATTTCAAAAACATTAAGACCTTTCATGTAATTAGCAGACTCTTCACTTTGCATTTTTTGCATTATATGATGATTAAGACAATAATAATAGTAATGATACCTGAGAATGTGAACTGTGGATAATTGAGTATGTCAATTTGACTGTTGCTCTTCATGAATAAATGGTTGTCATAATTTCAAAACTTTACTTTGTCTCTTTAGGAAATTTTACTAAGAGAATTTTCATGGCTCTAGGTTTTTCTGATTCATGGAGTCACATCAATATTTATTTCACTATAACTTTTTCTTTCACAATCTTTCTAAGATTTGCAATTTCCTCTTTCCAGAGACATCTAAGTCTTTGTATAGGTTGTGTCCCATAGCTGTGATTTTGCTTACCTTTTTGCATGCTTAATATTCATGTCTTTACTGCTATTCCAAAAACTCCCTTTGTAAATCAAGACCTTGTTGTGTGTTTTGTTTTGTTTGTTTGTTTGTTTTTTGTAGAAAGCCATAACTCCCACTGATTTGCTTTCAGTGGCTTTCAGTGTGAGTTCAGAATTTTGTTCTAAATGCTAGCCTGCCAAAAGGCAATATTAAGATCTATCTTTTGCTCTTTTAAATAGGTTGTAAGTATGTGGATTGATGTTAAAATTTGCGGTGCCAGTTTTAAATGTAGTTTGCAAAGTGTCTAATAAAAGGCATTTTTTTTACATGTTCAATCCTTTTAAAGTGTTTGTACAATATTAGAACTGTTGTAGTTTTTAAAAGTTTTTTTTTTTCCCTTGGTAATTGCTTGTTCATTTCATATTACTGCTGTAACTGTCTTTAAAACAGTCCTCCATAATTGTAACTTTTTATGTTATAGAATATCAGAGCTCAACAAAACCTTGCAAAAAATGAGTGAGGTAAGATTACTAATTGTTTTTACTGTTTGGAATACTTTTTTCCATCTGTTTATTATAGTGTCATACGTCACGTTTTCTCCTGACAAAACAATTTTATTCTATTTTTCCTTGTTATAGTCATCCGTTTTGGAATGCAGTTCAGAAAACCAGAGGTTTGTTGTTATATTTTTTTTTATTTCATATATTTAGTAGCTAATACATATTTAAGAGCCTGTGATGTATCAAATGTGAAAGGCTGTGTAACAGGAGAAAAATTATCTAGGAAGTCGAGTCCGAGAAACAGGCTGGACAAATATAAGCAGGCTAATGAGGAAAGAAATTCTGATCCCATTAGTCTTATTAATGATTTCCTTTATTTGTTTACCAAACTTCTTTGCTTTTCATTAATCTTCTGTTGAAACACAGACTTACCTGCCATGTTTCTCCTTCGTCTTTAAATTAGCTGAGTCACACAGCTTCTTAGTCACTAAGTCTTTTTGAGGAAATTACTTCAAACATCATGGAAGCATTAAGTTTGGAAAAGATCTCTATAATCATCTAGTTGAACTGTCCACTTAACACCAGTATTACCCACTAAACCATGACCATGTTCCTAAGTACCACATCTATATGTTTCTTGAACACCTCCAAGCACAGCGATTCTACCACCTCCCTGGGCATCCTGTGCCACTGCCTCACCACTCTTTCTGTGAAGAAATTTTCCGAATTCCCATCCTGATCTTCTCCTGGCACAACTTGAGGCCGTCACCTCTTGTCCAATAGCTGTTGTCTGGAAGAAGAGGCTGATCCCCACTTTGTCTCAGCCTCCTTTCAGATACTAGTTCTTATCCCAAGTTGTTCTTTGGCTTGGGAAGCCAGTCATGCTCAGGACTGGACAAGCCTGAGAAGATATTTCAGAGTCTGGAAGCCATGGAGTATCAAAATGGAAAGGCTGCTCTACACAGATGATCCTGGAAACCTTAAAATGCAGATAATCTCTGTCAACTTACTTAATTGCTACTCACAGCTAAACTGATGATGCTTTAAACAGATTGGCTTAAAAACAGTGTATTCTGAAACAAAATCTGGAACTTCCAATATACTTGAATTTGAGGATTTATCTTTCTGGTTTTGGATCAAACAAAAATGAAAATCCCCAAATAATAGGGGACAGAAAGTCAAATGATACTTCTGTGTCATACACTGATAGTAGTTAGATACTCCATGTTCTTGTTAGCTGGAAAGAAATTTTGCTTCATTTTTGTGTTCCCTTTTTGTTCACCGATGTGTTTCAGCTGCTGAGGGAGAATTCTGATTGTACGTTTGCTAGTTTAGATAGGGTTTCATGTAACTGAACATTAAATGTAAAAAAATGTAGTTCTCTGTTTGAGTCATTTAAGCTCTTTTTTTTTTTTTTTTTTTTTTTTTTTAAACACTAGGTTTCCATAGGCAAGGATACACTAAGAGCCATCTAGGATATTTTCTAGTTCCTCTCTGGAGTTTCTCTGCAGTAACAAAGGAGATTGTTACTATCTTGACAAAATTACTAATTCTTTAGTGGCTAACATTGATTAGAGGGGATCACATTTAAGAATCGACAGAATCTGTGGAGGAATAAGGAAATAAGCTGCTATAAATGGATGTATTGCACTTTGTTTTAACCTGACGTTGCGTTCCACGTGCTTTGGAAAGATCCCCAGGTTTGAAAAAAGCTAGGAAAAAAATGCTTTCTCTGATTTATTATTTGTCATTAGATTCATGTATTGCAATGACATAATTATTTCTCGAATCTAAGGCTTTTTCTTCTCGTTATAGTACACACTGCAATTTCATAATAAAGCTGGATAAGAAAGAGAATATAAGCAGTTTAGAAGAGAAAGAAGAAATAGACAAAATTCGTAAGTTATGCTTTAAAAAATCTCATCAGGTTAACTGTCATGTTTTTACAGCTGACTGCCAAGTACCTTAAAAAAAAAAAAAAAAACTCTTAATTTTAAATTAAAATAATTTCTAATAACATAAATGCATAAAAAATGCAGACTTTCTGATTTTGGGAGGGCAAGGAGTGGGAGAGATGTATATGAAAGTTTTGGTGTTTTTTTTTTTTTACATATAAAGTTGCTGACTACGTTAAAGCATTTTGGATTTTGAAAGTATTATCTGTAACATTACTTGAAAACACAAATGCATTTCTCAAACTTTTTAATGTAGCTCAGTTTTCTTAGTTGTATTTTGATAGTATGGAGTGGCTCGTGCTTTTTTTTCCTCTCTGTTTCAAAGCATACAGCTTTGCATTCTGGTTTCTCTAAAAAGAGAAGTCTGAACTTCTGAGGCATTGAGCAAAAAACTCAAAACTAATTATTCAAAATGCACTATTGTTAAAAAAAAAAAACAAAAAAAAAAAACCCTGTAAAATGTACCCTTGCTTGAATAATCTGTTTAATGGTATAAGCAGTTACGCTTCATGGCAAACTATGTTAATGCTTCTTTGTCATTTCAGAACAGTGCTGTTGTTCATCACTGAAGTATTGTTCCTTGACTGCTGAAGAATTAAAGATGTAGTAAGTATAAATGCAAACAGATTGGCATGCTTATTCCCTTATCTATGTAATGGATAAGTAGAATGAACTTCTGTGTTGCAATATAATAGCTAGGAAAGGATTCCATGAGCACAAGCTGACAGACGTCTTCCTGTACAGTTTCGTTCTCTTTCCTTCCTTTCTCTCCTCCTCCTCTCTTTTTTTTTTCTTCCTTTTTTTTTTTTCCCGTGGTGCCAGTAGCTTTTGAGTTCAGAATTATGTCACCTCCAAAGAAGACAAAATGAAATGGTTTTGTGTGGGCTTAATAGTGAACAACTATAGCAAAATAGAATGCATGAGGCCTCAAAAAGTTACAGAAGTACTATTTGTCACTAGGGCATGAGACATCTGACCTGATGAATTTCAAAATATGCACTATTACTAATATGCCCACATCATTCATATATATTCCTCTATTATAGCTAATTTTCTTTAAAATATAAATGATGTTAAATTTAACATGTACTTTTGTGCTTTTTTTTTAACAGTACTATAGAATTGCCGCCTCATCCCATATGGGTTCCGTCTTCTCATTCTCTTCCTCCTCATAAAAAGTCTGCTATCTCTTCCCTCAAATCTAGTGCTTTTCTTTCCCCCACTGTGGTTTCTGCAAAACGAACGCCCACAATTAGACCACTGATCCCCCCATTCACAGAAAATTCATTTTCTGAAACCTTCTCCACATCTTCCACTGCAAATCCTCTCTCTGAAACCTTTACCACTGCGACTTCTTTGTCTTCCACTACTGATACCACTACATATTCCTCTACTGAGTCTTTTGCTCAACAAATCATGGCAACTTTTCCCTCCATAGCTTCTAATAGATCTGTCACTACAATTCTCTCTTCCACGCCTGCAACAAAATCTATCTCTAATGTTGCTCTCTCAATTAAATCTGATGCTACATACATTAGCAAACCTATCACAATCATTTCTCCTGCTGTAAATTTCACTAAACCTTCTGCAGTTTCCCCTTCTGAGCTTCCTCCCAAATCTCCAATAGCAATTCCACCTTTTGAAACTACCACCAGCTCTGCTGCACAAATTCCTCTTGCTACAGACTCAACCCAACCTATTTCTGATAACAAGAACGTTACTATAGCACCTATTCTTCCCCTTACTCCTTTCTCAGTAACCCCTACTGTTAGTCCTGTCAAACATTCTGTCTCAGTATCTCATCCTCATTCTACTGCTGATGGCCGTGGTAGCCTGCCTAACGGAAGCACAGGTAAACATGACAAATAAAGAGTATCTTTTAATTTGAATTCCATATACTGAATTTGCTTTCAGTTTTTTTAAACAAGATTTTGGTTGTGTCTTAGCTATCATCTTCCAATTACCGTGACAAGCCTGACACAACTTTCAAAATCTCTATACTCATTTTAAAACATGTTCTGATGCCTCTGGCTATGATGAGTGGTACCTCACGCTACAATATTTTGTTAACTGTTGAAGTTAGGTTTTCTGGTTTTCTCCTGATTTCCTTCTTCTTGCAGGCACCCAGTAGCTAAAAATTCTAAATAATAATTGTTTAGCATCACTTACGGTGATTTTATAATCAATATAAAGTATAGTCAGTGCTGACTATTTGAAGCCTTGCTCTATATTTTCCTAAGACTCTTGGGTATTGCTATCTGCAAAGTAGCTGTTAGGGAGAAAAAAGGCTCTGTTTCATTAACATGCTTGTATTTGTGGTAAGCTTTTTCATTCAAGAGAACTGTTGTAATTTTTCTGCTTACTTCATTTCATAAGCACAGTACTTACAAAAATGCACAACTTTTCTGTTGTCACAGGAAAGATACTGTCAGCTACCACATACACTACTTCCATATATACTACCATTAATGTTACCACAGCTGAGCAAATTGTATCCAAAATAGAGAAAGATTTAGCAGCTGGAAAAGTAGAGTCAAAAGATGTAGAACGGATGGTGAGTGAGGTTAGCAGTGTTCTGACAGCTTCTCAACAATTACCACCCCAAATTTCTAACAGGTAAGTCCATCTGGCAATAGATTAAAGGTGTTTTGTATTGACTGTCCTGATAAGTTACCATCAGCATGTTTCATTTTTTAATAATCTTAATCAAAAAGAACGTTTCTTGATCCTTAACTTACTGACACAGAAAAGGACTATTATTATAATGTTACTTGCTGCACTGTAATATAATGCTATGAAAAAAACATTTTTGTGTTCAAACCACGGTAAGTGAGAAGAGTAAGCTGCATTTTACATTGTGTTTCGATTGCTGCTCCATAATCACAACTTTGTGCTTGGTAATACTAAGCATCTCTTTTTCTTAACAGAATTATAAAAGTAGTGGATTATATTGGCTTAAAACTGAACTTTTCAACAATGTCTGCTGATTTTTCCTCCCCATCTTTGGCTCTGGCAGTTGTCAAAACTGATAGCATCCGCTCCAACCAAATGTCTTTTGCTGTCCAGGATTCATCTGATCTTCAGGTAGGACACTGATAATTCTAAACTTTATGAAATTTCATAAGTTCATGCTGAAAGTGTTTGTGTTCTAATATTTATAACATCTCTTTTATTTTGCATTTATGTCACAAGTTCAGGATCTTTTATTCAGGTTATTTTCAGAGAAAAAAAGACTTTGCTTTTTGAAATCTTTCAGAATTTTTTCTTTAATTTTCTTTTATGGGCTAAATAAGCAACAGAGTTAGCAGAAACTGACTTCTGGCTAAGAAGCTGTTAGAGGGCAAGTGAGAATACCAGAGTGCTTGGATTTTGTCACAAGAACCCAGAATCATGAGTCATTTAATCACCTACCCTGACTGTGCTAAAATTTGTCAAGGAGTGTTGTCACATTTGTTAGAAGATTAATTGCAGGAAATTATCAGTGCCAGGAAAGAACTTACTACATTGCTTGAGTAATGACATTCATACAGTTGTCACTCATGAGTAGTTGGTCTTGCCAAGAAAAAAAGTGCTTAGAAAGTTTGGATATGCTTTCTCTCACTCAAAACCTTTTGTTCAGGTTAAGGAAGTTCTGATTTGGACAGTACAACCCTTGGAGGCTTAAATGAGGAAAGATGGAAAGTTGTGGACAAATACTGGCATGCTGTGTCCTCTCTGAGAATGAAATAGCTTAAGTTAGCATAAGCCATTAATAGTACTGAAACTGTTCTGCGGTACTGAAGTTGCACTACTTTCAGGCCTGCAGATGCTTTTTATTCCTTTGAGCAGAAGAGAAATGAGAGAGCAGCAGTGTGTTCCTGACAGTGATTTGAGAAATGCTTATTTCAGAGTTCTAAACTGGATTTAAGGCATAATTTAATTTTTTCTTTAGTGACAGAAATGAGGCATAGTTCTTGCATTTATTTTTCAGATCTCTCTTGGCCCTAATGCAGTTCATGACTTAAATAATCTTGGATCAATTACACTTCCTTCATCATTGCTCACCAACTTACCTCCTGAAGAGCTGGACTTGGCTTCTAGAATTATTTTCAATTTCTTTAAAAAGACTACTGTGTTCCAGGTACCTTTTTGATCCTCTGTTTGTAAGAGTTTAAATTCAATGCTAGAGCAAAAATAAAATCTGATCTGACTTGTTTTTTGGCCATAAAATATTTTTAAAAATTTCCTTATTTAAAGAGAAATTATTTTTGTCCAATACTCACTTCAGATAATACCTGAACTTGTGTAAACTGTACTCTACTGTTGTTTTCTTTAATTTTAAAATCTGATTCTTCTTCGTTGTTCTAGGATCTGTCCTTGAAGAATGCATCTTTAATCAGCAGTGTTATATCATCAAGTGTTGCTAACCTCACAATTAGCAATCTGAAGGCAAATGTGACTGTTACTTTACAGAACATCAGACCTAATCAGGTATGATTTGTTTTGGCTGACAGAATTTGCTTTTGTTGCGTCATTGGAGTTGTTGTAGAAGGAATATTGTACTAGGAACACAGATCAGTTGGTTCTGCTTTTACTAGCATGGACATTTCATTTCCAGCTAGACTTTCAAAATCTCTCATCTTCACTTATTTATTGTTTATATTAATTTTTGTTCCCAAATGATTTGATGTAATTTTGTTCTGCTGATCAGCTCTGAAGTTTTGATCCTTTCTACCTGCCCTTCTGTTTTATTTTACAAACCTGCAAGAGGTCCAGAACGCTCCTGGAATGCATTGATGATAACTTTCTGGTCCAGGTATTGGACAGACCGACCAGAGGTGAAGCACTGCTGGACCTGCTGCTCACCAATGCAGAGGAAATCATTAAAGGCGTTAAGGTTGGATGCAGCCTGGGCTGCAGTGACCACAACCTGGTCGAGTT